>NC_072036.1:1950000-2250000 GCF_027791375.1 Indicator indicator
GGAGGTTTAGGTTGGATATTAGAAGAAACTTCTTCACTGAGGTAGTAGAACTTCCATGGAGAGCTGTGTCCAGCACTGGAGCCCCCAACACAAGCAGGACATGGAACTGTTGGAGCAGGTCCAGAGGAGGTCATGAAGATGATCAGAGGGCTGGAGAACCTCTCATAGGAGAACAGGCTGGGAGACTTGGCACTTCAGCCTGGAGAAGAGAAGGCTCCAGGGAGACCTTAGAGAAGCCTTCCAGTACCTGAAGGGGGCACAGAAGAGCTGGGGAGAGAGTTTTCCAAGGGACAGGATAGTTCATGCTTTAACATTTTAGCAGGAGCTGTTAGTGCAGACTGGCAAAGTGTTGGTGCATTCCCTTGCAGCTTGCAGTACCTTGGGCCCTAGCACATCTGATTCTGCTGTCCCACAAGGGCACAGCGAAACTGCTCTGGTGAGACCACACCTGGAGAATTGTGTCCAGTTCTGGCCTCCCCAGTTCCAGACAGTCCAAGGGAAGGCTGTGAAGATGCTGAGGGCACTGGAGCATCTCTCTTATGAGAAGAGACTGAGGGACCTGGGGGTGTTTAGCCTGGAAAAGACTGAGAAGGGATCTTACCTGTGCTGTTTGTTATCTAAGAGGTGGAGATCATGAGGATGGGGCCGGGCTCTTTTCAGTGGTGCCCAGTGATAGGACAAGAGGCAGTGGCTGCAAACTGGAGCCCAGGAAGTTCCACCTCAACATGAGGAGAAAATTCTTCATTGTGAGGTTGCTGGAGGCCTGGAGCAGGCTGCTCAGAGAGGTTGTGGAGTCTCCTTCTCTGGAGACTTTCAAAACCCACCTGGACATGTTCCTGTGCAACCTGCCCTGGGTGACCTTGCTTTGGCAGGGGGATTGGACTTGATGTTCTCCAGAGGTCCCTTCCAACCCTCACCTCTCTGATTGTGTGATTCTGTAGGTTGGATGCAACAAAGCAAAGCTCTGGATTTTGTGCATCAGGCCACTTGCTCTAGTAGCAACACTGGAGCCTCCTGAGCTGCAGCTGGCCTGATTTAATTGAGAAGAGGTGCAGTCACTGTTTTAGTAGCCTTCTGACCATACCTTCTCTGTGAGTTTCTTCACTTTCCTTAGAGTTTTATCTTGCTAATTTGGCAGGGGGGGATGTGAAGGTTTTGTTCTTCTTTCCTCATTCTCTGCTTGCCCATCCTGCAGAGATCAGTGTGTGGGAAACATTAAAGTAGGTCAGAGAGCTGGTTGGTGCCAGCTCCTAGCATTTCTGACATAACAGATCTCTGTCTCAGATCTTACAGTCCTTCCAGTGAAGATTGACAGCTGAACAGTTCATGGCCTAAATAGGGCAAAACTGAGGAGGGCTGAGTGAAGTGAGGGAGCAAGGCATGTGCAGATGGGGTAGAGAAGAGCTAGAGCCACACAGACCAAGCACTGAGAGAGTTCTGGGGAGAAGGGAGATGTGCAGAGCCCCAGACCTCCTGCAAAGGGAGAGCAAGGAAGCCTGGCAGTATGATTTGAGGGATCCTTGGTGACTGAGTGACAGCTCCTGCCTGGAGAAGGAGGGAGTTGTTGGCAAGAGGGAGTTGTTGGCAGGTCCTAGTCAGAAGGTGGCACATAGGAATGTGTAGAATTGGGAGTGGAGTTAAGGAGATCATAGAATCACTAAGGTTGGAAAAGACCTTTAGGATCATTGAGTCCAACCATAACCCAACTGCCATGACCACTAAACTATATCCTGAAGCTCCACAGCTACAGCTTCTGGAACACCTCCAGGGATGGGGACTCCACCACCTCCCTGGGCAGCCTGTTCCAACACCTCAGATGCCATCTTCTAACAGAAGCACCAAAGGCATTCCAAGGAAACATTGGAAGTGTCCTGGTTGTGTGACATGTTCCTGAGCCTACCCAAGGATTTGCAAGTCAGGAAAGAAATGTCTATTAATAAATAAAAAGGCTCAGCTTTTTATCTGTGCAAACAGGAGCTAAAATCTTGCTCAGATAGCCTCAGGCAGTTCCTCTGGAACTCTTTGTAACAGAAGCAGGGTACTACTGGGCATCTGTAAGGCCTTCAGAATGATTTCTGTGAGCTACTGTAATACTCCCACACTGACCAGACTGTAGCTCACAGCAGGATGGCTGCTGAGGCATGCTGATATCCCAGCTGAGTCACAGCAACAGCATCCCAGCAAAGTGCCTGCAGGCAGCAAAGTCTCTGCTGTGCTCAGGAGTGTGGCCAGGTTGCAGCTCTGTGTTGATGCCACCTCTGTCTTAATATCTTTATTACAGGGAGCAGTCTTGCAGTCCCTCTTCCTCTGCTGGGTTTTGGTTCTCTTCCCCCACCTCACCAAATATGCTGACAGGATGTGTGTGGCCTGGCCTGAAGCTGTGGATTTTTATGACATTCTGTACTGGAATTCATCTTCAGATGTTACTACTTTAGAACCATGGAACTGGTGAGGTTGAGACCTTTGAGTCCACCAAGTCCAAGCACTCCCCCAGAGCTCACAGCCCCAGCCCTGCTGCTGAGCCACTGTCACTGCCCCACGTCCCTCAGCACCACATCCATGCAGCTGTGAAACCCCTCCAGGGATGGGGACTGCAGCACCTCCCTGGGCAGCCTGGGACAGTGCCTGAGAACCCTTGCTGGGAGGAGATTGTTCCTAATCTCCAACCTGAGCCTCCCCTGGCACAGCTTGAGGCTGTTCCCTCTTGTCCTGGCACTTGGTGTATGTGAGAAGAGCCCAACCCCCAGCTGGCTCCAACCTACTTTCAGGGAGCTGTAGAGAGCACTGAGCTCTCCCCTCAGCCTCCTCTTCTGAAGACTAAACACCCTCAGTTCCCTCAGGTGCTCCTCACAGGACTTGTGTTCAAAGCCCTTCCCCAGCTTGCTTGCCCTTCTCTGGAACTGCTCCTGCCCCTCAATGTCCTTCTTGTTGTGAGGGGCCCAAAACTGAACCTAGCACTTGTGGTGTGGCCTCAGCAGTGCTGAGTAGAATGGTACCTCCCCATCCCTAGACCTCTGGCCACACTATTCCTGATGCAAGCCAGGATGCTGTTGGTCTTCTTGGCCACCTGGGCACACACTGGCATCAATCCACACCCCCAGGTGTTTCTCTGCTGAACACCCCTCCAGCCATTGTGCCCCACCTGTGACATTGATGGGGCTGTTGTGGCCCAAGAGCATCATTAATAATCTAATGTTTATATAATGTATGTCTAATATAATAAGCAGCATTCAGGGACTTTTTACTCTGTGGCTGAAGTGATTTTCCATTAGCCATTAGCAGAGTAGAATGTTGGCCTCAGACTGTTGCAGATGGTAAATCAGTTGTGATGGCTTCATGCCCATGACAGATGAGCTGAGTGATAAGAGACCAATGTGAACATTTGTCCAAAGGGAGCTGTATATATTTCAGAAACTCCCTGAGCACCAGCAAAATCTGAGAGACAAATTCTGCTTCTCCCCTGTGAAGAAAGGCTGAGAGCCCTGGGGCTGATTAGCCTGGAGAAGAGAAGGCTGAGAGGGATCTGATCAATGGTTATCTGAGGGGTGGGGGCAAGAAGGGGCCAGGCTCTGCTCAGTGGTGTCCTGGAGTAGGACAAGGGGCAGTGGACACAAACTGGAAGCCAGGAAGTTCCACCTCAACACGAGGAGAAACTTCTTTGGTGTGAGGGTGCTGGAGGCCAGGAGCAGGCTGCCCAGAGAGGTTGTGGAGTCTCCTTCTCTGGAGACTTTCAAGTCCCACCTGGATGTGTTCTGTGTGACCTGCCCTGGGTGATCCTGCTCTAGCAGGGGGTTGGACTCAAATCTCCAGAGGTCTCTTCCAACCCCTACCATTCTGTGATTCTCCTTACCCTATACTCACAGCCTATTGCTGAGCCACCTGCTAGTTGTTCTCCTGCTTCATGCAACTTCTTGAAACAAAGGCTGGAGTTGTGCACTCCAGGTTTATGGTGTTCTGAGTGTTGTCAATGCAGTCAGATCATCATAACTCCCATTTTTGGCTCTGGAAGCTAGAATTTAGTGTTTGCCTTTTGGCTGGAGGCATCACAGAGCTATCTTGAGGTCTTTTCCTGGAAGACAGACGTTTCATTTTCCAGTGGCAGTTTTATGGCTGGGTGTCAGGAGCAGTGTAAATAACTCTCAAGTGCTTCTAGCTTAAATATCTATTATCTGGGTATTAAAGGACACAACATGCATTCAGATTGAGTACTTAGTGTGAGTTTCAAATGCTGCTGGGCTTTGGAGTCCCCCTGAAAATGGGAACATTTCTGATTTTCTGTTTACATAAAAAATTCTTGCAAATCACACTGCAAATGACCACCTGAGAAAAAAAATCTTGTACAAGACAACAAAAACAAAACCAGTAAAAAATCAGTGAGCACTTCCAGCCCAGAAAGGAAATCGTATCCTGGGCTGCAGCAGGAGAAGTGTGGCCAGCAGGGCCAGGGAGGGGATTCTCCCCCTCTGCTCCACTCTGCTGAGACCACATCTGGAGCTGTGTGCCCACCTGGACAGTGGCACTGAGGCAGCCTCAGCACCAAGTTGTGTGGTGCAGCAGACAGGCTGGAGGGAAGGGATCCATCCAGAGGGACCTGGACAGGCTGCAGAGCTTAGAATCATAGAATCCTAGAATCAGTCAGGGTTGGAAGGGACCACAAGGATCATCCAGTTCCAACCCCCCTGCCATGGGCAGGGACACCTCACACTACATCAGGCTGGCCAGAGCCTCATCCAGCCTGGCCTTAAACACCTCCAGGGATGGAGCCTCAACCACCTCCCTGGACAACCTGTGCCAGGGTCTCACCACTCTCATGTCCAGAGACCCTCATGTCCCGTCTGAATCTCCCCACTTCCAGCTTTATTCCAGCTTGGCCCATGACAACCTCATGAGGTGCAAAAAGACCAAGTGCAAGGTCCTGCAGCTGTGTCAGGGCAATCCCAGGCACTGATGCAGGCTGGGCAGGGACTGGCTGGAGAGCAGCCCTGAGGAAAAGGCCTTGGGGGTGCTGGGGGAGGAGAAGCTCAACAGGAGCCAGCAGTGAGCACTTGCAGCCCAGAAAGCCAAGCAGAGCCTGGGCTACATCAAGAGAAGTGTGGCCAGCAGGGCCAGGGAGGGGATTCTCCCTCTCTGCTCCACTCTGCTGAGACCACACCTGGAGCTCTGTGTCCAGTTCTGGAGCCTCTGTTCCAGGAAGGATCTGGAGGTGCTGGAAGGTGTCCAGAGAAGGGCCATGAGGATGAGCAGAGGGCTGGAGCTGCTCTGCTGTGGAGACAGCCTGAGAGAGTTGGGGTTGTGCAGTCTGGAGAAGAGAAGGCTCTGAAGAGACCTTCTTGTGGCCTTCCAGTATCTGAAGGGGGCTCCAAGAAAGCTGGGGAGGGACTTCTTAGGGTGTCAGGGAGTGACAGGACTGGGGGGATGGAACAAAACTAGAAATGGGGAGATTCAGATTGGATGTCAGGAAGAAATTCTTCCCCATGAGGGTGATGAGACACTGGCACAGGTTGCCCAGGGAGCTGATGGAAGCCTCATCCCTGGAGGTCTTTGCAGCCAGGCTGGATGTGGCTGTGAGCAACCTGCTGTAGTGTGAGGTGTCCCTGCCCATGGCAGGGGGGTTGGAACTGGATGATCCTTGAGGTCCCTTCCAACCCTGGCAATTCTATGATGCTATGATTCTATTGTCAAAATCACAGAATTAAGGAGAGGTAAAATGTGTCCTTCTGGTAGTTGCTCTCAGTTTTTCTTGCAATAAGTAATGCAGGCAGAAGAAAATATTGGAAGTTTTGGGTTTTTTTTAATTGGCTGTCTTTAAATTTTGGTCATGGAGTCAAGCAAGGTCTCATCAAGGCATTGGATTTGCTCAGGGTTGAAAGATTCCTGTCAGGCTCTGAGGATGTGGTGTGACCAACTTCTACTCCTGATGCTGTGTCCAGGCTAAATACCTCAGAGTGCTTAGAGCCAGTGCTCAATATTTTGCAGTATCACAGTCTTGTCCTGCAGCAGAAGGTGTAGGAGTTGTGCTGCTGCCTTCAGTTGGAGGTCTTCTTGGACTGCATGCAAAGCAGGGAGAGCAGCAGGACAAGGGAGGGGACTCTCCCCCTCTGTTCTGCTGAGACTGCACCTGGAGCACTGCATCCAGTTCTGGTGCCCCCAGCACTAGACCTGTTAGAGAGGGGGGTCCAGAAGAGGCCACCAATATGATCAGAGGGCTGGAGAACCTCTCATGCAAGGACAGGCTGTGGAAATTGGGAGTGCTCAGCCTGAAGAAGAGAAGGCTCCAGTTAGACCTTAGAGTAGCCTTCCAGTACCTGAAGGGGCTCCAGGAGAGCTGGGGAGGGACTTTAGACAAGAGCTGGGAGTGACAGGATGAGGGACAGTGGCTTTGAGCTGGGAGAGGGGAGATTGAGACTGGAGATGAGGAAGACATTCTTTGTAGTGAAGGTGGTGAGACACTGGCACAGGTTGCCCAGGGAGGCTGTGGCTGCCTCCTCCCTGGAGGTGCTCAAACCTGAGTTGGATGAAGCCTTGAGCAACCTGTGTTGGTGGGAGGTGTCCCTGCCCATGGCAGGGGTTGGTTGGAACTGTAAGATCTCTAAGATCCCTTCCAATCCAAACCTTTCCATGATTCTAGGCCCTTCCCAGTGGATAATGCCTCAGCTCTGGATGCCATTCTTTGTGTAAATATCTCTTCAGTGCCAGCTTGATGCAGTTCCACACTTGGTATTTTCTGCAGGTTGAACAGAAGGGATTTTAATGGAGGCTGAGCATGAAGCTGAATGCTGTAACCAGGGTCAGAGCTGGAACATGGGACTGCCTGGAAGTGAGAAGGTACAGCTGGAGAGGGTACAGAGCACCACTGCCAGTGCCAAAGGACAGTTGTGACCATATGTGGGGTGAGAAGGGCTGAGGGAAAGCTGTGAGCCATGGGCTTGTGAGTTTAACCACAGCCTTTCACCCCTGTCTAGAGATGGCATCTGGTGCCACTATCTGCTCTAATTCTCTGCTTATCCTACCCCATACACAATAGTATCATGGAACAGAGAATTGCCTGCTTGGAAAAGCCCTTAAGATCATCCTGTTCAACCACAACCTAACAGCTCCCTGTACACACCTCTCAAACCATGTCCCTAAGCTCCTTATCCAAATAGCTTTGAACACTTTCAAGGATGGGGACTCCACCACCTCCCTGGGCAGCCTGGTCCAGCACCCAATGACCCTTTCAGTGAAGAAATTTTCTCTAGTCTCCAACCTAAACCTTCCTCAGGGTAACTTGAGGCCATTTCTTCTCATCCTGACCCTTATTACCTGGGAGAAGAGGCCAGCCCCATCCTTGCTACCACCTCCTTTCAGGTTGTTGCAGAGGGCAGTGTGATACTGGGAGCCCAAGAAGGCCCTGAATGAAAGCTGGATGAATGCTGCTCTGAAGTCTCCAGGCAGCAATCACAGAATCACAGAACATTAGGGGTTGGAAGGAGCCTCAAAAGATCATCCAGTCCAACCCCCCTGCAAGGACAGGATCACCTGGAGTAGGTCACAGAGGAATGTGTCCAGGCTTGTTTTGAGGAATGTGTCCAGGCTTGTTTTGAATGCCTCCAGAGAAGGAGACCTCTCTGGGCAGCCTGCTCCAGTGTTTTGTCACCCTCACAGGGACAAAGTTTTTCCTTCTGTTCCCCTGGCACCTCCTCTGCTCCAGCTTGCCCCCAGTGCTCCTTGTGCTGTCCTTGAACATCCCTGAGCAGAGCCTGCTCCAGCCCTGCACATCTTTATCCCCAGCCAAGAGGGCAGCCCTCAGGCTCCTCTGCTCCAAGCTCCAAGCCCCAGATCCCTCAGCCTGGCCTCACAGGGAGCTTCTGTGCATACCTCTGGTCTTTGCCTGGCAGAGAGGAAGGTGCAAGAAGGCTGCAGCCAACATGATCAATGTCCTGCAAGGAAGTTCTCCTGCCTGAGGTTCTCTCTAGGATGAGCAGTATCTGGTCTGACAAAAAACTGTAGTGAAAGTTGAGTTCAGAGAGGCAGTGACCCCTAGAGAGTGGCCATTTGGTGGAGCTTCCTGATGGAAAGCAGATCTGCAGCTACTGCTGAAAAGTCCATGCTTCAGGAAACCCAGCAAACAGGGAGATGGGAAAGATTTGGCAACCAAGAGCAGCTTTCAGTGAGAGAACAATGGGACACAAAAGGGGAAAGAACTGGGCACTGCCATAAACATCTTCTGCTCTCCTCATCAGTCTCCTGTATTTGGGCAGCAACTTTCAGCTCTTGGCAGGCTTGTACGATGTTCCATAGGGAAGATGAGAATTCAGAACACCTCAGAGGGAAGCCTGACTGCAGTCTGTGAGTGCTGGTAACACATCAGCCTGACAGTGGTGATGCACTGAAGTTGCTTGTGAGCAGTAGGAGTTGTGAAGATCATAGAATCACAGAATGTCAGGGGTTAGAAAGGAGCTCTAGAGATCAACCCCCTGCCAGAGCAGGGTCACCCCAGGCAGGTCACACAGGAACACATCCAGGTAGGTGTTGAAAGTCTCCAGAGCAGGAGACTTCACAACCTCTCTGGGCAGCCTGCTCCAGCCCTCCAGCACCCTCACACCAAAGAAGTTTCTCCTCGTGTTGAGGTGGAACCTCCTGGGTTCCAGTTTGTGTCCATTGCCCCTTGGCCTGTCACAGGACACCACTGCAAAGAGCCTGGCCCCTTCTTGACAGCCACCTCCCAGATATTTGTAACCATTGATCAGATCCCCTCTCAGCCTTCTCTTCTCCAGGCTGAACAGCCCCAGGGCTCTCAGCCTTTCTTCATAGCAGAGATGTTCCAGTCCCTTCAGCATCCTCATAGCCTCCCTGTCCCTCTTGAACTGGAAACGCAAAAGTGGACACAATCCTCCAGACGTGGTCTCACCAGGGGAGAGTAGAGGGGAATGAGAACATCCCTTGAATCACAGAGTCATAGAATTGCCAGGGTTGGAAGAGACCTCAAGGCTCATCCAGTTCCAATCCCCCTGCCATGGGCAGGGACACCTCACACCACAGCAGGTTGCTCACAGCCACATCCAACCTGGCTGCAAAAGCCTCCAGGGATGAGGCTTCCACCACCTCCCTGGGCAACCTGTGCCAGTCTCTCACCACCCTCATGGGGAAGAACTTCTTCCTGACATCCAATCTGAATCTCCCCATTTCTAGTTTTGCTCCATTCCCTCCAGTCCTGTCACTCCCTGACACCCTCAAAATTCCCTCCCCAGCTTTCTTGCAGCCCCCTTCAGATCCTGGAAGGCCACAAGAAGGTCTCCTGGGAGCCTTCTCTTCTCCAGACTGCACAACCCCAACTCTCTCAGGCTGTCTCCAGAGCAGAGCAGCTCCAGCCCTCTGCTCATCCTCATGGCCCTTCTCTGGACACCTTCCAGCACCTCCAGATCCTTCCTGGAACAGAGGCTCCAGAACTGGACCCAGAGCTCCAGGTGTGGTCTCAGCAGAGTGGAGCAGAGGGGGAGAATCCCCTCCCTGGCCCTGCTGGCCACACTTCTGCTGATGAAGTATTCATCCAAAAGTCCCTCCCCAGCTTTCTTGTAGCTCCCTTCAGATACTGGAAGGCCACAAGAAGGTCTCCTGGGAGACCTTATTCAAACTCACATTTGCTGTAAGCAGCTGCTCTCTATATCCAGGTGACTGTCAGTGCTCTGTGAAATGTTTCTCTCTCTTGACAGAGGCTGGGTGGTTTCTGATGTGATTCATTCTGTCCAGGCAATATTTTGGTTAAGAGAATCACTTCTGCATGTGAAACATTTTGCTGTGACTCAATGTTGATAATATATGAACCAAGAGCTGCTGTAAAGTTTCTTTTCATCCTCTTTGTTATTTGATCCTTGTCAAAACTTTGAAATCTGATGGAGCTGGAGTTGAGAATTCAATGCAACCTAACCCTCCCCTGGCACAATTTCAGGACATTTCCTCTTCTGGAACACCTCCAGGGATGGTGACTCTACCACCTCCCCGGGCAGCCTCTTCCAGTCCCTGACCACTCTTGCAGGAATAAAATTTTTCTAATCTCCAATCTGAACCTGCCCTGGCACAATTTCAGGCCAGTTCCTCTCCTTCTGTCACCTGACACTAGTAGAAGAGCCCAACCCCCACCTCACTGCAGCCTCCTCTCAGGGAGCTGTAGAGAGCAATGAGGTCTCCTCTCAGCCTCCTCTTCTCCACACTGAACACCCCCAGCTCCCTCAGCTGCTCCTCCCCAGCCCTGTTCTCCAGACCCTTCCCCAGCTTTGTTGCCCTTCTCTGGACCTTCTCCAGCTCCTCAATGTCCTTCTTGGAGTGAGGAGCCCAGAACTGAACGCAGCACTCAAGGTATGGCCTCAGCAGTGCCCAGCACAGGAGCACCATCACTGCCTTGCTTCTGCTGCCCACACCATTGCTGATCCATGCCAGGCTGCTGGTGGCCTTCTTGCCCACCTGGGCACACCCTGGCTCATCTTCAGCCTTTTCCACCACTCTCCAGCCACTCTGCCCCAAGTCTGGAGTGTTCATGGGGGTTCTTTTGACCCAAGTGCAGGACCCAGCAGTTGGCCTTGTTGAACCTCATCCCAGTGGCTTCAGCACATCTGTCCAGCCTGGCCAGATCTCTTTGCAGAGCCTTCCTACCCTCAAGCAGATCAACTCTCCCATCCAACCCTTACATTGCCCACAAGTCCTTCTCTGTTCACCAACAGCAAGGCACCTTTCCTAGTCATGACCATCACCAGCTGTGGCAGGAAGTTCTTTTTCCTTCAAGAGTGGTCAGGGATTGGCAGAGGCTGCCCAGGGAGGTGGTGGAGTCCCCATCCCTGGAGGTGTTCAAGAAAGGTGTGGCCATGGCTCTTAGGGCTGTGGTTTGTTGGCCATGGTGGTGGTGGGTTGCTGGTTGGACTGCATGACCTCAGAGGGCTTTTCCAAACCAAACCATTCTATGATTCTGTATCTGAGCAGCATTTTTGCTGGTTATATGCTTGCCAAGAATGCAGCAGAGATTGAGACCCCCCTAAGCCTGTCTGAAATCTGTTCAGCAACACTGAAAGTGTTATTAAAAAGCAGTCAGAATGCTTCCTGAGTGTTTTGAGAGCAACAGCTCTCAAAATAACTATTTTTAAGCTGGTAGCAACACACAGGAGAAACCTGTTCTTTCACCCAGAACTAGTTTTGTTTAGTTAAGGTTTGGCTAAGAAAGCTAAAGGCTCTTTCTGTTCACATCCAAACACTTTTCCAGATCATTCCAGTTGCAGGATCACTGCAGGAGTTCTGGGTCTAAAGTTTCTCAGCAATGCAAACCCTTCTAGGGATGTATGAACAATGTGAGAATCACAGAAAGGTTGGGATTGGAAGGGAGCCTCCAGAAAAGTCTCTGAGTGCTGTTTCAAACAATTAGCAATTGAATTAAAAACCTGGCTTTACTCTACATCTAGAGGGAACATTTGTAAATTTGTGTTCTCATCATTCAAGAGATCTCCTCCCCAGTGTCTGCTGACCAGAGTGCAGTTAGTTGGTCATTACTAATCCCATTTCATGTTACAGGAGCAACTTAATATCCTATAATATAATTTTGTAATCCTTGCACATTCAAAACCTTCCATAAAAGCCAATCAGAATTTTAAATGCACTTAGAAAAGCAGGGCTGAGGCTCTAATTGTAGATTCAGTTTGTCTAATTTAGTTTCACTAAATGATACTAAGCATAATCTTAACAGACAGCTCCAGATGAGGAGTTACTGCCCTTACTAATGCAAAGCTCCTGGTAGGTGTTGAGCAGCAAGAAGAGCAGCACTTGCTCCACACCCAGCACTGAAAAATCCTTTGGTAGCACAGCAGGGAAATTTCAGAGAGAAAGAAGAACTCCCCAGGAGCCAGCACTGGTCCCTGGCAGCCCAGCAGGCAGCTGTGTGCTGAGCTGCATCCAGAGCAGGGAGAGCAGCAGCACAGGGAGGGGATTCTGCCCCTCTGCTCTGCTCTGCTCAGACCCCACCTGCAGCATTGCCTCCAGGTCTGGGGCTTCCTAACACAAGAAGAACCTGGAACTGCTGGAGAGGGTCCAGAGGAGGCCACAAAGATAATCAGAGGGCTGGAGAACCTCCCCTGGGGGACAGGCTGAGAGAGTTGGCGCTGTTCAGCCTGGAGAAGGTCTCTCTTAGGGAGACCTTAGAGCAACCTTCCAGTACCTGAAGGGGCTCCAGGAGAGCTGGGGAGGGACTTTAGACAAGGGCTGGGAGTGACAGGATGAGGAACAATGGCTTTGAGCTGGCAGAGGGGAGATTGAGACTGGAGATGAGGAAGAAATTCTTTG
This sequence comes from Indicator indicator, assembly GCF_027791375.1. Classification (NCBI taxonomy): domain Eukaryota; kingdom Metazoa; phylum Chordata; class Aves; order Piciformes; family Indicatoridae; genus Indicator; species Indicator indicator. The sequence goes on from NC_072036.1 coordinate 1,962,301, forward strand.
CAGTGAGGGTGGTGAGACACTGGCATAGGTTGCCCAGGGAGGCTGTGGCTGCCTCCTCCCTGGAGGTGTTCAAGGCCAGGCTGGATGAGGCCTTGAGCAAGCTGTGCTGGTGGGAGGTGTCCCTGCCCATGGCAGGGGTTGGAACTGGATGAGCTATGAGGTCCCTTCCCACCTACACCGTTCTGTGAATCTAGAGAAGAATCATAGCTATTACCCTGACTCTCTTGGGAGGTAATAATTAAGTTCAAAGGTTCTGAAGCAACACTGAGTGTGTCATAGGATGACCTCCACACCAGTAAAGGAAATTAATCAGTCATTGCCATCTTAAGGAGAAGGAATGAGCTGCATACAAAGCAGTGTGCTTGCCATTAGTCATGTCAAGATGCAAATGGAAGATAAATGAATCTTTGCATAAATGTTCACAGAGAAACAAAATAATTCAGTTTGCTGTGGAAACAAAATAATTCAATTCCCTCTTGTTATGCAACAAGCACATGACAGAAGCGATCTGCTTCATGAGAGGACACAGCAGGGGCTTTGTCTGTGTTTTGTTCGTGTCAGTAGGAGAATTTAATTTAATTTGTGTTAATCTGAGGTGGCTGAGTTCGGGAAGTGACTCTAGAAGATATCTAGGAACCATGGGGAGAAGACATCTAGGAACCATGGGGAGAAGCTCCCCAGGAGCCAGCAGTGCCCTCCTGCAGCCCAGCAGGCAGCTGTGTGCTGGGCTGCAGCCAGAGGAGTGTGGGCAGCAGGGCAGGAGAGAGGATCCTGCCCCTTGGCTCTGCTCTGCTGAGACCTCACCTCCAATCCTGCCTCCAGCTCTGGTGTCCCCAGCAGAAGAAGGACACAGAGCTGCTGGAGTGAGTCCAGAGGAGGCCACAAAGATGCTCCAAGGGCTGGAGCAGCTCTGCTGTGAGGCCAGGCTGAGGGAGCTGGGGGTGTGCAGCCTGGGGAGGAGAAGGCTCTGGGGGGACCTTAGAGCTGCCTGCCAGGACCTGAAGGGATCCTGCAGGAAGGCTGCAGAGAGACTTTTCCTGAAGGTGTCTAGAGACAGGCCAAGGGGGAATGGTTTGGAGCTGAGGCAGAGCAGGGTTAGAGTGGAGCTGAGGGAGAAGTTCTTTGTTTTCAGGGTGGTAAGACTCTGGAACAGGCTGCCCAGAGACAACATAGATGCCCCCTCCTGGGAGGTTTTTAAGGCCAATTGATGAGGCCTTGAGGAGCCAAGTCTAGATGAGAGGTGTCCCTGCCCAGGGCAGGGGGGTTGGATCTAGCTGATCCCTGAGGTCCCTTCCAACCTGATCCATTCTATAATTCTATTATCATCATCTCTTCCTTACCCCTTCCATGAGGTACTGAACAAGTAGCTGTTGTTACCCCACAGCTACCAGGGGTCCTCAGGAGCTGGCACTGTGTTCAATTATCAATGAAATAAAGGTTCTTAATCACTGAGCTCTAACACAGCCACAGGAGCTGTCAGAAAGGAAGGGCAGGAGCAAAGAGGTACAGAGATGTTCTGAATAATATCTGCCTATTGCAGCCTGTGCAGGAGGGGGGAAATAAATAAAGAGGGGAAAAAAAAGTGGAAAACTGGGGGGAAATGGGGTGGTGGTGAATGTGTACGTTCAATACACAGGATCTCCTCTCTCTTCACAGAATCACACAATGGAGTGGGAGGGATATTAAAGGTCACCCCACATATGGTCACAACTGTCCTTTGGCACTGGCAGTGGTGCTCTGTACCCTCTCCAGCTGTACCTTCTCACTTCCAGGCAGTCCCATGTTCCAGCTCTGACCCTGGTTACAGCATTCAGCTTCATGCTCAGCCTCCATTAAAATCCCTTCTGTTCAACCTGCAGAAAATACCAAGTGTGGAACTGCATCAAGCTGGCACTGAAGAGATATTTACACAAAGAATGGCATCCAGAGCTGAGGCATTGTCCACTAGGAAGGGCCTAGAATCATGGAAAGGTTTGGATTGGAAGGGACCTTAGAGATCATCCAGTTCCAAGCCCCTGCCATGGGCAGGGACACCTCCCACCAGCCCAGCTTGCTCAAGGCCTCATCCAACTCAGGTTTGAGCACCTCCAGGGAAGAGGCAGCCACAGCCTCCCTGGGCAACCTGTTCCAGTGTCTCACCACCCTCACTGCCAAGAATTCCTTCCTCATCTCCAGTCTCAATCTCCCCTCTCCCAGCTCAAAGCCATTGTCCCTCATCCTGTCACTCCCAGCCCTTGTCACAAGTCCCTCCCCAGCTTTCTTGCCTGCCTTTCCTTTTCTTGTCCTTCCTCCCCCTTTGCTTTTTATAGCAACAGGTTTCTGTGAGTACAGGGAGGTCGTGTGGGACATATGGTGACTCAGGGCTGATAAGGGTGGGCAGCCCTCCCTGGGAAGGAGTGGGAACAGATCCATGTAGAGAGAGGAGAAGAGGGTTCACTGTAGGAAATCATAGCAGGACTGGATTAATCAGCACAGTGTGAACTAGCAGGAGGTCAGAGCAAGCCCAATTCGACTGAGTATCAGCAAGTCACAGCTCCCCAAGCCAGAGTGTCTGTAATTACATTCAAAAATCAATGTTAATGCTCAGCTGGGTCACAGAAGATAATCAGAAAGTGCTAGAAAATTGAAGGTTTCATTGCACTATTCTGTGGGCTGCACTGCACTTCAGTAAAGCTCTTTCAGAGCAGGCACTGCACAGAGGTGTAGTGCAGTTAGGGCTCTGTGAGACTCACCAAGGCCACTGGCACTTGGCTTGCTCACGAGTGTAACAGCAGGGGAGTGGGACAGGGGAGGAGAACAGTGCTGCAGCACCTGTGGGATGTGAGCTTCCAGGCTAGGAAAAGATGGCACAGTGCAATCTCAACTTTGGGCTCAGAATGTGAACCTTCCAGCAGGTCTGAAAGCAGGGCGGGTGACATCATGGTCCTGCTTTAAGATGGGAAGAAGATTAGAATCACAGAATCACAGAATGGACCCTCAAGGGTCATCTTTCCAACCCTCCTGCAGTGACCAGTGGCATCTCCAACTAGAGCAGGTTGCTCAGGGCCCTATAAGGTTTAGCCTTGAGTGACTCCAGGGATGGAGCCTCCACCACACCCCTGGGCAGCCTGTTCCAGTGTCTCACCAGCCTCCTGATGTCCAACCTAAATCTGCCCTGCTCCAGTTTCAAATCCCTCATCCTATCCCCACAGGCCCTTCTGAACAGTCCCTCCCCAGCCTGCCTGTAGGTCCCCTTCAGGTAATGGAAGGCTGCTCTAAGGTCTCCCTGGAGCCTTCTCCTCCAGGCTGAACAGCCCCAACTCTCCCAGCCTGTCTTCATAGGATAGATTCTCCAGCCCTCTGAGGTGAGGAGAAAACCCTGGAGGTGAGGAGAAAGTTCTTCCCAGAGAGAGTGGTTGGCCATTGGAATGGGCTGCCCAGGGAGGTGGTGGAGTCAGCATCCCTGGAGGTGTTCAAGAGGGGATTGGACGTGGCACTTGGTGCCATGGTTTAGATAGGCATGAGGTGTAGGGTGACAGGTTGGACTCGATGATCCTTGAGGTCTCTTCCAACCTTCTTGATTCTATGATTCTATGATTCTATGATTCTATGATCTCTGTGGCCCTGCTCTGGACCCTCTCCATCAGGTCCATGTCTCTCTGTTGAGGATTCCAGAGCTGGACACAGCACTGCAGGTGAGGTCTCAGCAGAGCAGAGAGGCAGGATCCCCTCTCTGGATCTGCTCACATGTGCAGATGTTCTCTCCCCAGCTGAGAGAGTTGGGGTTGTGCAGTCTGGAGAAGAGAAGGCTCTGAGGAGACCTTCTTGTGACCTTCCAGGATCTGAAAGGGGCTACAAGAAAGCTGAGGAGGGACTTTTGAGGGTATGAGGGAGTGATAGGACTGGGGGGGATGGAGCAAAATTAGAAATGGGGAGATTCAGATTGGATGTGAGGAAGAAGTTCTTCCCCATGAGGGTGGTGAGAGACTGGCACAGGTTGCCCAGGGAGGTGGTGGAAGCCTCATCCCTGGAGGCTTTTGCAGCCAGGTTGGATGTGGCTGTGAGCCCATGGCAGGGGGGTTGGAACTGGCTGAGCCTTGAGGACCCTTCTAACCCTGACAGTTCTGTGATTCTATGATTTTATGACCTTCTTACTCCATGTGTGGCCATGGCTTAATGGCCATGGTGGTGTTGGGGTGATGGTTGGACTGGATGATCCTAGAGGGCTTTTCCAGCAGAACAGTTCTGAGATCTATGCAATGTGGAGCACTGAGATCCTAATGCCCTTGTCCCAGCTTTCAGGAGGGCTGGCAGCAAGGAGCTAAAATGTTGTGCTGCTGTTGTGACAAAGGCAGACAGCAGCAGCCCTTGGGGCACCCTCGGGTTCAGAACTGTCACTGACTGTTCCCTGGGTGTGGGGAAGGCTCCTGTGTAAGTGGCACAAAGAGGCTCCCATGTGTGATCTGTAAGCATGGAACAGAAGTCACTAAGGAGCATCTTTGCTGTTCAGCCTTCAGAGGAGGTAGCTGAGGGGAGACCTCATCACCCTCTACAACTCCTGAAGGGAGGTTGCAGTGAGGTGGCGTTGGTCTGTTGTGCAGCAAGTGATAGGACAAGAGGAAATGCCCTCAGGATGTGCCAGGAGACCTTCAGGTTGGAGATTAGGAACAATTTCTTCCCAGCAAGGGTTCTCAGCCACTGAAACAGTGCCCAGGGAGGTGCTGCAGTCCCCATTTCACATTTCAAAGCCACATGGATGTGGTGCTGAGGGACATGGGGTAGTGGTAGTGGTTTAGCAGCAGGAGTGGGGCTGTGAGCTCTGGGTTGGACTTGATGACCTCAAAGGTCTCTTCCAACCTCACCAGTTCTATGATCTGTCTATGGCTTGCCAAATGTGCCTCAGAACTGTATGGAGGTGAGCTGGCCAGGTGAAAAATGTAATCAGCTTTCAGCCACTCTGCAGTGCCAGGGGATATTGATGGTGGCAGTCTGCAGCTGGTCAGAAGTCCTGCAAAGATCCTGAATAAAACATGATGACAATTAGAAGTTTGCCAGCAAGAAGAACAGCAGCAAAATGATCTGTTTTCTGATAGTGCAGAAACTGCTTTTCTCATTCTGGAGTAGGAGTCTTCTCTTGGGATGTTTCCCTGCTCGATTTAGCAGTTGAGGGCTTGCAGCAGCATGCTGTGGGTGCCCTCTGCTCTGCCCCATTCTTTCACCCACTCAGCAGCTCAGCTGTGAAGAGCTGCAGCAGGCAGTGTCAAACCTTGCCTCATTCACAGCTACTTTAAAGGCAGAAGCAGCAGGGCTGGCTCCTTCTGCAAGTTTGCAGCAGTTTGCAGGTGACACTAAGTAGAGTGGGGGTGTTGGTCTGCTGGAGGGCAGGAAGGCTCTGCAGAGGGATCTGGACAGGCTGGATCCATGGGATGGATGAGCTTCAGTGAGACCAAGGGTCAGGTCCTGCACTTGGGTCACAACAGCCCCAGGCAGTGCTACAGGCCTGGGGCAGAGGAGCTGGAAAGCAGCCTGGTGGAAAAGGATCTGTGGGTGCTGGTTGACAGCAGCTGAACATGAGCCAGTGAGTACCACCAGCATCCTGGCCTGGATCAGGAACATTGTGGCCAGCAGGAGTAGGGCATGGATTGTGCCCCTGTGCTGGGCAGGGTGAGGCCACACCCTGGGACTGAGTTCAGTTTTGGGCACCACATTGAGACACTGAGGTGCTGGAGGGTGTCCAGGGAAGGGCCACAAGGCTGGTGAGAGGATTGGAAGGCAAGGCATGTGAGGAGCTGCTGAGGGAGTTGAGGGTGTTTATTGGAGAGGAGGAGGCTGAGGGGGGACCTCATTGCACTCTACAGCATCCTGGAAGGAGGCTGAAGTGAGGCTGATGTTGGTCTCTTCTCCCAAGGAAGCAGTGATAGGATGAGAGGAAATGGGGTTCAGTTGTGCCAGGGGAGGGTTAGGTTGGAGATTGAGAAAAATTTCTTTGCTGCAAGAGTGGTCAGGGATTGGCAGAGGCTGCCCAGGGAGGTGGTGGAGTCCCCATCCCTGGAGGTGTTCAAGAAGCTGTAGCTGTGGAGCTTCAGGATGCAGTTTAGTGGTCATGGGAGTTGGGTTATGGTTGGACTCAATGATCGTAAAGGTTTCTTTCCAGCCTTAATGATTCCATGATCCTATAGCTGTGGCAAGTTTTCTTGTTTCTTGGTGGTACCTTAGTGCTCTAGGATAAGCACAACCAAAGAGATGAGAAGATGACCTGCAGATGCTGAGAAGCCTAAGTGAAGCAGCTGTTCCAGTGGTCATTTCAGCAACTGGCAGGTGATGTTTGATCCTTTCTGCAGAGGACAAACAAGAGTGTGGTGGGAAAGGAAAAGGAGGTTCTTGTTCTGTAAAATCTTATCCACCAGCTGAACCTGGAGGATGTGATCAGCTTCCAAAGCTGCCAGCAGCTGTAAGTGTATCTGCCTAGTAAAATCCCACAGATTGCCTGCAATCCAAACACTTCTCCCAACCAGCTGCTTCTTTAACCTTCCCTTGTGGCTTCCTTCTTCTGGAATCATAGAATTGTCCAGGCCGTAAGGGACCTCCAAAGGTCATCCAGCCCAAAGTCCCTGCAGTCAGCAGGGACATCCCCAACTGCCCAGGGCCTCACTGATCCTCAACTTGAATATCTCCAGGGAAGGAGCCTCAACAACCTTCCTGGGCAACTTGTTCCAGTGTTCCACCACCCTCATAGTAAAGAACTTCTTCCTGATACCCAATCTGAATCTGTCCTTCTCTAGTCTGCAGCCACTGCTCCTGCAGGCCTTTGCAAACAGTCTCTCTGCAGCCTTCCTGTAGCCCCTTCAGGTACTGGCAGGCTGCTAATAGGTGTCCCTGGAGCCTTCTCCTCTCCAGGCTGCTCCAACCCCCTGAGCATTTTCATGGCCCTCCTCTGGACCCTCTCCATCAGCTCCATGTCCTTCCTATAGTGAGGGCTCCAGACCTGCACACAGCACTCCAGGTTAGGTCTCCTCAGAGCAGAGCAAAGTGGCAGAATCACCTCTCTGGCTCTGCTGGCAATGCTGCTTTGGATGCAGTCCAAGGCTGCCCTTGGCCTTCTGTGCTGCAAGCTCACACTGCCTGCTCCTGTCCAGTTTCTCTCCCACCAGCACCCCCAAATCCTTTTCACAAGGCTGCTTTCTATCCCCTCCTCCCCCAGCCTGTTGTGCTTTCTCATTGCTTGTGTAGGGCTTTTGTTGGTTTGCTTTTTCCTTGCCTCCTAGCATCTCCTCCTTTGTTATCTCCATCCCTTTGGGTGTTGGCAGTGGGCAGCTGCCATTCTAGCTCTGACATTCCACCCTGCTTCATGATCTGGTTCATCTCTCTGTGTGCTCCTCTAGCTCTTTATTCTCTCTGGGTGGTCCTCAGTGTTTGCAGCTCTCTCAGCCACTCTTTCAGATGTGAAGCTCAGTTCATCTTGTGCAGAACCTTTTCCTGCTAGTATGTGTTTTGCTAATTCCTGGGCCCATTTTTAGGATGGAAAATGGCAGTTGTTCTTTTATTTTCTGATGGATCTGGCTCGCTATGGCATTGCTGCAGGACTCCTACTGCTTGAACAATTACTCATTGCTTTATTTACATTTTAGTCTCCTCTGACCTGCTCTGGGTGATCCTGCTCTGCAGGGGGATTGGACTGGATGGTCTCCAGAGGTCCCTTCCAACCCCCAGCATTCTGTGATTCTAATGAGCTCGACCTCATGCAGTCATCTCTTAATCCAGCTGTCCAACCCATGTGCTTCCCCTGTGTTTATTTTACTTTGCCCAGGAGGAAGTTCTGCACAGTGAGGGTGATGAAATACTGGAACAGGCTGCCCTGAGATGTGGTGGAGGCCCCTTCTTTGGAGACATTCAAAGTCAAATTCATGTGGCCCTGAGCAGCCTGCTGTAGTTGGAGGTGTCCCTGCTGATTCCAGAGGCCTGGGCAAGATGACCTTTGAGGGTCCCTTCCAACCCAATGCATTCTGTGATTCTGTGGTTTTCAAGAAAGTGTCTCTTCTGCAGGACCCTCAAAGCTTCCCCAAGGAAGTGGAAGAGGTAACTCAGTACCTGTGTGCAGAGCTGGCCTGTTGAGGCAGGAGCTGACAAAACCAGAGACTGGGCACTGCTCAGGCATGCTCTGCTTGGTGTTACCTCTGCCAGTCTGGATGCTCCCAGTTGTACTCAGTTTCTCTTGCCTCTTCCTCCATACTTGCACTGGCACTGCTGTTGTTCTTTCCACTGGGAGGAACCAGCATGGAAAGGTGACCTTCAAACTCAGCTGAGAGAAAAGAGGAAGCATTAAGAAGCATTTGTTAAAAGGTATTCCTTGTGTCTTCTACAGATCTGAGTGAATCCTTCCAGTTCTGCATGGACAGTTGTCAGTGAGGGCTTTTCATAGAATCACAGAGTGGGTTGGGTTGGAAGGGACCTTAAAGGTCACCCAGTTGTAACCCCCCTGCCATGGGCAGGGACACCTCCCATAGGAGGACAAGAGGAAGTGGCTTCAGCTGCCCCAGGGGAGGTTTAGGTTGGAGATGAGGAAAAATTTCTTTGCTGCAAGAGTGGTCAGGGATTGGCACAGGCTGCCCAAGGAAGTGGTGGAGTCCCCATCTGTGGAGATGTTGAAGAAATGTGTGGTCATGGCACCTGGGGCCATGGTTTAGTGGCTATGGTGGTGTTGGGTTGCTGGTTGGACTGGATGATCTTAGAGGTGTTTTCTAACCCAAACAGTTCTCTGATTCACCTGTCTGCTGCCTCCCTTCCTTTCTCCAGGCTGGCAGTCAGACACAGCTAATGCTAGTGGCCATGACGCTCCCTGGTCTGTCTGGTCATCAGTGGTAGCCTGATGGCCTGGTAGAGAAGTTGGATCCTCATCCAGCAGAGCTGAGTGAGTTTATCTGTGATCATTTACCTGTGCCTAAGTTGGTATCAACCAGTGAACCTCTTGACTGGAGCTGTTTGGCCTCCTGACTTGGTTAGGAAAATGCTTCACTCTCTGCTTAGCAAATGCCAGCCCAGTGCTTACTCACACCAGACTCTTGTGAAAGCTGCTTCTACCCTCTGTCTTAGAGTGCCTTTCCTTGAGCAGCTGAGCAACCTTTCCCCATATGGAAGGTGAAAAAGGAGACCGTCTCTGTCATCCATGGCTTGGGCAGCCATTGTGATGAAAGGCAGAGCAGATGTCACTGCACGTCCCAGGGTGACCCTTCCTCTGCCAGTACTCATTCTGCATCATGTCTGCAAACCTTTCCTGCCTGCAATTATTCACCTGCCTCAAGCATTCTCTTCTCAGATGGGCTGCAGCCCCTCCCATGGTGAGGTTTAGGTAGGAGGAGGGCTACAGGGGTGGCTTCTGTGAGAAGCTGCTAGAAGCTTCCCCTGTGTCTGACAGAGCCAATGGCAGCCAGTTCCAAGAAGGACCCACCACTGGCCAAGGCCAAGGCTGAGCCCATCTGTGGTGGTGACAGCACCTCTGGGATATTTAAGAAGGGGGAAGAGCCATGACAGTAGTTGGTGAGAGAGCTCTTCCAGGTCATCTTGAGTGCAGTCACACAGCATCTATAGAATGGCCAAGGGATCAGGCCCAACCAGCATGGATTCCTGCCTGACAAACCTGACCTCCTTCTATGCTCAGGTGACTGCCTGTGGGTGTGGGGCAGGCTGTGGATGAAGTCTGCCTGGACTTCAGCAAAGCCTTTGACACCTCCCCCACAGCAAACTCCTGGCCAAGCTGGCAGCCCCTGGCCTGGACAGGAGCTCTGTGCTGGGTTAGGAACTGGCTGGAGGGCAGGACCCAGAGAGTGGTGGTGAATGGTGCCACTGCCAGCTGGCAGCCAGGCACCAGTGGTGCCCCCCAGGGATCAGTGCTGGGCCCCATCCTGTTCAATCTCTTTATTGATGATCTGGATGAGGGGATTGAGTCCAACATCAGTAAGTTTGCAGATGACACCAAGCTGGGACCAGGAGTGGATCTGCTGGAGGATAGGAGAGCTCTGCAGAGGGACCTTGGCAGGCTGGACAGATGGGCAGAGTCCAAGGGCATGAGATTCAACACATCCAAGTGCCAGGTGCTGCACTTTGGCCACAACAACCCCAAGCAGTGCTACAGGCTGGGGACAGAGTGGCTGGAGAGCAGCCAGGCAGAGAGGGACCTGGGGGTACTGGTTGACAGCAGCTGAACAGGAGCCAGCAGTGTGCCCAGGTGGCCAAGAGAGCCAATGGCATCCTGGCCTGGATCAGGAACAGTGTGGCCAGCAGGACCAGGGAAGTCATCCTGCCCTGTGCTCAGCACTGGTTAGACCACACCTTGAGTGCTGTGTCCAGGTCTGGGCTCCTCAGTTCAAGAGAGATGTTGAGATGCTGGAAGTTGTCCAGAGAAGGGCAACAAAGCTGGGGAGGGGTCTGGAGCACAAGGCTGGGGAGGGGTCTGGAGCACAAGCTCTGTCCTTCTCTCCACCCATGAGCTCTCATTATATTTTTCCTCCACTGTCCAGCTCAGGAGGGGAGTGATAGAGCAGCTCTGGTAGGCACCAGGGTCAGCCCACCACAGTTATCCAGGTCTTTCCCTTGGCCTCCATTGCTCTGTCTGCTGTGTGGCTCTCTGTAGGCCCTGCTGAGGCTACAGTCCCCTGAAATAACTACCAGTGGTATCTGCTGAGGGGTCCATGCTGAGGGGCAGGTAACAACCTGTTACAGTCTTTGCTGCTGGAGTTTTTCAAGGCACCTCCTACAAAGCAGGCCAGATGCAGAGGACTGGGCTTAGCCTACAGGCTAGGTGGAAGGTGGCTTGCTGATGGCCATGAGGAGGTTACAAGTGAAGCATCAAGAGCCTGAGTCATTCTGTGTGCAAACAATGCAGAGAAGTGCTCTACAGGATCCCTCCCCAGACAGACTTCTCTTGGGTGAGCTTGGAGTGGCTGTCAGGGCTTCCAGGGCCACTCTGACAGCACAGTGCCAGGCAAAGCTAAATGTAGAGGTGAATCTGGGCCACTGCTTCTTTCAAGACTAAAGCCCTAAGCTCTGCAGGCCTTTGGACCTGATGTTCTCACTGCAGCTGGAGCAAATAGAGCAGCTAGAAGGTTAAAGAGTCCCTCAACGTTTGTTCTGCACCAGGAGCTTGGCAGCTGTGCTGCTTTTCTATCAGCCAGACAGTTGTGTTTTGTGAAATCCATTGGAGGCCTGTCCCTTGCTTTGTGTTCTCTGTTCCACAGCCATTTTACCTTTTTTTCAATTCATCCTAGGGCCAGCCAGTGTCCCCCACAGTGCCACCAAAGAGATGCTGTCTGAGCTCTTTGCATCATCTTTACATACCTCTGAGTCAGGCTGCTGAGCTTTTGCTTGTTCAGGAGCTTGAATTCAGAGTTCAAGATGAAACAAAATCACAGAATCAGAATGGGAGGGGTTGGAAGGGAGCTCTGGAGCTCATCCAGTCCAACTCCCCTGCCAGAGCAGGGTCACCCAGGGCAGGTCACACAGAACATATCCAGGTGGGGCTGGAAAGTCTCCAGAGAAGGAGACTCCACAACCTCTCTGGGCAGCCTGCTCCAGGCTCCAGCACCTTCACAGGGACAAAGAAGTTTCTCCTCACGTTAAGTAGCTTATAGACCTTGCTAAAAAATACTTACAGACCTGGCTGAGCTTTTTTTTCTGTGTAAGAAGATTTAATAACATTGAATCACAGAATCACAGAACTGTTTGGCTTGGAAAAGCTCTCTAAGATCATTGAGTCCAACCGTCAACCCAACCCCACCATGGCCACTAAACCATGGCCCCCAGTGCCATGGCTATGCATTTCTTGAACACCTCTAGGGATGGGGACTCCACCACCCCCGTCGAGCCTGCTCCAGCAGGCAGAGTGTGGATTCAGCACTGCCCTGCCTGAGAAATGGACAGAGGGGCTGGATTCATAGATTCATAGATTCACAGAGTCACAGATTCATAGATTCACAGATTCACAGAGTCACAGAGTCACAGATTCATAGATTCACAGATTCATAGATTCACAGATTTACAGATTCATAGATTCACAGATTTACAGATTCATAGATTCACAGATTCACAGATTCATAGATTCATAGAGTCACAGATTCACAGATTCATAGATTCATAGAGTCACAGATTCACAGATTCATAGATTCATAGATTCACAGATTCATAGATTCACAGATTTACAGATTCATAGATTCACAGATTCACAGATTCATAGATTCATATATTAATAGATTCACAGATTTACAGATTCATAGATTCACAGATTCACAGATTCATAGATTCATATATTAATAGATTCACAGATTCATAGATTCATAGAGTCACAGATTCACAGATTCATAGATTCATATATTCATAGATTCACAGATTCATAGATTCACAGAGTCACAGATTCATAGATTCACGGATTCACAGATTCATAGATTCATATATTAATAGATTCACAGATTCATAGATTCATAGAGTCACAGATTCATAGATTCATAGATTCACAGATTCACAGATTCACAGTCACAGATTCATAGAGTCATAGATTCATAGGGTCACTGATTCACAGATTCACAGAGTCACAGGTTCATAGATTCACAGATTCACAGATTCATAGATTCATAGATTCATAGAGTCACTGATTCATAGATTCACAGAGTCACAGGTTCATAGATTCACAGATTCACAGATTCATACATTCATAGATTCACAGTCACAGATTCATAGATTCACAGAGTCACAGGTTCATAGATTCACAGATTCATAGATTCATAGATTCACAGTCACTGATTCATAGATTCACAGATTCATAGATTCATAGTCACAGATTCATAGATTCATAGATTCACAGATTCATAGATTCACAGATTTACAGATTCATAGATTCATAGATTCATAGATTCACAGATTTACAGATTCACAGATTCATAGATTCACAGATTCATAGATTCTCAGATTCATAGATTCTCAGATTCATAGATTCATAGATTCATAGATTCACAGATTCACAGATTCATAGATTCACAGATTCATAGATTCTCAGATTCATAGATTCACAGATTCATAGATTCACAGATTCATAGATTCTCAGATTCATAGATTCATAGATTCATAGATTCACAGATTCATAGATGCATAGAATGGTTTGGGTTGGAAGGACCTTAAAGATCATCTACCTGAGCGTGGAAGCTCCTTGTCCCCTCTGGGTCTGGGCTCTGGATTAGAATAATGGAACAAACCAGATTCTGGCTAAAGCATTATTCTTTCAGCAAAGATAAGTCAGAATTCTTTTCATTTATTTCATATTCCCTTTCTTTATTTCATAGAGAGAAGTAATTACATTTAAATGAGTCAGGACAGAACACAACACTTTGAAAATGGATGAATCCTGGTTATTGCTGCCTGAAGATTCCCAACATTGTTTTAAAGAATAAGGAGCTTTTGGTTTTACCAAAAGGCCTTTAAACACGCAGGCAGGTGAGGAAGTTGTTGTTTGCTTTTGTACAGACTCTCCATGGCAAAGAACTGTCAGGGGGGATTTCTAAATTGTTGTGTTAAAACCCAGACTTTTCAGGAAGCATTCAAGAAATTAATTGGCAATGAACTCTTGAAGTTGCCCAGACAGCATCAAAGTGGAAGTGAGTTGCAAAAGGTGAGGTTTTCCAGAGATGAGGAATGGGAGAGCTTACCCTGCAGGGCACGTGTCAGAGAGCTTTGGAACAATGCTCTGAATTTTTGAGATTCAATAAGGCAAAGTGCAAGGTCCTGCACCTCGTTGGGGAATCCTCATTATTGATCCAGGCTGGGGGCTGATGAGATTGAGAGCAGCCCTGCAGAGAAGGATTTGGGGATGCTGGTGGGGGAGAAGCTGGACAGGAGCCAGCAATGGGCACTGGCAACACAGAAGGCCAAGGGCAGCCTGGGCTGCATCCAAAGCAGTGTGGTCAGAGATGGAGAGAGGAGATCCTGCCCCTCTGCTCTGCTCTGGAGAGACCTCACTTGTAGGGCTGGGTCCGGTTCTGGAGTCCTCAGCACAAGCTGAGCTGATGGAGAGGGTCCAGAGTAGGGCTGTAAGGAAGATCAGGGGGCTGGAGCCTGTCCATTATGGGGACAGGCTGGGAGAGCTGGGACTGTTCAGTCTCTTCAGTGGTGTACTGTTCAGCCTGGAGAAGAGAAGGCTCTAGAGAGACCTTAGAGCAGCCTTCCAGTACCTGAAGGGGCTCCAGGAGAGCTGGGGAGGGACTTTTGACAAGAGCTGGGAGTGACAGGATGAGGAACAATGGCTTTGAGCTGGGAGAGAGGAGACTGAGACTGGAGATGAGGAAGAAATTCTTGAGAGTGAGGATGGTGAGACACTGGCACAGGTTGCTCAGGGAGGCTGTGGCTGCCTCCTCCCTGGAGGTGTTCAGGGCCAGTTTGGATGAGGCCTTGAGCAACCTGGGCTGGTGGAAGGTGTCCCTGCCCATGGCAGGGTGGTTGGAACTGGATGACTTTTGTCTCAGGAAGAGTCTCCGTTTCACAAAGTGCTGTTTGTATTTGCAGACACAGCCTTGCCTCAATATTCCTTCTATTTTTTTTCCCACAGGGCAGACCACAGAACTATGATAGCAACAGGAGGAGTCATAACAGGACTGGCTGCCTTGAAAAGGCAAGACTCTGCCAGATCTCAGCAACATCTGAACCTCGCCACAGCTCCAGCCTCCGAGGAGCAGAAGCCGGTGCGGCGCCGGCCCCGTGCGGACGTGGTGGTGGTCAGGGGCAAACTCCGCCTCTACTCTCCCTCGGGGTTCTTCCTGGTTCTGGGGGTGCTGATCGCCGCCTTCGGCATCGCCATGGCCATCCTGGGCTACTGGCCCGAGAAGGAGCAGCTGCTGGGGGCCGAGCAGGCCGTGGCTGCCAACGGGACGCGGGCGCCGGGCGGGCTGCTGCCGCGGTTCTTCGAACAGCACCTGCACTCCCACAGGATGAAGATGCTGGGGCCCTTCACCATGGGAATCGGCATCTTCATCTTCATCTGCGCCAACGCCATCCTGCATGAGAACCGCGACAGGGAGACCAAGGTCATACACATGAGGGACATCTACTCCACCGTCATCGACATTCACACCCTGAGGCTGAAGGAGCAGCAGCAGCTGGCGGGGGCCATGGGTGGCCTGCTGGGGGAAGGAGAGCTGCGGCCGGGCAGCAGCTGCTGCGCCTCCCAGCTGGCCGCCAACACCCTGGTGCCTTTCTCTGGCTTCAAGAGCGGCTTTCGGGGGGAGAGCTCTGCTGAAGAGGATGAGGTTGCCCTGACTGAAGACAGGGCCACCGGGAGCCTCCTGCCACCCCTGCTGGCCGAGCGGTCTGGTTCAGTCTTTGGGCTTTACCCTCACTGCAGCAAGGCTCTGGATGACAGAAGCAGTAGCTCTGCAAAGTGTGGGACCAAATCCATCGTCTCCTCTTCCATCAGCGCTTTCACCCTGCCAGTGATTAAACTGAACAACTGTGTGATCGATGAGCCCAGCATAGACAACATCACTGAGGACTCTGAGATCTCCAAGAGCCGCTCCAGGAACCTGTCCATGGATTCCTTGGCCCTCCCAGTGACTGACACCAAGGAGTCCTGCAGGCCAGCCACTACCTTGCTGCCACGACACAACTCGCTTGTGGACACTCCAGCGGAGCAGTCCAGGTCTTCTATGACTCTCGGACCCAGCACGGGGAAGCTTTTATCTCCTGGTGCTGCCAGGAAGCAGTTTGGGTCTAACACATCTTTGCATCTTCTGTCTTCACATTCCAAGTCCCTGGACTTGGACAGAGGTCCCTCTACGCTCACAGTCCAAGCGGAGCAAAGGAAACATCCCAGCTGGCCCAGGCTGGATCGGAGTAACAGCAAAGGCTACATGAAACTGGAAAACAAAGAGGACCCAATGGACAGGTTGCTTGTGCCCCAAGCAGCAGTCAAGAAAGACTTCACCAATAAGGAGAAGCTTCTTATGATTTCAAGGTCTCACAATAACTTGAGTTTTGAACACGATGAGTTCTTGAGTAACAACCTGAAACGAGGCACTTCTGAAACCAGATTTTAATGCTGAGCTTGCAGGTTAGGAGATGCCACACAGTATTTTTAAACCAAAAAAAAACCTCAACACAACAAAAAACCAACATTTGGACAAGCGTTTCCTTTTCAGTGAGACAGTACAAGTCTGATTTTAACCAAATGCTTGACAGCTCATTGCATTTCATTTGTGTACAGAGAGATCTTCATCTTTTAATGCCAAGAGTTTCTGTCCTGGTACCATACAGCTGCAATTCTGTACATTGCCATTGCCCAGAGAGTTTTGGAGTGACTGGTTGCAATTCTTCCCCCCAGGCCATCATTTCTTTTGTTCTCTGTAAGCTTGTTAGGTTTTAGAATCACAGAATTGTCAGGGTTGGAAGGGACCTCAAGGCTTGGCCAGTGCCAACCCCCCTGCCATGGCCAGGGACACCTCACATCAGAGCAGGTTGCTCACAGCCACATCCAGCCTGGCTGCAAAAACCTCCAGGGATGAGGCTTCCACCACCTCTCTGGGCAACCTGTTCCAGTGTCTCACCACCCTCATGGGGAAGAACTTCTTCCTAACATCCAATTTGAATCTACCCATTTCTATTATTTTTCCATTCCCCCCAGTCCTATCACTCCCTGACACCGTCAAAAGTCCCTCCCCAGCTTTCTTGTAGCCCCCTTCAGATACTGGAATTTTATCAGTTTGACTCCAGAAGGTTACATTAGGGGAAAAACCAAAAAGCTTCCTTTACCTGTCAGTTCTGGTCCTGGAATGCCTGCAAGAGTCTCAAAGCAGTGCTTGCAGCCTAGAGTGGAGAAGGAGCAGGAGCAGACACTGCAGTTGTGCCCTCTGGTGTTGTCTTTCACAGCTGGGACAGCTCAGGAGCTGATGTCTTGCCATCATGGCTGTCAGAAGCTTGTTTGCTTGCTGGGTGGGTGGACAGGAATGAGTGATGAAAACCATTTGTGTGAGTGCATTGTAAATGGGGGAGCTGGACCCCAGCACTGTGAATCAGTGACTGCTTTGGACAGCAACCTTGCTGCAGCCACTCTAAGTGAACCCTGCAGTTCTGGGGAAACAGAGAGAAAGTGAAACACCTGAGTCTTCTTCTGGGATGGGCAGCAGCTGGAAAGTCAGAATACACAGATGGAGTTAAAATCCCAAGCACGTGCTGAATGCCAGCAGGATGGCACAGAAACATGGGGATGGCTTCCACTCAATAAGGTTGATGGCTTTGAGCTGGAAGAGAGGAGGTTTAGACTGGGGGTTAGGAAGAACCCAAACCAACTGATGATGATGATTCATAGATTCACATAGAATGGTTTATTAATAAATATTAATTAATATTTTATTAATTACATATCAACCACTCCAGACTTCTTCTTTCATCCGTTAATATCATTCATCCATTGTTTGAATCATATTTTGCCTTCTTCTTCTTTGCTTTGACCAAGTGTACCATGGCAGCATTAGCCAGGCCAAGGTTTGGTGCTCAGGCACTACTGACAAAAGCAGAATTTGTAGTGAGCTTGAAATCATAGAATCACAGAATGGTTTGGGTTGGAAGGGACCTTCAAGGTCATCCATGGGCAGGGACACCTCCCACCAGCCCAGCTTGCTCAAGGCTTCATCCAGCCTGGCCTTGAACACCTCCAGGGAGGAGGCAGCCACAGCCTCCCTGAGCAACCTGTGCCAGTGTCTCACCACCCTCACTGCAAAGAATTTCTTCCTTATCTCCAGTCTCAATCTGCCCTCTCCCAGCTCAAAGCCACTGTCCCTCATCCTGTCACTCTCAGCCCTTGTCAAAAGTCCCTCTCCAGCTCTCCTGGAGCCCCTTCAGGTACTGGAAGGCTGCTCTAAGGTCTTCCTGGAAATAATGATAATGATGATGATAAGGAAGAGGAGAAGGAGAAGGAGAAGGAGAATAAGGAGGAGGAACAGAAGGAGGAGGAGGAGAAAGAAGAGGAAGAGGAGGATGCTGATGATGTTGTGACTTGCATCTGAAGAGAATAATGGGAAATTAATTCATTGCCACTCAGTACAGTAGCAAGAAGCTGAGCCCAAAGCACTGATACAAAGCATCCCACTGGGTGCCTGCAGTACCAGAGTGTGAGAGGCCCTTGGCTGGCTGTTGATGTAGTTCACAGAAAGAGTGCAGTGCAGGCTTGCTGGAGGCTCAGCTGTGGCAATTTGCATTACAAGGCCTTGACAGAGGGAGTGACCTTTGGAATAAAGTTCTCCTGAGCCAAGGGAGCTTCCCAGCCCACAGCCCTGTAGGCTATGGCTAAAGCACAGGGGACTTGGAATGTGCCTAGCAGGAAGTTTTCATCCAGTTTATTAAGGCATTTAGGCTGTGGTCCTGGCCTGGCAGCCCTGCTGGAGGATGTCACTTCAAGCTGCCAAGCTCAGCTGGCAGGAGGCTGCTCTGAACTGGTTGGGTTTGATCCATTCACTTCAAGCTAAATACTCAGGAATTATTTCTAGTGGCTTTTCCCAACAGGAATCACACCTGGTAAAATATCTTTGTTCCTCAATTGCTTTGGTAATGAAAGATTACAGAGAAAAATACCCTCTTCTTTTTTTTTCCCCATTAATTAATTAGTTAATCAATATTCAGCTCCAGATGTCAGCTGCCTGCTGTTCATGTATCAGGAGCAGTCCTTGCTGGGTGAATGGAGGTGGAGTATTATGTGACAACCTCAAGCCTCTATATTGTACCAGAGTTGGCTCTCAATATTTTGCTATGAAGCTTTTAATACCTTTCTCATTTGTGTCCTCAAGACATTTGCTATTTTTGGAAATAAAATAAAATGTCTCTCTGCAATACTTCCACCTCAAGGCCTGGGTGTCCTCTGTCAGCTCAAGTCTGCCACAGCAAAGTATCAAAGTATGAGTAGGGATCGTAACACTGTGTGGAGCATGGAGCTTGAGGTATTAGCCTGCCATAAGATACTTGGTTCTGATTAATCATACAACCATAGAATAGTTTGGGTTGGAAAAGCCTCTAAGATCATTGAGTCCAACAACCTTCAACCCAAGACCACCATGGCCACCAAACCATGTCCCCACATGCCATGGCCATACCTTTCTTGAACCTCTCCAGGGATGGGGACTCCACCACCTCCCTGGGCAGCCTCTTCTAATCCCTGACCACTCTTGCAGCAAACAATTTTTTCCTGATCTCCAACTTAAACCTCCCCTGGCACAATTTCAGGCCATTTCCTCTCCTTCTATCACCTGAGACTAGAGAGAAGAGCCCAACCACCACCTCACTGCAGCCTCCTTTCAGGGAGCTATAGAGAGCAATGAGGTCTCCCTCAGCCTCCTCTTCTCCAGAGTGAACACCCCCAGGTCCCTCAGCTGCTCCTCCCCAGCCCTGTTCTCCAGACCCTTCCCCAGCTTTGGTGCCCTCCATGGCTCTTTGTTCCCATCAGTTTCAATCTCCACACAAGTAAAGTTTTTTTGTTCTATGCAGCATGAAATGCATTCCAAGTGGGTTGCCAGCAGGCAATCTGGCATGCAAAAGAGCATCCTGTCCTTTTTATCTTGGCAGAGAGGACTCCTACAGAAGTGGAACACACAGTTGAAGGCAGCATGAATGATGTCAGCTTTTATGTCCTTACTACCTACATTAAATCATAGCTTAAAAGCCTGGGGTTTGGATACCATCATGTGAGGGAAACTTGGTAAGTATAGCAGGGCATGGATCATAGAGACCCACAGAACTGCTGAGGTTGGAAGAGCCCTTTGAGACCATCAAGTCCAACCTCTCACCCAGAGCTCACAGCCACCACTGCTGCTGAGCCACTGCCACCGAGCCACATCCCTCAGCACCACATCCATGGCAGAAGGGTTGGATTCAGGGAGCTTCAGAGCTCACTTCCAACCCCAACCATTCTGTGATTCTAATTGAGCAGAAGTCTTAAGGCTGCCAGTGCTGGAGGCAGGCATCTGGAGCTGCTCTGCCTCACGTTGGCAGCTAAAGAATGTATTCTGCAGTTGTATCAAAGTCTTTCTCAGACCTGGGCTCTTCTCCCAGGCAAATTGTCACAAGAGGAGAGGGCATGGCCTGAAGCTGTGCCAAGGGAGGGTTAGGTTGGATGCTAGGAAGCAATTCCTCATGGAAAGGGCAATCAGGCACTGGGATGGACTGCCCAGGGAGGTGGTGGAGTCACCATCCCTGAAGGTGTTTAAGGAGAGATTGGATGTGGCACTCAGTGCCATGGTCTGGTCGAGGTGGTGGTGTTATGTCATAGGCTGGGCTGGATGACCTCAGAGCTCTATTCCAGCTTCAGTAATTCTGTGATTCTCTGACCTGCAGTTGATTTTGCTTATCCCTAAACTACAGCATTTAGCCCTTTAGATAATCCTGCATGAAAACTGGGAAGCAGTTCCCCCTGCAGCAGCAGTTTGCTCTCTGAAAAGCTTTTCAGGCAGCTTTTAGAGTCCCTGGATTGCTTTAATCTTGCATTTTTAAGTCCTTTCTTCCTATGGGTCTTCTCCTGACCCTTTCCATGAACTTCTGCCTTTTTCCTCCGAGCACTACTGTGTAAATTTCTCTACCAAACACTGTGTCATGGATGAGGAAGTAGGAATCCTTTAGCCAGGCTGTCAGCATGTCTGTAGGAGAATGCCAGTGGAGTCTGCTCTCAGGGAGGAGTGCTTCAGCTGGAGTGATTTAGCTACTCAAAGGCAGGTTCATGGCCTCTGCTTAAACCTTTTCCAATTACACTCAGGAGCAAATGAGTTGCAGTGATCACAGCTGTCACATGTCTAACATTCAGATCAGGTTATTCATTCTTCCTGCAATGTTCTGTGTGGGGAAACCTTGAGTCCTTTTGTGGTTCAGGACTTTTCAAATTAACCTCTCTGGAGTCTTTTATGCAGCCACTAAAGTCCAGTGTTTAGTCATAGAATGGCTCAGGTTGGAAGGGACCTCAGAGCTCACAGGATCACAGATCACAGGATGCTAGGGGTTGGAAGGGACCCCTGAGGATTATCTCCTCCAACCCCCCTGCCATGGGCAGGGACACCTCTCAACTAGACTCAGCTGCTCAAGGCTTCATTCAGCCTGGCTTAAACACCCCCAGGCAGGAGGCATCCACAACCTCCCTGGGCAGCCTATTCTAGAGTCTCACCACCCTTGTACTGCAGAACTTCTTCCTCAGCTCCACTCTAACCCTGCTCTCCTTCAGCTTCAAACCATTCCCCCTTGGCCTGTCTCCAGACACCCTCAGGAAAAACCTCTCTGCATCCTTCCTGCAGGATCCCTTTATTGGAAGGCAGCTCTAAGGTTCCCCAGGGGCCTGCTGTTCTCCAGGCTGCACACCCCCAGCTCCTTCAGCCTGGCCTCACAGCAGAGCTGCTGCACCCCTTGGGTCATCTTTGTGGCCTCCTCACTCCAACAGTTCACAGAATCACAGAATCACAGAATGCCAGGGGCTGGAAGAGACCTCCAGAGCTCATCCAGTCCAACCCCCTGCCAGAGCAGGGTCACCTAGAGCAGATCACACAGGAACATATCCAGGCAGGTCCTGGCCAGCCTGTTCCAGGGATCTGTCACCCTCACAGGGAAAAAATTCTTCCCCCTGTTTCCATGGAACTTCCTCTGGCTCAGCTTCCACCACTGCCCCTTGTGCTGGCATTGGGCTTTTTGTGTCCTTAGTAGTGTTAATGAATTACTGAATAGCATCACTTACCTGAATGGCATCTGGCAGAATTCCAAGTCTGAGGCTCATAGGGAATGGAGAGCTGATCCTGACAATACTTTTAAGATAGTTAGTTGAGAATGCAATGGAAGAGCCTCCTGTATTGAACAAAGAGCTGAAGGTCTGATCTGTTTTCAGGCAGATAAAGCTTTAGAGGAGAGTAATTCACAGTCACTGAGTTGTCCCTAGGAAGCCTCAGAAAAACATTGGCACAGAATCAAGGAAGTGCTTAGGAAAAGCTCTCTGTGATCATTGACTCCAACCATCAACCCAACCCCACCATGGCCACTAAACCATGGCCCACAGTGCCATGGCCACAGCTTTCTTCAACACCTGCAGGGATGGGGACTCCACCACCTCCCGGGCAGCCTGTGCCATTGTTGTCCCTTATCAGATTTTCTTCTACCCAGTCTAATTTTTCAGGATGGCACCCACAGAAACATCTGATCCCTTTCTGAGGCCCACCAAGTCCTTCAGTCCATGAATATTGTTTTTGCAAATGGCTGCACATTAATTATGAGGTGCTGATAAGTGTCTTTCCCTTACCAGCTGCAAATTCTTATCAGGACTTTAATTTCACTGCAGCAGCCAACTGCTCTCCCATCAAATAAAAGCAGCAGGAAGAAGCTGGTATCTATGGTAAGTATATTGATATTCCTAGGGGGTGCGGGTTGTACTTTGGAAGAAATTCATCACTCCAGGTGCTCAGATTTGTCCAGTGATTCATTGCACAAATGCTTTAGCACTGAGAGCAGCTCTGTGCTTGGTGCCAAGCACCCACAGTCCATACTGGTTGCATCTCAGAGGGTCTGCTGGACCAGCTCCCACCTGGGCTGTTTGGATTCAACAGCCTTTGGTGAATGGAACATGTTACACACAACCACAGAGTCATTTAGGAGGGAAAAGACCTCTAAGATCATTGAGCCCAACCATTAACCCTACTCTGCCAACTCTACCACTAAGCCATATCCCCAAGCATCACATCTGCACAGCTTTGAAACCCCTCCAGGAATGGGGACTCCAGCACCTCCCTGTGCAGCCTGGGACAGTGCCTGAGAACCCTTTCAGTGATTTTTTTTTTTTCCTAATATCCAACCTAAACCTCCCCTGGTGCATCCTAGAATCACAGAATCAATAGGGTTGGAAGGGACCACAAGGATCATCCAGTTCCAACCCCCCTGCCATGGGCAGGGACACCTCACACTACAGCAGGCTGCCCAGAGCCTCATCCAGCCTGGCCTTAAACATCTCCAGGGATGGAGCCTCAACCACCTCCCTGGACAACCCATTCCAGGCTCTCACCACTCTCATGGGGAAGAACTTCTTCCTCACATCCAGTCTGAATCTCCCCACTTCCAGCTTTATTCCATTCCCCCTAGTTGTGTCACTACCTGAGATCCTAAAAAGTCCCTCCCCAGCTTTCTTGGAGCCCCCTTCAGATCCTGGAAGGCCACAAGAAGGTCACCTCAGAGCCTTCTCCTCTCCAGACTGCACAACCCCAACTCTCTCAGTCTGTCCTCATAGGAGAGGAGCTCCAGCCCTCTGCTCCTCCTCGTGGCACTTCTCTGGACACCTTCCAGCATGTCCATAGCCCTCTTGTAACAGAGGCTCCAGAACTGGAACTTGAAGCCCTTCCCTCTCATTCTCTCTCTAGTTACAAGGGAGCAGAGCCCAATCCCCTCCTCACTGCAGCCTCCTCTCAGGGAGCTGTAGAGAGCAATGAGGTCTCCCTCAGCCTCCTCTTCTCCACACCAAACACCCCCAGCTCCCTCAAATGCTCCTTCCCAGCCCTGTTCTCCAGACCCTTCCCCAGCTTTGTTGCCCTCTTCAATGTCCTCCTTGTGTGGTGAGTGCCTTAGCCTGGACAAACCTCTCCCTGTTAGTGGCTTTGGGGTTTTGCTTCATCTGAAGATGGTTTACAGGCAGCTGAATGTGACACTGGATGCTTTGCTCACTGTCTGCTGTCTCTGGCAGTTCCCTGCTGTGTTTCCTTTTGTATTTCATTTTGGTGAGGCTCTTGTGAATCCAGCTGGGTCTGGAATTATCTCCAAAGGCTTCCTGCAGTTGAGTCAGACATTTGTTTGCTGCTGGTTGACAGAAAGTGTCACAGAGGCACAGATTGCACAGGTTGGAAGGGACCCTCAAAGGTCATCTTGTCCAACACCCCTGCAGTCAACAGGGACACCTCCAACAAGATCACAAAATCAATCAACTAGGTTGGAAGAGGCCTCCAAGATCACCAAGTCCAACCAATCACCCAACCCTAACTAATCAACCAGACCATGGCACCAAGTGCCTCATCCAGGCTTTTCCTAAACACCTCCAAGGATGATGGCCCCAGCACCTCCCTGGGCAGCACATCCCAATGGCCAATCTCTCTTTCTGGGAAGAACTTCTTTCTGAGATCAGCCTAAACTTCCCCTGCACATCTTGAGACTGTGTCCTCTTGTTATGGCACTGGTGCCTGGGAGAAGAGCCCAACCCCCACCTGGCTACAACCTCCCTTCAGGTAGTTGTAGATAGCAATGAGGTCTCCCCTGAGCCTCTTTTCCCCCAGGCAATAAGGATTGTCCTGCCTGAGGGTCAGCTCCCCAGCCTTCTTGCCTGCCTGATTTCAGTAGCTGCTTTTGCCTGGAGCAGCCTGGGCTGGTGGGAGGTGTCCCTGCCCATGGCAGGGGGTTGGAACTGGGTGATTTTGAAGGTCCTTTCTAACCCAAACCATTCTAGGACTCTATGAATTATCAGCATTTGTTCAGTGGGACTGCACTTGGAGTCTCACTGTAGTTTAGCCTCTTTGTTTGAAGTTCCCTGGATCAGCTCAAGGGCACTTAAGCTCTGAGGAGCACACAGAATGCTCAACCAAAAGCCAGGCAGTGTTTGCTGCAGCAGCTGTGTGTGGGAGACATCTGTTGGCTCTTCTGCCTGGGGACAGTTGTCACAACCACAGTCTCACAGTATATCAGAGGTTGGGGACCTCAAGAGATCATCAGGTCCAACCCCCCTGCCAGAGCAGCATCACTCAGGGTAGTCTGCACAGGAATGAATCCAGGTGGGGTTTGGAAAGTCTCCAGAGAAGGAGACTCCACAACCCCCCTGGGCTGCCTGCTCCAGGGCTCTGTCACCCTCACTGTAAAGAAGTTTCTCCTCATGTTGAGCTGAAACCTTCTCTGTTCCAGTTTGTCTCCATTGTTCCTTGGCTTATCACTGTGAAACCTTCTCTGTTCCAGTTTGTCTCCATTGGTCCTTGTCCTATCACTGTGCACCACCCAGCAGAGCCTGGCCCCCTCCCCTTGACACCCACCCCTCAGCTATTGATAGACATTGATCAGATCCCTCTCAGCCTTCTCTTCTCCAGACTAAACAGCCCCAGGGCTCTCAGTCTCTCTTCACAGGGAGATGCTCAAGTCTCCTAAGCATCCCCTTGGCTCTATCCAGCATCTGTTCAGTCTTTTTTTTTTTTTCCCCTTGGGAACTTAAAATTTTCTACAAGGCAAAGGTAAAAAAAAAAAAAATCCAGGTAAAGACAGGACCTGACTGGGTCAGCAATGAACAACATACCTCTGCCTTTTAATTCAGTTGTCATGGGGAAAATGATTCCTGTGCCTTCAAGGTACTTATCTTGGCTGTCTGAAGACCTTAAATGTTCATGCAGAGTAGATCTGAAAACAGGGAGCTAAAGGGAAGCATCCAGGCTGAGAGCACAGCCCTCTGGTGTGCAATAAATTCAGTGTCCCTCTGCTCAGCACTGCTGAGGCCACACCTCAAATGCTGGGTGCAGTTTTGGAGCCCTCACTCCAAGAAGGACACTGAGGAGATGGAGTGTGTCCAGAGGAGGGCAACCAAGGTGGAGAAGGGTCTGGAACACAAGTCCTGAGAGGAAGGGCTGAGGGAACTGGGGGTGTTGAGTTGCCAGCAGAAAAGGAGGCTGAGGGGAGAGCTCAGTGCTCTCTACAGCTCCCTGTAAGGAGGCTGGAGCCAGGCAGGGCTTGGTCTCTTCTCACATACAGCAAGTGCCAGGACAAGAGGAAACAGCCTCAAGCTGTGTCAGGGGAGGCTCAGGTTGGAGATTAGGAACAATCTCTTCCCAGCAAGGGTTCTCAGGCACTGTCCCAGGCTGCCCAGGGAGGTGCTGCAGTCCCCATCCCTGGAGGGGTTTCACAGCTGCATGGATGTGGTGCTGAGGGACGTGGGGCAGTGGCAGTGGCTCAGCAGCAGGGCTGGGGCTGTGAGCTCTGGGGGAGTGCTTGGACTTGGGGATCTCAGAGCTTTCTACCAACCATGGTTCTATAAATATTAAGCTCTTCAGTGTCCTTAGGGTAGTCACAAAATCTCCTTTCTGAGTGGAGCTGTTGCCCATCAGTTTGCCCTGAGCAGCCCTCCCTCAGAGGTGGCTTTAGCTTTGCTGTGGAAGTGCAGCTTTGGGGTGGTGACTGCAGAAACCTTTCACAGAGCCCTTTCCAGGATGCATCCCAGTGCAGTGTTCACAAATAATTACCCCTTCAGCTGTGTTCTGTTCCACCTTGGGGGAATGATGCTCCACTTTGGGGTGGTCACTGCCTTCATGCAGTCACCAGTGCTTCAAGAGTCTCAGTGGACTCAAAGAAAAATGTCTGTATGAAGACTAAAGAGAAGTGATCTTCCCTTTAGCTTCTAGCAGAGGGAGGGGTGGTGAAGCTAAACTCCTCTTGCACCTGTAGAGAATTCATCATCACAGGAAGCACTCTGCTGGAGGATGTGGGCACCTTGTGCCATCTCCAGCAAACAGAGTGTTCTTCAGGAATCCTTTATGGCACTGGGAAGAGGATTCCACTTAGAACTTAATTAAATGGCAGCTCGCTGAACCTCTTGTGGAGCAGTCAGGTGAACACAAAAGATTAGGAGGGGTTAGGAATTAATGAAAAGTGCATTAGAGTCTCATCAAACTCTGCCTCCCACACCTGTGTGCTTGCTACCCAGCTCTGCAAGGGAGAGCTCCTCCTTCTAGGGTCATAGAATGGTTGGGTTGGAAGGGACCCTAAAGATCATCCAGGTCCAACCCCCTGCCATGAGCAGGGACACCTCCCACCAGCCCAGCTTGCTCAGGCCTCATCCAGCCTGGCCTTGAACACTTCCAGGAGGAGGCAGCCACAGCCTCCCTGGGCAACCTATGCCAGTGTCTCACCACCCTCACTGCAAAGAATTTCTTCCTCATCTCCAGTCTCAATCTCCCCTCTCCCAGCTCAAAGCCATTGTTCCTCATCCTGTCACTCCCAGCCCTTGTCCAAAGTCCCTCCCCAGCTCTCCTGGAGCCCCTTCAGGTACTGGAAGGTTGCTCTAAGGTCTCCCTGGAGCCTTCTCTTTTGCAGGCTGAACAGCCCCAACTCTCCCAGCCTGTCCCCACAGGGGAGGTTCTCCAGCCTCTGATCATCTCTTTGGCCTCCTCTGGACCCTCTCCATCAGCTCCAGGTCCTTCTTGTGCTCGGGGCCCCAGAGCTGGAGGCAGTGCTGCAGGTGGGGTGTGAGCAGAGCAGAGCAGAGGGGCAGAATCCCCTCCCTGTGCTGCTGCTCTCCCTGCTCTGGATGCAGCTCAGCACACAGCTGGCTCTGGGCTGCCAGGGACCAGTGCTGGCTCCTGGGGAGACTGTCACCAACTGACACCCCCAAGGCCTTCTCCTCAAGACCAGTTGTCACAGAGTCAAAGTCCTGCTTCTTCTTCTAAAGAAGAACTCCCCTCTGCTTCTTTTTGAATGCACATTTTCATTCTTATCACACTGCTGCCTACCTCCCTGCTACCCAGCCTGGCAGCCTGGCAGTTTCCCTGCCTTTGACACCTCACATTGCTCTGCACCTTCCCTGTGCAGGCAGGATGGGTTAGGGTTTTCCTGGGAGCCATGCAGAGCTTTACAGTTTCCCCTAGACCCCCTTTACAGCAATGTTTCAGTCTCTGCCCTTATAATTGCTGCAAGAGGACTAAATCTTCTCTGTCAACATAAGGGATAGATCCTCACAATTTTCCTTCTTCCCACCGTTTTCTCCATGATCCTACTCCCTAAGCAGCTATGATCAGTCAGGTCAGGAGCTGAAAAAAAAACCCTCAGCAAAACCAGCTACAGCAGTACCAACTCCTGGCAGGGAAGAACCAGCAGCTGCAAACAGGGACTGGGGTCTGAGAGCTGGGCTGCTGCAGGAGTCAGGCTGGATCTGAGATCTGATCTGCTGCAGGGTTCCAGTTAGATCTGAGATCTGATCTGCTGCAGGGTTCCAGCTGGATCTGAGATCTGATCTGCTGCAGGGTTCCAGTTAGATCTGAGATCTGATCTGCTTCAGGGTTCCAGCTGGATCTGAGATCTGATCTACTGCAGGGTTCCAGCTGGGTCTGGGACCTGACCTGCTGCAGGGTTCCAGCTGGATCTGAAGTTTGTCTGCTTCCAAGGTGACCTGTGTAAGTGCAGAGGAAGAGGCAGAGTGCCATGGGGGCAAGTGGGTTTATGCTGACTGTGAAGAGACTTTAAGCTCCTCCAGTCCAACCAGTCTCCAACTCTACCCAGTCTGGTGCTAACCCATGGCCCTCAGCACCACAGCTCTGCTCTTTGAAACACCTCCAGGGATGGGGATTCAACCACCTCCCTGGGCAGCCTGAGAACCCTTTCAGTGAAGAAGTTTCTTTTAACATCCAAACTAAACCTCCCCTGGTGCAGCTTGAGACCATTTCTTCTCACCTTGTCAGCTGATCCTGGGGAGCAGAGCCCAACCCCCACCTCACTGCAGCCTCCTCTCAGGGAGCTGTAGAGAGCAATGAGGTCTCCCTCAGCCTCCTCTTCTCCACACTGAACACCTCCAGGTCCCTCAGCTGCTCCTCCCCAACCCTGTTTCCAGACCCAAACCCCAGCTTTGTTGCCCTTCTCTGGACCTGCTCCAGCTCCTCAATGTCCTTCTTGCAGTGAGGGACCCAGAACTGAACCCAGCACTCAAGCTGTGGCCTCCCCAGTGCCCAGTCCAGGGGCACAATCCCTGCCCTGCTCCTGCTGCCCACACCATTGCTGATCCAGGCCAGGCTGCTGGTGCCCTTCTTGCCCACCTGGGCACTGCTGCCTCATGTTCAGATGGCTCCCAACCAGCACCCCCAGGTCTCTGTTGGGCAGTTTCCAACCACTCTGCCCCAAGCCTGAGACATTCATGGGGTTGTTGTGACCCAGGTGCAGGACCTGGCCTTGTTGAACCTCATCCCACTTACCTCAGTCCATCAATTTAACCTATCCTGACCCCTCTGCAGAACCTTCCTACCCTCCAGCAGAGCAGCATTCCTCCCCAGTTTGGTGTCACCTGTCCCCTGGTCCAGATCCTTGATAGAGACACTCAAGAGACCAATCTCACAAACCCCAGATTCAGCAGAAAGGTCACACAGGAGGGAGCAGCTTTGGTGTTATTGACAATCTGGGCACAGGGAGGTGGGAGGAGGCTCCTGGCATCCCTTAAAGGGGACATTCCATCTGCTGGAGTTAATTGATTCTCTGCTGCTACTCAAGATGATGCAGGCTGAGTGTTGTGAGAAGGAGGATGGATCATTTCCAGAGCTCCAGCAGGCTCAGCTCAGCTCAGCTCTAACCTGCACAAGTGGTTAGCTGGAAGTGCTCTGAGCAGCTCAGGGCCTGGCTGAGGGAAGTGCTTTGCCTTTATTGTCTCTGAGTGGCTTTCTTCCTGAGTGAGCAGCAGTGCCTGCTAGCACAGAAAGGTGAGGCAGGGCTCAGCTGAGGACACTTGGAGGGCTGTCATGGCCATGTTTGCATTGCCTGGCCTCAGCTCTCCCCTTGAGCTTGGGCAGGCTTTGTTCTCACTTTTTCAAGAGCCAGAAGATGAAGCAAGTGATCTCATACAGGAATTAAAATGAAATAACTTCCCAAAGCAGCTGCTCTGTGCTGAGCTCTCTCACAGCACTCATGGAAATGAATGAAAATGGCTTTGAGAGCCACTTTCCTCCTGTCAAAGCCCACAGTCCTGAAGGAACTCTGAATGGAGTGAGATATACACACACACACACACACACACACACACAGAGAGATCCCCAGCTCCCAGGAGGAGATGCAGCTCCCTTTACAGAGTGGGTAAAGCTGTATGGGCAGGGCTGAAATAAGCATTTGCCTCCTTTTGCCATTTATAGAGCAGAAGCTGTTGAAGAAATGTGTCCTGGCCAGCCCACTGCTGCATGCAACTGCCTGAGAGCTGCTCAGAGGATTCAGAAGACAGCAGCTCTTCACAGGAGGGGAGGCTTCTCCATACCTGTTGTTTAGCCTGGAGAAGAGGAGGCTCAGGGGAGACCTCATTGCTCTCTACAACTACCTGAAGGGAGGCTGTAGCCAGGTGGGGGTTGGGCTCTTCTCCCAGGCAAGAGTGACAGAAGGAGAGGACACAGTCTCAAGCTGTGCAGGGAGAAGTTTAGGCTGATCTTAGAAAGAAGTTCTTCCCAGAAAGAGAGATTGGTCATTGGGATGTGCTGCCCACGGAGGGGGTGGGGTCAGCGTCCCTGGAGGTGTTTAAGAAGAGCCTGGATGAGGCCCTTGGTGCCATGGTCTGGTTGATTAGTTAGGGTTGGGTGATTGGTTGGACTTGGTGATCTTGGAGGTCTCTTCCAACCTGTCTGATTCTGTGATTCTGTGACCAACAGGCTTCTGCTCTCATCAAGAGAAAGCATCTGCAGGACACGGCTGAAGTCTTGTTCTGCTTTTCTTAATGTCTCTGTAAGAATAGGGAAAGAGTTACTGACTGAAGTTAGCAACACCAGAGTGTGACAGGAGGGAGGCTAACCCAGGCTGAAGGCCCCTTGGAGCTATTTCTTATCTGCTGCTAAACTGGCTGGGCTGATAACAGTTCATTATCTTAAGAACATTACAACCATGGAATCACAGAACTGTCAAGGCTGGAAGAGGCCTTTGAGACCCCTAAGTCCAACCTCTCCCCCCAGAGCTCACAGCCCCAGCCCTGCTGCTGAGCCACTGCCACTGCCCCACGTCCCTCAGCACCACATCCATGCAGCTCTGAAACCCCTCCAGGGATGGGGACTGCAGCACCTCCCTGGGCAGCCTGGGACAGTGCCTGAGAACCTTTGCTGGGAGGAGATTGTTCCTAATCTCCAACCTGAGCCTCCCCTGGCACAGCTTGAGGCTCTTTCCCCTTGTCCTGGCGCTTGTTGCATTCAAAAGAGGCAAAGTTCCAACTTGATCCAACCTCCTTTGAGTTGTCTGTAGAGGCAATGAGCTCTCCCCTCAGCCTCTTCTGAAGGCAGCTTAGGTACATTGGGGACTTTGTCAAGCTGACAGAAGCTTCTAGTCAGCCTTAGTTTTGAGGACAATAAGGTCTGCAGCAGGACTGCTAACAGATCTTCAGGGAGTCACTCACACCTCCTGCAGAGCCAGGAGCTGGCACCACACCTGGCTCAGCTGTTTGGAAGTGACCTCTCCTGTCCAGTGGAATTGATGAGTGTGTCAGGGTCTGGGCTGCTAGCCAAGGACAGCAGAAAAGCTGAGCAGGGTCAGGACAGGCAATCCACAACACAGCAGTGGGAGCCAGCCCCTGAAACTATCAGCGAACTTCCAGTTACTCTTCTCTCTCTCTTTGATCACAGGATCACATGGGATGTAAGGGTTGGAAGGGACCTCTGGAGATCTTCCAGTCCAACCCCCTGATGAGGACCTACCTGGAGTATTGCATCCAGTTCCAGGCTCCCCAGTTCAGAAGGGACAGAGATCTGCTGGAGAGAGTCCAAGGGAGGGCTCCAAGGATGCTGAAGGGACTGCAGCACTGCCTGGGGAGGAGAGGCTGAGAGCCCTGGGGGTGTTCAGTCTGGAGAGGAGAGGACTGAGAGGGATCTGATCAATGTCTATCAATAGCTGAGGGCTGGGGGGCAGGAGGGAGGGGACAGGGACAGGCTCTGCTCAGTTGTGTCCTGGGACAGGACAAGAGGCAATGGATGGAAACTGCAGCAAAGGAGGTTCCACCTCACCATGAGGAGGAACTTCTTCACTGTGAGGGTCACAGAGCCCTGGAGCAGGCTGCCCAGAGAGGTTGTGGAGTCTCCTTCTCTGGAGACTTTTCAGACCCATCTGGATGTGTTCCTGTGTGCCCTGTGCTGGATTCTACAGTCCTGCTCTGGCAGGAGGGTTGGACTCAATGATCCTGCAGCTGGGTTGAGGCAATCCCAAGCACAAATCCAGGCTGGGCAAGGACTGACTGGAGAGAAGCCCTGAAGAAAAGGCCTTGGGGGTGCTGGGGGAGGAGAAGCTCAACAGGAGCCAGCAGTGAGCACTTGCAGCCCAGAGAGCCAAGCAGAGCCTGGGCTGCATCAGGAGAAGTGTGGCCAGCAGAGCCAGGGAGGGGATTCTCCCCCTCTGCTCCACTCTGCTGAGACCCCACCTGGAGCTCTGGGTCCAGTTCTGGAGCCTCTGTTCCAGGAAGGATCTGGAGGTGCTGGAAGGTGTCCAGAGAAGGGCCATGAGGATGAGCAGAGGGCTGGAGCTGCTCTGCTGTGGAGACAGCCTGAGAGAGTTGGGGTTGTGCAGGCTGGAGAGGAGAAGGCTCTGAGGAGACCTTCTTGTGGCCTTCCAGGATCTGAAGGGGGCTCCAAGAAAGCTGGGGAGGGACTTTTGAGGATCTCAGGTAGTGACAGGACTGGGGGGAATGGAATAAAGCTGGAAGTGGGGAGATTCAGACTGGACATGAGGAAGAAGTTCTTCCCCATGAGAGTGGTGAGAGCCTGG
This sequence comes from Indicator indicator, assembly GCF_027791375.1. Taxonomy (NCBI): domain Eukaryota; kingdom Metazoa; phylum Chordata; class Aves; order Piciformes; family Indicatoridae; genus Indicator; species Indicator indicator. Next base: position 1,994,746 of record NC_072036.1, read on the forward strand.
AATGGGTTGTCCAGGGAGGTGGTTGAGGCCCCATCCCTGGAGGTGTTTGCAGCCAGGCTGGATGAGGCTCTGGCCAGCCTGCTGTAGTGTGAGGTGTCCCTGCCCATGGCAGGGGGGTTGGAACTGGCTGAGCCTTGTGGTCCCTTCCAACCCTGACTCATTCTATGATTCTGTGATCTGCAGAGGTCCCTTCCAACCCCCAACATCCTGTGATCTGTGATCCTGTGATGCTGTTGAATCTACAATTATCCCTTTCAGAATTCTCTCCTTCTCTCCTGAAGCCTGTGGGCACCACCCTAAAGCTGAGAATGCAGCAGTTGCCTTTTGCAGCATGCAGGAACCATCTGGTTCTTCTCCTACACAAGTCCTGCTGACAAAGGGCAAGTATCAGTGCTGCAACGTTCCCTAAAGGGGAAACAAGATTTGCTTTCAGCAAGAAACATAAATAACATATTGAGGAGTAGATGAACATCCACAGCATGCATGTGGTTGGCTATGGCAGAAGTGGAGCTACTGAGAGGAACAGAAATTCAGGTTTCCATTGGTAGGGACTGAAATTTGTTTTGCTGTTCCCTTAGCTCTGGGTTTCCTGGGACAGTGACTGTTGGCATTCAAACAATCACAGACTGTTAGGGGTTGGAAGGGACCTCCAGAGATCACCCAGTCCAACCCCCCTGCCAGAGCAGGGTCACCCAGGGCAGGGCACACAGAACACATCCAGGTGGGGTTGGAAAGTCTCCAGAGCAGGAGACTCCACAACCTCTCTGGGCAGCCTGCTCCAGGCTCCAGCACCCTCACAGGGACAAAGTTTTCCCTCCTGTTCCTGTGGCACCTCCTCTGCTCCAGCTTGCCCCCAGTGCCCCTTGTGCTGTCCTTGGCCATCCCTGAGCAGAGCCTGGCTCCAGCCCTGCACATCTTTGTCCCCAGCCATGAGGGCAGCCCTCAGGCTCCTCTGCTCCAAGCTCCAAGCCCCAGAGCTCCCTCAGCCTGGCCTCACAGGAGATGTTCCACTGCCTGCAGCAGCTCTGTGGCTCTGGGCTGAACTCTCTCAAGCAGTTCCCTGAGGTCCTTCTTGACCTGAGGGGCCCAGAAGTGGGCATTCTACTTCTGCTATTTGCAGTGTCCTTCATACCCTTGCAGACTGTTTCTTTCCTGTAGCTTTTCCACTGCAAAAATGGAACTAATTTTTTTTATTCTGCATAATTCTGCCTCTGTTGCAGCACCTCTGCTCCTGTCCTTCATAGCCTGCTCTTTGCCACAGTGAGGTCACAAGCCTCCAGCTACAGATTTCCTTAGCTCACAGGTGCCACCCAAGGCAATGTGTGCTGCAAAACACAGCTCCCTGGGTGTGGATGTGGCACCTGGGGACATGGTTTAATGGCCATGGTGGTGCTGGGTTGAGAGTTGGACCCAATGATCTTGGAGGTCTCTTCCAACTGACACCAACCTGATCTCCTCCTCTGCTCAGGTGACTGCCCGTGGGTGTGGGGCAGGCTGTGGATGAAGTCTGCCTGGACTTCAGCAAAGCCTTTGACACCTCCCCCACAGCAAACTCCTGGTCAAGCTGGCAGCCCCTGGCCTGGACAGGAGCTCTGTGCTGGGTTAGGAACTGGCTGGAGGGCCAGGCCCAGAGAGTGGTGGTGAATGGTGCCACTGCCAGCTGGCAGCCAGGCACCAGTGGTGCCCCCCAGGGATCAGTGCTGGGCCCCATCCTGTTCAATCTCTTTATTGATGATCTGGATGAGGGGATTGAGTCCAGCATCAGTAAGTTTGCAGATGACACCAAGCTGGGGGCAGGTGTGGATCTGTTAGAGGGTAGGAGAGCTCTGCAGAGGGACCTTGGCAGGCTGGATGGATGGGCAGAGTCCAACAGGATGGAATTCAACAAATCCAAGTGCTGCACATTGGCCACAACAACCCCAAGCAGAGCTACAGGCTGGGGACAGAGTGGCTGGAGAGCAGCCAGGCAGAGAGGGACCTGGGGGTGCTGGGTGACAGCAGCTGAACATGAGCCAGCAGTGTGCCCAGGTGGCCAAGAGAGCCAATGGCATCCTGGCCTGGATCAGGACATGTGTGGCCAGCAGGAGCAGGGAGGTCATCTGTCCCCTGTGCTCAGCACTGGTTAGACCACACCTTGAGTACTGTGTCCAGTTCTGGGCTCCTCAGTTCAGGAGAGATGTTGAATGGCTGGAGGCATGTCCAGAGAAGGGCAACGAGGCTGGGGAGAGGTCTGGAGCACAGCCCTGTGAGGAGAGGCTGAGGGAGCTGGGACTGTTTAGCCTGGAGAAGAGGAGGCTCAGGGCAGACCTCATTGCTGTCTACAACTACCTGAAGGGAGGTTGTAGCCAGGTGGGGTTTGGGCTCTTCTCCCAGGCAACCAGCAGCAGAACAAGAGGACACAGTCTCCAGCTGTGCCAGGGGAGGTTTAGGCTGGAGGTGAGGAGAAAGTTCTTCACAGAGAGAGTGGTTGGCCATTGGAATGTGCTGCCCAGGGAGGTGGTGGAGTCACCATCCCTGGAGGTGTTCAAGAGGGGATTGGACGTGGCACTTGGTGCCATGGTTTAGATAGTCATGAGGTGTTGGGTGACAGGTTGGACTCGATGATCTTTGAGGTCTCTTCCAACCTTCTTGATTCTTGATTCTTGATTCTTGATTCTTGATTCTTGATTCTTGATTCTTGATTCTTGATTCTTGATTCTTGATTCTTGATTCTTTTAAACCACCACCACCATGGCCAGTGCAGGGGCCACAACCTGACCTCACTTTCTTTATCCGAGCCGTAATGATTCAGTCTAACAAAGACCAAATGTTGAACAATATCTAGGATGAAAACCACAAAAGACAAGACAATTCCCTGGGTGGTTTGGAGTGTGAGCAGAGTCACCAGCCTCAGGAGACAGAGGCAGGCTGCTTCCTTTGGTCTCACAGCTGCAGTGAGTGGCTTGGGTTGGAAGCGACCTTCAAGATCATCCAGCTCCAGCCCCTGCCATGGGCAGGGACACCTTCCACCAGCCCAGGATGCTCAAGGCCTCATCCAGCCTGGCCTTGAACACCTCCAGGGGTGTATTATTTACAAAGCACACAGCAGACAGTCTCAGCTCCTCACCACCTGAACATGCCACCAGATCCTCATCCTGTTTGGTGAAATCATCCTCGCTGCTTCTGCATGCTCTGTGGTTGTTCTCCTTCCCTCCTCTCATGAAAACAAGACAGCAACAAGCATGAAATCAAGAGAAATAAATGATGAGATCTCAAAATGGAGTGACTGAAAAGCAGAAGGTTCTGTGAAAATGGCTTTTCATTGAAAGACAGAAGACTGGAGCTCAATTTCTATTTTCAGGTCCACACAAAGCTGTTAAATAAAGCCCAATTTATAGGATTCCCCCCCCCCCCCCCTTTTCTTTCCCTTTTTCTCTCACATCCTCTTCCTCAGCCAATACCTTTGTTTTGTTCACTGCACATTTATCTTTAAATGCCCCAGCAGGTGATAGATGGAGCTGGCCACCAAGTGCTGGGGCTGCCAGCTGAGGAGCAAGAGGCTTGTGTCAGGCAAATGCCAAGGGAACAGAGGGGAAATGGCCAGAAAGGATCAGCAGGAATGGAAAAATGAACAGATTACCTGAGCAGAGAAATGGCCTCTTGCTTTCACTTAAAGGTAGGTGGCATCCCTTTAGAGAGAAAATCAGCAGCTGAGAGAAAAGGAAGGCAAGACAGCCCTCCTCCTGGCACTGCTGTCCCAGGGGCTCAGTGACTCCATGATCTAAGCTTGCACCTGATGATCTAGGCTTGGACCTGATGATCTACGCTTGGACTTGATCTTAGAGGTCTTTTCCAGTCTTAATGATTCTATGATTCTCCAGAGGTCACTTCCAACCACTAATATCCTCTGATCCTGTGATCTTGTGATCTAAGGTTGGACTTGATGTAAGGTTGGACTTAATGATCTAAGGTTGCACTTGATGGTCTAAGGTTGGACTTGATGAACTAAGGTAGGACTTGATGACCTAAGGTAGGACTTGATGACCTAAGGTTGCACTTGATGATCTTAGAAGTCTTTTCCAGCCTTAATGATTCTATGTTTTTATGACAAAGACCAGTGACAAATCCATCTCAGCTTTGGACACCAAGCAGTGGCTTTTGAGAGTGCCCAGTGGGGATATTTTTGTAAATCCTCAGGGGTTTTGGTTTGCCTCAAGGTCTTGCCTGGAGGACATCACCCACCCCTTATCTTGTCTAATGTTTCCTGAGCATGAAAGGCTGGAGCTCTGCTGCCTGGGCTCTGCAGCCAAACCCCACCCAGGCAGTGAGCCTGAGGCAGCAGCAAAGGCACAGCAGAGCAGTGCAGAACTTCAGCCTGCAAATCATCATCAGCAGCAGTAGATGACTTCAAGCCTGGAGCTAGCAGAAGTGCCTGAGGTCTCTGCTGCCCTAGATTGTGAACCAGGTAGGAGTGTGGTGACAATGAGCTGGACAGATTGCTGAGCAAGCAGCAAGGCTGTCAGAGGAGAGGCTATGCACAGAAGAGGCACAGGCTGGCCCAGGACAGAGCTAAATGGAGTGTGTCAGAACCAGTGACCCAGCACAGGGTTGGAGAATGAATCTTTAGGGAAGTGAGGAGTTGAGGGCCACTGGAAAGAGCCCTGCAAAGCAGCAGGAGCCACCCAACTGTCTAGGGCAGCTGGTCTGACCACACTGCAGCTGAGATGCTTTGAGTGCAAACCTCCTGATACTGCAGACTTAGAATCATAGAATCATAGAATCAGTTAGGGTTGGAGGGGACCACAAGGATCATCCAGTTCCAACCCCCCTGCCATGGGCAGGGACACCTCACACTACATCAGACTGGCCAGTGCCTCATCCAGCCTGGCCTTAAACACCTCCAGGGATGGGGCCTCAACCACCTCCCTGCACAACCCATTCCAGGCTCTCACCACTCTCATGGGGAAGAACTTCTTCCTCATGTCCAGTCTGAATCTCCCCACTTCCAGCTTTATTCTATTCCCCCAAGTCCTATCACTACCTGAGATCCTCAAAAGTCCCTCCCCAGCTTTCTTGGAGCCCCCTTCAGATCCTGGAAGGCCACAAGAAGGTCACCTCAGAGCCTTCTCTTCTCCAGACTGCACAACCCCAACTCTCTCAGGCTGTCTCCAGAGCAGAGCAGCTCCAGCCCTCTGCTCATCCTCATGGCCCTTCTCTGGACACCTTCCAGCCCCTCCAGATCCTTCCTGGAACAGAGGCTCCAGAACTGGACCCAGAGCTCCAGGTGTGGTCTGAGCAGAGTGGAGCAGAGGGGGAGAATCCCCTCCCTGGCCCTGCTGGCCACACTTCTCCTGCTGCAGCCCAGGCTCTGCTTGGCTCTCTGGGCTGCAAGTGCTCACTGCTGGCTCCTGGTGAGCTTCTCCTCCCCCAGCACCCCCAAGTCCCTCTCCTCAGGGCTGCTCTCCAGCCAGTCCCTGCCCAGCCTGGATTTGTGCTTGGGATTGCCTTGACCCAGCTGCAGGACCTTGCACTTGGTCTTGTTGAACCTCATGAGGTTGGCTTGGGCCCACCTCTTGTGCCCACTTGTTTCTTGCTGGAGGGAAAAAACAAACCTGACACAACCCCTCCAGCCTTCACCCTCTGTCCTGCAAACACTCCTGGAAGTGTGGATCCAGTGTATTCTACATACTCAGAAGTGAGAAAATGATACGAAAAAAAGAAAAAGCTTAAATTAGTAAACTTTAAGAAGTGATTTGTAAAATATCTGAAACATTTCAATGGGAGGCTCTTGGGTTGTTGATTTGAGGGTTTGTTGACTTAGCCCTGTTTTAAAGATCACAGGATTAGAGATGTCAGGGGTTGGAAGGGACCTCTGGAGATCTTCCAGTCCAACTCCCCTGCCAGAGCAGGACCAGAGAATCCAGCACAGGTCACACAGGAACAGATGGGTCTTGAAAGTCTCCAGAAAATGAGATTCTGGATTCTCTGGTCTGGAGGATCTCCAGAGGTTCCTTCCAACCCCTAACATCTTTGAAAGTCTCCAGAGATGGAGACTCCACCAACCTCTCAGTGTCATGTCTTAGTGACATGGTTCAGTGGTGGGTTTGGCAGTGCTGGGTTAACAGCTGGGCTCAGTCTTCAGGTTCTTTTCCAAGCTAAATGATTCTCTGGCTCTGTGTGACAATGGCAAGAGCACTGAAGCTCACTGGCTGGCAGCAGAGGTTCCCTGCTGCTCCTGATGTTAGTTTATTGTGGATAACATGAAAACATAGAATCATAGAATTGTCAGGGTTGGAAGGGTTGCTCACAGCCACATCCAGCCTGGCTGCAAAAACCTCCAGGGATGAGGCTTCCACCTCCTCCCTGGGCAACCTGTGCCAGTGTCTCACCACCCTCATGGGGAAGAACTTCTTCCTGATGTCTAATCTACTTCTCCCCTCTTCTAGCTTGGATTCATTCCCCCAGTCCTATCCCTCCCTGACACCCTCAAAAGTCCCTCTCCAGCTTTCTTGGAGCCCCCAGATACTGGAAGGCCACAAGAAGGTCTCCTCAGAGCCTTCTCCTCTCCAGACTGCACAACCCTGACTCTCTCAGGCTGTCTCCACAGCAGAGCAGCTCCAGCCCTCTGCTCATCCTCCTGGCCCTTCTCTGGACACCTTCCAGCCCCTCCAGATCCTTCCTGGAACAGAGCTCCAGAACTGGACCCAGAGCTCCAGGTGTGGTCTGAGCAGAGTGGAGCAGAGAGGGAGAATCCCCTCCCTGGCCCTGCTGGCCACACTTCTCTTGATGTAGCCCAGGCTCTGCTTGGCTCTCTGGGCTGCAAGTACTCACTGCTGGCTCCTGGTGAGCTTCTCCTCCCCCAGCACCCCCAAGGCCTTTTCTTCAGGGCTGCTCTCAATAAAAGGCACTGTGCTGAGGCAGAACTTTGGAGAAGGCTGAAGGGGTCATATGCTGCTGGATGGGGTTGGCCACTCAAGCTACACGTGGGTAAGATCTGGCAGTGAGCAGCAATTGACCTTTCTTTAGCTGCATGCTGCAGCAGCATGCTGGCTGGTGGGAGATGCACTCCCATTAAGCAGCAGGAACTGGGTCTTGCTGGTTTGGGCAGAAAGGTTTTATGTAATTAGAGTTGTAATTAGAAATGCCAGAGCTAATGTGCTGCTGCCTGCTCTGCCTCGAGGGCTACGGAGAAAATCTTCCCTTCTGACAGAAGGTTGCAGCCACTAATTGCTTGTGGAAAGACCTGGATGGAGAGCAAAGCCTCAGTCCTTCAGTGGAAGGAAAAGGCAATTAAAAGTAGAAGTGTAATTAATTTCTCTGGCTGATTGCTGCATTGTTATCCCCCTGCCAGCTGTGCCTGTTTAGCAGCCTGTGTGCTGTGCTGGCCCTGCACATAGCTGTGCCATGAGAGTTGTGGGACGTGGGGATGGCTCTGGTGACAATGACATGAGCACTTGTATTGCTGCTGGGGTCTTCTCCAGCACAGCAATGTCGGCTGGGTTGCTTTTATTAGGTCACTATGTGAGTTTCATCTGTAAAGAGACTTTAATGCTCTTGACTGTTCTCCTTCCTTCCTTCCTTCCTTCCTTCCTCCCTTCCTTCCTTCCTTCCTTCCTTCCTTCCTTCCTTCCTTCCTTCCTTCCTTCCTTCCTTCCTTCCTTCCTTCCTTCCTTCCTTCCTTCCTTCCTTCCTTCCTTCCTTCCTTCCTTCCTTCCTTCCTTCCTTCCTTCCTTCCTTCCCTCCTTCCTTCCTTCCTTCCCTCCTTCCTTCCTTCCTTCCCTCCTTCCTTCCTTCCTTCTTCCTTCCTTCCTTCTTCCTTCCTTCCTTCTTTCCTTCCTTCCTTCCTTCCTTTCTTCCTTCCTTCCTTTCCTTCTTCCTTCCTTCCTTCCTCCCTCCCTCCCTTCCTTCCTCCCTTCCTTTCTTCCTTCCTTCCTTTCTTTCTTTCTCTCTTTCTTTCTCTCTTTCTCTTCTTTCTTCTTTCTTTCTTTCTTTCTTTCTTTCTTTCTTTCTTTCTTTCTTTCTTTCTTTCTTTCTTCTTTCTTCCTTTCTTCTTTCCTTTCTTTCTTCTCTTTCCTTCTTTCTTCTTTCTTTCTTTCTTTCTCTTCTTTCTTCTCTTTTCTCTTTCTCTTCTTTCTCTTTCTTTCTTCTCTTTCTTTCTTCTCTTCTTTCTCTCTTTTCTCTTCTCTTTCTTCTTTCTTTCTTCTCTTTCTTCTCTCTTTCTCTCTTTCTCTTCTCTTTCTTCTTCTTTCTCTTCTTTCTTTCTCTCTTTCTTTCTTCTCTTTCTTCTTTCTTTCTTTCTTTCTTTCTTTCTTTCTTTCTTTCTTTTCTTTCTTTCTTTCTTTCTTTCTTTCTTTCTTTCTTTCTTTCTTTCTTTCTTTCTTTCTTTCTTTCTTTCTTTCTTTCTTTCTTTCTTTCTTTCTTTCTTTCTTTCTTTCTTTCTTTCTTTCTTTCTTTCTTTCTTTCTTTCTTTCTTTCTTTCTTTCTTTCTTTCTTTCTTTTTCCCCCTCTAAAAACAAAACACTTTAGAATACTCTTACATTTTCAGCAAGGTCCTTCCTTGCAGCAGCAGGGGTAATGGACATAAACTACAACTACAGCTTTAGGATATTCTTACATTTTCAGAAAGGTCCTTCCTGGGATAGGACAAGAGGCAATGGGTGGAAACTGCAGCACAGGAGGTTCTACCTCAACATGAGGAGGAACTTCTTCACTGGGAGGGTCCCAGAGCCCTGGAGCAGGCTGCCCAGAGAGGTTGTGGAGTCTCCTTCTCTGGAGCCTTTCCAGCCCTGTCTGGATGTGTTCCTGTGTGCCCTGTGCTGGATTCTCTGGTCCTGCTCTGTCAGGGGGTTGGACTGGAAGATCTCCAGAGGTCCCTTACAACCCCTAACATCCTGTGAGCTGTGATCATCACTAATAAGATTTCCATAGATGCTGACTGGATGAAGGCTCAAAGTGAGGAGAATCCTGTACAGAATTCTCTGGTTTCCCTCCATTTGCATAAAGGTCATTTAGGTTAGAGAGCTGCATTACCTGAAGGGGTGGGCAAGGAGTTAGCTTCTTCACTGCTTTACAAAGCACTTTGTAACACTTTGGAAAGCTGCATGGTCTATTGGCAAGCTGAATGTCCTGCTCTGGCAGGGGGGTTGGACTGGAAGATCTCCAGAGGTCCTTTCCAGTCCCTAACATCCTGCTTTTCTCCTGGATTTCCTGTAAAATAAGGCTTGGATCCCAGCTGACCACAGCCCTGTCCATGTCTTTGCAATGCTTACTTTGAGGGTTACCTTCCTTGAGAACCATTCACCATCTCCTCTGGGATCCCTGGCTCCCACTGGCAGCTGCAGAGGTTTGTTGGCAACCACTGGCATACAGAGCTGCTGCAACTCAGCACTTACACAGAGGAGTCTGAAACCTTTTGCTTGCCCTTCCATGTCAACATATACATGGAATCACAGAATGGTTTGGGTTGGAAGGGACCTAAGAGATCATCCAGTTCCAACCCCTGCCATGGGCAGGGACACCTCCCACCAGCACAGCTTGCTCAAGGCCTCATCCAGCCTGGCCTTGAGCACCTCAAGGGAGGAGGCATCCACAGCCTCCCTGGGCAACCTGTGCCAGTGTCTCACCACCCTCACTGCAGAGAATTTCTTCCTCATCTCCAGTCTCAATCTCCCCTCTCCCAGCTCAGAGCCATTGTCCCTCATCCTGTCACTCCCAGCCCTTGTCCAAAGTCCCTCCCCAGCTCCCCTGGAGCCCATTCAGGAAAGCTGGGAAGGGGCTAGACAAGTGCCCCTGGAAACAAACATGAAAGCAATGGACACAAACTGGAAGCCAGGAACTTCTTTGGTGTGAAGGTGGTGCTGGAGCCCTGGAGCAGGCTGCCCAGAGAGGTTGTGGAGTCTCTGAAGACTTTCCAGACCCACCTGGATGTGTTCCTGGGTGACCCTGCTCTGGCAGGGGGGTTGGGCTGGGTGATCCCTTCCAATCCCTAGAATTGTGTGTTTCTGTGATTCACAGGCTGCAATGCTCTGCAGGTTCTCTCATCACAGGGTGCAGGCATCTGCTGCCCAGGTGGTGGCAGGAGGAGCTGGGGCCCCTCATGGGGCCCCAGCTCCTCCTGCCACCACCTGGGCAGCAGAGGCACATCCTTGGGTGATCAGCTTTGTGTCAGGGGCAGGAGGCAGTTGAGTTCCTCAGCAGCCTGTCTTCAGTTGAAGCTTTCTGCTTCCCCACACTTGGCATTGCGACAGTGCTGCTCTGTGCTGGCAGCAGGGAGTGATGCAGCCCTGTGGAGGAAAGAAACCTGAATCATGTGTTTAAAGATGGTTTAGGGGTGCCCCTTGTAGAGTAGGGTTCTGGGTAGGGCTGGGTGATCCTGAAGGTCTTTTCCAAGCTGAGTGTTTCTGTGATGCTGTGAAGGGTTGGTGCCCTGAGCTGTCCTCCTGCTCCTGCAGAGCAGCTTTCAGCTTTATTTCTGGGGGTGCTCTTTCAGCACAGCTCCTCTCAGGGATCTGCAGGGACACGTTCTCCTATCTTTGCACATCTTGGCTGAAGAAAACAGAAGAGGAAAAGCAACCCTTGTGGTGTTTTTCTGCCAGGAACACCTATGCTGGAGCATCAGTGCCCCTGCCCCTCCACCAGCAGCCCTGTGCTTGTGCAGCAGCTGCAGCCTTCCTGACAGGGTTTAAGTAACATTTCCACTTGATTTGCTCAAACAGTCAGCTTTTACCTTGAAAAATCTGCTTCCTGCATTAACTGTTTCATAAAATATGACCTTCTTATGAAATACTGACACGGAGAAGAAACACCCAGAGCAACCCTCAGCTGGTGGCAGGCAGATGTTCCCCTGGCTAGCCACTGCTGCTCTAAAAGTAGGTTACCCCCAATTAAATTCTGTTTGCACCTTTGTGTTTAGCCCCAAAGGGGGTTTTGCAGCCTGATTTTTTGCCTTCCATCCCTGATTGCTCTACAATAGCTGAGGCAGTTGAATGCTGATCCAAGCTGGTGTTTCTGATAGAGCTCAGGGCAGCTGGCAGACTCCTGTGCCAGTGGAGCGGATAACTGCTGAGATGCCTCCTGTGGAGGCTGCAGCCCCACATTTCGTCCCCTCTCTTTTGCTGGCTGCTTAGGTGAGAGAGAAGCTTTCTAAATACCAGAGTAATGAAAAGCAAATATTGGTGAATGTTATTTACACTCAGGAGTTTTTCTGTACAGAGACGCTGGCATTTGTGAAGAGTCACTCCCCAACATTCAGGCATTCAGCCATCAAAAGCTAACCTTTTACCAACCCTTGCCTGCTGTCACTTCATTAGCCACCAGAGCAGCTTTCAAATGTCTGTGCTACAGTGGGCTGGTGTTGCTGGTGGTGCTCTGTGGAAGTTGTGGTGTTCACAACTTGGCAGGGGTTGGAAGGGACCTCCAGAGATCATCCAGTCCAACCCCCCCCCCGAGCAGGGTCACCCAGGGCAGGTCACACAGGAGCACATCCAGGCTCCACAACCTCTCTGGGCAGCCTGCTCCAGGCCTCCTGCCCCCTCACAACAAAGAAGTTTCTCCTCATGTTGAGGTGGAACTTCCTGGCTTCCAGTTTGTGTCCACTGCCCCTTGTTCTATCCCAGGACACCACTGAGCAGAGCCTGGCCCCTTCTTGCCCCCCACCCCTCAGATATTTGTAACCATTGATCAGATCTCCTCTCAGCCTTCTCTTCTCCAGGCTGAACAGCCCCAGGGCTCTCAGCCTTTCCTCATAGCACAGATGTTCCACTCCATCATTCTCATAGCCTCCCTTGGACTCTCTCCAGTATTTCCCTGTCCCTCTTGAACTGGGGAGCCCAGAACTGAACACAATACTCCAGATACAGCCTCAACAGAGCAGAACAGAGTGGCAAGACAACCTGCCTTGTCCTACTGGTCCCAGTCTCCTTGATGCACCCCAGGATACCATTGGCCTTCTTGTCCACAAGGGCACTTTGCTGTCCCACAGGGAACTTCTTGTCTGCCAGCACTCCAAGGTCCTTGTCCATGGAGCTGCTCTCCAGCAGGTCAGCCACTAGCCTGCACTGGTGCATGAGGTTGCTCCTCCCCAGCTGCAGGACTCTGTGCTCATTCTTGCTGACCCTCATGAGTGTCCCCTTGGGCCAGCTCTCCAGGCTGTGCAGGTGGAGGGTGGGGATGGAGGCCAGCAGGGCAGTTCAGCCTTCTCCCTCTGCAGAGGCAGTGTGGCTAGCTGCAGAGGCTGCCCTGCCCTGCTGCCTTTAGAGAGACTTTTCCTGAGAAGCCAGGACTGCTGCTGGAGCCCTGGGGGGAGGTTTGGCCATACCTGTGCTGCCAGCAGACAGTGCTGAAGAACCTCTCATCTAATACAGTCTATGAGAGCTGAGTTCATTACAAAAGGATTAAGCAGCTTAGCTCTTCTCTCCTCCACAGCCCCAGGAAGAGGCTGGTCCTCAGCTGGGTGCCTTGCATGAGTGACACCTTGGGGACATGAATTCTACAGATCACTTGTGACACCAGGACCACCTTTGTTCCATAGCTGCCTCTGAACTAGACAGAGCTGGTGCTCCTCTAAGGAGCAGGAGCTAATTCCAGACTCATCCTTACTCCTGCAACATGGTCTTCCATTTTTGATAAGGAAGGAAATCCTTTTTGTGATGGTCTTACGACTGTCTCCAACTTTTCTTCTCACAAAGTTCTAGCAGAGAAAGTGAAAGGATGTAAATAGATCACAATTGGGTGCAAGAAAGCAAAATAATGATTATTCTAAACGCTTCCACTGGGGAGAGAGCCCTCAGCTCCCTCAGGCTCTCCTCCTAAGGAAGATGTGGGTCCCAGAACTGGACACAAAATTCCAGATGTGGCCTCAGCAGGGCAGAGTAGAGGGGCAGGAGAACCCATCTGACCTACTGACCACAGCCCTTCTAATGCTCCCCAGGCTGGCACTGGCCTTCTTGGCCCCAGGAGCACAGGTTGCTCAGGTTAATCATCCTGCTAGCACAGCTTTTCAAACATTCAGACTTCAACATTTCCCTTCAGCTGGCTCTAAACCCTGATTCTTCCTCAGGGCTCCCATGTCCTGTGTTCAGATAACTCTGTGTGAAATGGAGATGCAGATGAATGCTGCCGTGGATTTCTTTGGCTAATACATCAGCAACACAGCTCAGATGAATATTTTCACTCTCTCTAAGAGAGGTCTCCCCTAGAGCAGCCCAAACCCTGCCTTCTAGATCTTTTTTTTTTTTTGCCACCCTGGGAGAGGTGTAGACTATTCTCCAGCCTTATCACTAAGGCTCCATTCCTGCACAAAACCTTCACAGTGAGCTCCCTGAATTTCATAGAATCCTAGAATGGCTTGAGTTGGAGAGGACCTTGTAGGTAATCCATTTCCAACCCCCCTGCCATGGGCAAGGACACCTCCCACTAGCACAGGTTGCTCAAAGCCTTCATCCAGCCTGGCCTTTAACACTTCCAGGGATGACTCAGATCAAATGAAAGGCTGGGGGAAGGTTTAGCTCTGGGTGCTGAAGCAGGCCTTTAAAATAAGGAAGAGAAAGAAGACAAAAAAAAAAAAAAGAGAATGAGCAAAGTGATTGCAGCTTCCTCTGTGCACAAAAACAGAGCTGGAGGAGCATCAGGTGGTGCCTCCACACCTCACCAGGCAAGGAAAGTGCAACAAGCTCCTGGAGGGTTCGTGTTGCTTTAGGGTGAAATGACATCAGATTTTCTGTATTATTTAAGTGGAACTGACTTCATAAGGGCTCTCTGATTCCCTTCTGGCTTCAGTTTTGGGCCCCTCACTGCAAGAAGGACATTGAGGAGCTGGAGCAGGTCCAGAGAAAGGCAACCAAGCTGGGTGCCAGATGTTAACACAGAGACAGGAGAACCCCAGCACTTTGCAGCAAACTCAATCATATGTGTCTGGTTCATGACAAGAGTCATGAAGAACAGCAGGAAAGTTGGAGTGAAACTAAAAGAGGGTAGCTTCAGGCTGGATATAAGGAAGAATTTTTTTGCAATGGGAATGGGGAACCACCAGTGCAGGTTGCCCTGAGGTGGTAGAGACCCATCCTTGGAAATTCCAGGTCAGGTTGGATGGGCTTTAAGCAAACTGACCTAGTTGAAGATGTCCCTGCTGACTGCAGAGGGGTTGAACTGGAGGAGCTTTAAAGGTCTCTCCCCACCCAAACCATTCCATGTTTTCCATTTTTTTGCAGCTGTTTCTGGTTTCTTAGTTAAGAGCTTCTACCTCTGCCTGTAACAACAGTGATCATACACCAAATGCTGTGATCCTTCTACAGCAACATAACAATCAGCCTAATGAAGTGGAAAATGGAGGTTATACAGCCAGGTGCTCTTCCAAATGCAGAGAATTGCACAACTGACTGAATATGATGTTATTAACTCCTGGAGCTCACACATGCATGACCAGGATCAGCAACACAGCTTAAGAAGTTTGCTTCAAGAATATATTTTTTTTCTCATCCCATACAGATCCTTGTCCAAATCTGCTGTCAGGAAATCAGATAAAGAACAAGGAGAATGTCTTTAAAACACCTCCTGCTCTTGTGTCAGAGATCAGCCAATAGTCAAAGGCAGCATCAGGTGGAGTGCTGCTCTCTGGCACTGCTGAGCCCAGCCTTGGGTCTCCTGAGCATTACAGCATGCAGCTGCCAGACAGCTGGCATGAGCCAGTAGGCCTGGTGCTGCCCTCAGTATGTGCCAGAAGTATCTGGTGGGTGAAGAGCCTGGCATGAGCCAGCAGCAGGTGCTGGCAGCCCAAAAACCCAAAAGTGTCCTGGGCTGCATTAAAAACTGTATGGCCAGCAGGTCAAGAGAGGGGAACCTGCCCCTCTGCTCTGCTCTGCTGAGACCTCACCTGCAGCACTGCATCCAGTTCTGGGGACCCCAGCACAAGAAGGACCTGAAGCTGTTGGAGCAGGTCCAGAGGAGACCTTGAAGATGATCAGAAGGCTGGAGACTTTTCACTTCTCTTACAAGGACAGGCTGAGGGAGCTGGGGCTGTTCAGCCTGGAGAAGAGAAGGCTCCAGGGAGACCTTAGAGCAACCTTCCAGTACCTGAAGGGGTTCCAGGGGAGCTGGGGAGGGACTTTGGACAAGAGTTGGGAGTGCCAGGATGAGGGACAATGGTTTGAAACTTGAGCAGGTAGATGTAGATTGGACATTAGGAAGAAGTTTTTTACTATGAGGGTAGTGAGACACTGGAACAGGTTACCCAGAGAAGTTGTGGACACCTCCTCCCTGGAGGTGTTCCAGGCCAGGCTGGATGAGGCCTTGGGCAAGCTGGGCTGGTGGGAGGTGTCCCTGCCCATGGCAGATGGTTGGAACTGGATTATCTTCAAGGTCCCTTCCAATTCAAGTCATTCTGGGATTCTATGGAAACCAGTCCCAGCCCCTGTGTGGTGGTCTGTAGCCCCTGTGGGGGGGTCTGTAGCCCCTGTGTGGGGGTCTGTAGCCCCTTCAACACATCAGTTTCTGTCTGTAGGCTTCCTAGGCTTGCTGGGTCCCAGATGTCTGGGGCTGCTCATGATTTACTGCTCTGTGCAGGATCTGGATCTGCCTCTCTGTGCTGCCAGGATTGGTGGTCGTTAGGGGATCTCTGCTACCATGAAATGCTGATTAAGGTTGTGGTCACCTGGTAAATTTTTTTCTTCTGCAGGTTCTCATCCCTCCAGCAGCAGAGCTACAGTACAAACATTCACAGGAATGAGGAAACAATCTCGTAAGAACAGAATGAAATGGATTTGTTGAGTCTGCATCTGGGAAATTGCTTTCCAAAGCAGGCTGACAATCCCCAGAGAGGCAATGACTGAGTGAAACCAGAGCATGTCCCATGAGGCACATCCAGCATTAGGAGTAGTACAGGCTGGGAGGGGATCTGCTGGAGAGCAGCTCTGTGGAGAAGGACCTGGGAGTGCTGGTAGACAACAAGTTCTGCATGGGATAGCAATGTGCCCTGGTGGCCAAGAAGGCCAGTGGGGTCCTGGGGGGGGCATTCAGAGGAGTGTGTCCAGCAGGGAGGTTCTCCTCCCCCTCTACTCTGCCCTGGTGACACCTCATCTTGAGTACTGCCTTCAGTTTTGGGCTCCCCAGTTTAGGAGGGACAGGGACCTGCTGGAGAGGGTCCAGTGGAGGGCTATGAGAATGATTAGGGGACTGGAGCACTGCCTGGGGAGGAGAGACTGAGGGACCTGGGGCTGTTTAGTCTGGAAAAGAGAAGACTGAGAGGGGATTTAATAAATGTTTATAAATATCTGAGGGCTGGGGGTCAGGAGGGAGGGGACAGGCTCTGCACACTTGCTCCCTGTGATAGGACAAGGAGCAATGGATGTAAGCTGCAGCTCAGGAGGTTCCACCTCAACACAAGGGAGAACTTCTTTACTGTAAGGGTCCCAGAGCACTGGAACAGGCTGCCCAGAGAGCCAGAGGTTGTGGAGTCTTCTTCACTGGAGACTTTTAAAGCTAATCTGGATGTGTTCCTCTGTGACCTGAGCTAGAATTGTATGGTCCTGCTCTGTCAGGGGGGTTGGACTGGATGATTTCTTTGGGTCCCTTCCAACCCCTGACATCCTGTGATCCTGTGATCCTTCCTTCCAGTTCTCCCCCAAGAAGAGCTGCTCAATTTCCCAAGAACAGGCACATTGTGATTCTTGTCTGCTGAAGGCAGGAAGTGAAGGAAGGGTTTGGGGGTCTAGGAATGCTCCTGAACTGGATGTAGAGTTCTGATTTGTTCCTCTATCATAAGTTTATTTGTCCTTTGAAAGGAAGGACAGCTCCCAAGTCAAATCAGACATCAGTGTATCCTGAAGACTTTTCCAACTCAAAACTCAATTCAAACTCATCTCAGATCTTCCAACTCAAAATGCAAATTAACTTAAGCTCTTCTAATTAAATCTCAGCTGAAATCCTCCAACTCAAAACTTAGCTCAGCTCAAGCTCAATCCTTCCAACTCAAAACTCAAATCAACTCAAACTCAGCTTAACTCTTCCAACTCAAACCCAACTAAAACTCAACACTTCCAATGCAAAACACAACTCAACTCAAACCTTTCAGCTCAAAACTTGAATCAACTTAAACTCAACTCAAACTCAACTCTTCTGACTCAAAACTCAAATCAGCTGAAACTCAACTCAACTCTTCCAACTCAAACCCCAACTAAAACTCAGCTCTTCCAGTGCAAAACACAACTCAACTCAAACATTTCAGCTCAAATCTCAAATCAACTCAAACTCAGCTCAACTCTTCCAGCTCAAAACTCAACTAAAACTCAACTCTTCCAGTGCAAAATGCATCTCAACTCAACTCAAACCTTTCAGCTCAAAACTTGAATCAAATTAAACTCAACTCAAACTCAATTCTCCTGACTCAAAACTCAAATCAACTAAAACTCAACTCAGAAATCAGCTAAAACTCAACTCTTCCAATTCAAAATGCAATTCAACTCATTCCTTCCAGCTCTAAACTTGAATCAACTCAAACTCAGTTCTTCCAACTAAAACTTAACACAAACTCAACTCAAGTCTTCTGACTCAAAATTCAAATCAACTGAAACTCAACTCTCCCAACTCAATACTCAACTAAAACTCAACTCTTCCAATTCAACATGCAACTCAACCTTGCAGCTCAAATCTCAAATCAACTCAAGCTCAGCTCAACTCTTCCAATGAAAACTTAACTCTTCCAACTGAAAACTCAAATTGGCTCAAACTCAGCTCAACTCTTCCAGCTTAAGCCATTCTATGATTTTGCTGCTGATGTGCTGAGTGCCTAAAGATAGCTGGAAAACACCCAGCTACTGAAAATGTTATAAGCACATAAATAAAATGCCAGCCTGCTTGGTGACAAAGCTTGGGCTGGGTTTCACAGCTATGCTCTGCTGGGGGAATTCCAGGGTGCCTGGGAGGGGAGGAGGCTTTTTGTAGCTTTCCACTGAGTACCAAATATGAGAACCATAAATATTAAACAGTAAATCAAATGCTGAAAAAATAAATAAATAGGGAACAGATGGGCAGAGGCTGTGTCCAGCTGGCTCGTGGCACTCTTTTTTCCTCACTTGAGTAATTGTTGCACACAAAGTGGGTTGAGTGTTGTGCTGGAACCATATTTTCCAATGCCACACTGCAGCCCCTTCCTCCCAGAGAATTTTTAGAAGGGAGGAGAAGTTTCTCTGCTAGGATTTTATGCAAGCAGTCCAACAGATGGGCCTTGCCCACACCTCACTTGCTTATGTGAAAGAGAAGCAGCAGGGCCCATTGCACCTTTGGGGACTTGCATATGTCAGCAGCAGCAGCACCACTTGTGGGCTGCACCATCAGCCTGGAAGTATAGATTAGAACCATAGAACTGGTGAAGTTGGGAGAGACCTCTGAGACCCCCAAGTCCAAGCACTCCCCCAGAGCTCACAGCCCCACCCCTGCTGCTGAGCCACTGCCACTGCCCCACGTCCCTCAGCACCACATCCATGCAGCTGTGAAACCCCTCCAGGGATGGGGACTGCAGCACCTCCCTGGGCAGCCTGGGACAGTGCCTGAGAACCCTTGCTGGGAAGGAATTGTTCCTAATCTCCAACCTGAACATCCCCTGGCACAGCTTGAACAGCCAAAACTTTTCCAGCCTGTCTTCATGGGGGAGGTGCTGCAGTCCTCTGATTATCTTTGTGGCCTCCTCTGGACCCTCTCCAGATCTGGACACAGTAACTCTCAGTGATTCTGCCTGGCAGAATCACCTTTGTTTACTTGCTGGCCATGCTGATTGCAAGGTGTTGGACAAGATGACCTTTTTGAGGGTCCCTTCCAACCCAATGCATTCTGTGATTCTATGATTTGGATGGGATGGTCCTAGTCAACATGTGATCTGATTTCTTGACCCCAAGTATCACAGCTAAGGAACTGTTTGTTCTGATTAAACCTTTCCTGTGTGCAGAGGAAGGGGAAGCAAGCATTCTAATTATTCTCCTGACATTTGAAAATATCATTCTATGTTTTTCTTCTCAAGGAGGATCCAACATGATGTACCTGCAGAGATCCCTTCCAACCTCAATGATGCCACGACATCACAATCTGAAAAGTACGATCTTTGCAAAAGGGTTAATTGATCAGTGTAGCAAATTAACACCTGAACACCAGATGCTGGGTGATAAACAGTCACAGAGAAAGGGCTGGTTTGAAACTTGATTGAGATCAAGCTAGGAGATTAGGAAGAAATTCTTTGCAGTGAGGGTGGGGAGACACTGGAGCAGGTTGCCCAGGGAGGCTGTGGATGCCTCCTCCCTGGAAGTGTTTAAGACAAGGCTGGATAAGACTTCCAGCAACCTGATCTAGTGGGAGGTGTCCCTGCCCATGGCAGGGGGTTGGAACTGGATGATCTTGAAGGTCCCTTCCAACTCAAACCATTCTAGGGTTCACTGGTACAAGTTCCCATCAGGACAAGCAAAGGCACTGGCACTGCAGACGTAAGCAGAGCACAAGAGATGTGCCCAGCTTGGCTTCAAGCCACTCTCTGCACTCCTGTGGCCACTTCCTCCTTGCCATCTCCACCAGGCATCAACACACAGCAAGTGATTCATGCAAGGAACAGCAGTGCTTTTGACTTCATCAATATCCATTCTGGTCTCTTTCCTGTGAGATGAAACTGATCCAACCTTCTGTGGCCTGTGGTGAAGTCAGATCAGCTCTCCAAGATGAGGAGAGCTCAGCCCACAGACAGTGATTCACATCCAGCCCCTGGGAAAGCCAAGCAGCTGCCCCCTTGGTGCTCCTCCTGGCTGCCTCCTGTGCACACTCAGCTTCAGGCAGGAGGAATCCATCTGGCAGATGTAAAATCTTGCTCCTGATCACTGTTTTTCCTCAGCAGCCTTTCCCATGTCACACTGTGGGGCACCTGTACAGCTAAACCCCCATTTCCCCCACCTCATCCTCAGCTCTTTCATCTTGGCTTTGTCTTGGGAATCCTGTCCACACCTGACCAACTAACAAACTTGTCTTGGTCTGTGCTAAACACAAAGCTTTCCTCCTTCCTGGAAATATTGCAGAGTCACAAAAACACCTGGTTGCAAAAGCCCTTAAGGCCCTGGCATCCAGCCATAACCTAGCAGCTCCCTGCACCCAGCCCTGAGACCATGTCCCTGAGCTCCTCATCCAGATGTCTTTGTTGCATCTCCACCACCTCCCTGGGCAGCCTGTTCCACTGCCTGACAATCCTTTTGGTGAAGAAATTTTCCCTAATATCCAACCTGAATCTCTCTGGGTGCAACTTGAGGCCATTCCTCTCCTTTTATCACTTGTTACCTCTGGGAAAATCCCAGCCCCAACCTCACTGCAACCTCCTCTACAGGGAGCTATAGAGAGCAATGAGGTCTCCCCTCAGCTTCCTCTTCTTTGGGCTAAACACCCCCAGGTCCCTCAGCTGCTCCTCCCCAGCCTTGTTCTCCAGATGCTTCAGCATCTTTGTTGTTCTTCTCTGGACCTGCTCCAGCTCCTCAATGTGCTTCTTGGAGTGAGGAGCCCAAAACTGAACCCAGGACTCAAGGTGTGGCCTCAGCAGAGCTGAGTACAGGGACACAATCACTGCCCTCCTCCTGCTGGCCACACCACTGCTGATAAATCCTTTTAACACTCTTTCTGATGAAGCATTTTGTGGTTGTGTGGTATTTAGAGAATAAAAATAGGTAGTGACAATGCTCCAAGTCTCTGAGAAGAATAAATGTAGGAGAGGGGAAAAAAGCCAATAAAGAAACCAAGATGCTGTGAAATGCACCAAGTCTGAAGGAGTTCTCCTTCCTTTCTCTTGCTGATAAGAACACTGCTTTTAGATTGATGACTGCACCTGGAAAGTGATTTGATGCTTGTTGGGTACTGCCTGCTCCTCAATAGGAACTTACTGATGAATCCATAACTTCTGTTTGGGGATTTGCTTTACTCTCTGAATCAGGGGAGGGTTAGGTTGGTGATGAGGAAATATTTCTTTGCTGCAAGAATGGTCAGGGATTGGAACAGGATGCCCAGGGAGGTGGTGGAGTCTCTCCCCAGCTCTCTTGGAGCCCCTTCAGGTACTGGAAGGCTGCTCTAAGGTCTCTTCTCCCTAGTCTTAGGTGACAGAATGAGAGGAAATGGCCTGAAATTGTGCCAGGGGAGGGGTAGGTTGGAAATGAAGAAAAAATCCTTCACTGCAAGAGTGGTCAGGGATTGGCACAGGCTGCCCAGGGAGGTGGTGGAGTCCCCATCCCTGGAGGCCTGCAAGAAAGGTGTGGCCATGGCAGCCGGGGCCATGGTTTGGTGGCCATGGTGGGGTTGGGTTGCTGGTTGGACTGGATGGTCTCAGAGGCCTTTTCCAACCCAAGGAGTTCTGTGATTGTATGAAACTGTGCTCAGGGTTTCTCTTTGAGGTTATGCTTTGCAGTCACACTGAGCAAATTGGCATTAAAAAACCAAACCAAACCGAACCGAACCGAACTGAACCGAACCGAACTAAACCAAACAAACCAAAACCAAAACCAAAACCAAAACCAAACCAGAACCAAACCAAACCAAAACCAAAACAGAACCAAACCAAACCAAACCAAACAAACCAAAACCAAAACCAAAACAAACCAAACCAAAACAAAACCAAAGCAGAACCAAACCAAACCAAACCAAACAAACCAAAAACCAAACAAAACCAAACCAAAAAAAACAAAACCAAAGCAGAACCAAACCAAACCAAAACCAAAACCAAAACAAACCAGAACCAAACCAAACCAAACAAACCAAAACCAAAACCAAAACCAAACAAACCAAAAACCAAACCAAACCAACAAACCAAAACCAACAACCAAACCAAACAAACCAAAACCAAAACCAAAACCAAACAAACCAAACCAAACCAAACCAAAACCAAAACAAACCAAACCAAACCAAACCAAACAAACCAAAACCAAAACCAAAACAAACCAAACCAAAACAAAACCAAAGAAGAACCAAACCAAACCAAACCAAACCAAACCAAATTGAACCGAAGCGAAGCTAACCAAACCAAACAAACCAAAACCAAAACCAAAACCAAAGCAGAACCAAACCAAACCAAACCAAAACCAAAACCAAAACCAAACCAGAACCAAACCAAACCAAACCAAACCAAAACCAAAACCAAAACCAAACCAGAACCAAACCAAACCAAACCAAACCGAACCGAACCGAACCAAAGCTAACCAAACCAAACAAACCAAAACCAAAACCAAAACCAAAGCAGAACCAAACCAAACCAAACCAAAACCAAAGCAGAACCAAACCAAACCAAACCAAACCAAACCAAACCAAACCAAACCAAACCCAACCCAACCCAACCCAACCCAACCCAAACTAAAAACAAAACCAAAAGCAAAACCAAAACCAAACCCAAACCAAACCAAACCAAACCCAAACCAGAACCAAACCAAACCAAAACCAAAACCAAACCAAACAAACCAAAACCAAACCAAACCAAACCTAACCAAAGCAAACCTAAAAATATCAATTCCTCTGCAAAAGGCACAGGCAAGAACCAGCTAGGCCTTGTTTTCAAACCCATCCTCCCTATCAATTGTTAGTGCAAAAGGATATGCAAGAAAGTTACTTTTCTCTTATATTTAGGGCCAAAATCATGAAGTCTTCTGTTTACTTCTAAACCTGGGGCAATGAATGCTGCTTCATGGAGGGCAGTTTATTTTCCTGACTGAGGTAACAACTTTCACATTTCTCTTTTGCTTTGAAACATTTGCATCTGGTCGCTTCACATTTTCTCAGGCTGTTTCAACTACATCTTTCAAAACCTCTACTGCCAGAACATCTGGAAACAGCTTCTTGCATTCACAGGATCACAGCTCACAGGATGTCAGGAGTTGGAAGGGACCTCTGGAGATCTTCCAGTCCAACCCCCTGCCAGAGCAGGACCAGAGAATCCAGCACAGGGCACACAGGAACACATCCAGACAGGGCTGGAAAGGCTCCAGAGAAGGAGACTCCACAACCTCTCTGGGCAGCCTGCTCCAGGGGTCTGGGACCCTCCCAGTGAAGAAGTTCCTCTTCCTTCTCTTTTTGTCTCATCATCAGAATAACAGACAGTTAGGAGTTGGAAGGGACCTCCAGGGATCACCCAGTCCAACCCCCTGCCAGAGCAGGGTCACCCACGGCAGGGCACACAGAACACATCCAGGTGGGGTTGGAAAGTCTCCAGAGCAGGAGACTCCACAACCTCTCTGGGCAGCCTGCTCCAGGCTCCAGCACCCTCACAGGGACAAAGTTTTCCCTTCTGTTCCTGTGGCACCTCCTCTGCTCCAGCTTGCCCCCAGTGCCCCTTGTGCTGTCCTTGGACATCCCTGAGCAGAGCCTGGCTCCAGCCCTGCACATCTTTATCCCCAGCACTGAGGGCAGCCCTCAGGCTCCTCTGTTCCAAGCTCCAAGCCCCAGCTTGGTGGAGTCTCCATCTCTGGAGACAGTCAAAACCTGCCTTCAGGCTGTCCTGTTCAACCTGCCCTAGGTGGCCCTGCTCCAGCAGGGGGGTTGGACTGGCTGATCTCCAGAGGTCCCTTCCAACTCCTACCATTCCATCATTCTGTGTAATATAAATATCTGATGCTGGGGGCACCTTTTCTACTCAGAGTGCCACTCACAGAGTGGTTAAAGGAGGGGGAAAAATGTTGGAAGAAAAAACATTCACTGTATGCCAAAGAAAAGACTTTTTTCTCCACACACAGATGCACTGCATAAAGGAGGTTGGGTTTTGGGGTTTTTTTTGGTTTTGTTTTGTTTTTTTTTTTTTCTCTACACAGAGCAGTACAGATATTTGTGCACTGGAAAAGGCACATCTTGGGCTGGTGCCAAGAGATTTCTCATTATTTTCCTATTGTAAAGTGAAGGAGACACAAAAGGCCACAGTCTTGTTATTCTTCTTGTGCTAAGGCTGTACAGCTCTTTGAGAAATTAAAGGTACTGAGGGAAGATTCTGCTGTTTGTATGAGCCAGGCCATAAAGGAGCAGCCAAAACTTCAAGGAGAAGCAGCAGAGATTTGTTCCTTGTATTATGGAATCACAGAATTGTCAGGTTTGGAAGGGACCTCAAGGCTCAGTCAGTTCCAACCCCCCTGCCATGGGCAGGGACACCTCACACCACAGCAGGTTGCTCACAGCCACATCCAGCCTGGCTGCAAGAACCTCCAGGGATGAGGCAACTTCTTCCTAACATCCAATCTGAATCTCCCCATTTCTAGTTTTGCTCCATTCCCCCCAGTCCTGTCACTCCCTGACACCTTCAAAAGTCCCTCCCCAGCTTCCTTGTAGCCCTCTTCAGATACTGAAGGCCACAAGAAGGTCTCCTCAGAGCCTTCTCCTCTCCAGACTGCACAACCCCAACTCTCTCAGGCTGTCTCCAGAGCAGAGCAGCTCCAGCCCTCTGCTCATCCTTGTGGCCCTTCTCTGGACACCTTCCAGCACCTCCAGATCCTTCCTGTAACAGAGGCTCCAGAACTGGACCCAGAGCTCCAGGTGTGGTCTGAGCAGAGTGGAGCAGAGGGGGAGAATCCCCTCCCTGGCCCTGCTGGCCACACTTCTCCTGATGAAGTATTCATCCAAAAGTCCCTCCCCAGCTTTCTTGCAGCCCTCTTCAGATCCTGGAAGGCCACAAGAAGGTCTCCCAATCCTTCTGTTCTCCAAACTGCACAACCCCAACTCTCTCAGGCTGTGTCCATAGCAGAGCAGCTCCAGCCCTCTAGTTTTAATCACTAACTGGTCAAACATTCTCAAATCACAGCTCCATGTGCTACTTTGGTAGCTACAAACCATCTCCATAGCAGCTGCAGGGACTTCATGGCAGCTACAGACATGCTGAGGAGTATCTGTGTAAGCTTCCCCTTTCTTCCTCTGTGCAGCAGTCTTGAACACTGACCAGCACTGCCAGCTGCATGACTGCAATCACAAAGGCACGTTTGGAGTGTTTAAAAGAAGTGGGATGTGACTAAACCCACAGACCCAAGACATCAGCAGTGATGACTGCCAAGGAATCAGCAAGCCATGTCCCAGGTTTAACTCTTAGGGCAAGGCACTCTAAGCGATACTCAGCCATGCACTGAAGAGTATTTCTTTCATCTCACAGTGCTGAGCCTGAGACAATCACCACAACCCCCCAACAGCTGAACATCTGAAGACTACACCTGTGCCTTCTGAAGGATCTTCTAGTTTAAGGATGCCTTCAGCTGGATGGGATGGATCAGGTCCATGCAACTTCCTTCAGCTGATAGAAACCCAAGCCAGCAACGGGCACTGAGAGCACAGAAGGCCAAGGGCAGCCTGGGCTGCATCCAAAGCAGTATGGCCAGAGATGGAGAGAGGAGATCCTCACCTGGGGAGACCTCAGCTGCAGTGCTCTGGGGCACTCAGTCCAAGGAGGACATGGACCTGCTGAAGCAGAGGCCATGAAGATGATCAGAGGGCTGGAGAAGCTCCCCTGGGAACAGGCTGAGAGAGTTGGGACTGTTCAGCCTGGAGAGAAGGCTCCAGGGAGACCTTAGAGCTGCATTTCAATATCTGAAGGGAACCTCCAGGCAGGCTGGGGAGGGACTGTTCAGAAGGGCCTGTGGGGATAGGATGAGAGGCAATGGTTTGAAACTGGAGCAGGGCAGAGTTAGGTTGGGCATCAGGAGGAAGTTCTGCACAGTGAGGGTGGTGAAATCCTGGAACAGGTTACCCAAAGATGTGGTGGAGGCTCCATCCCTGGAGACATTCAAGATCAAATTCAATGGGGCCCTGAGCAGCCTGCTGTGGTTGGAGATGTCCCTGCAGGGGGGTTGGAGAAGATGACCTTTGAGGCTCCCTTCCAACCTGATGCATTGTGTGAAGACATGAGCCCCACCCAGACAAAGCCTCCCTAGTGCTCACCATCTGCTCCACAGCTCAGTCTTTCCAGAGTTCATGTGAAGGCAAAAAATTTCTCCATCTCTTCCTTGGTTCCAGAGCTGTCTGATGGAGCTCCAAGGTGGTGCTGCACACAGCAGCTGCTGCTGTGGTTAACAGAAAGAAAGAGGCTACAAGAGGAAAAAAGGGACCAAGTGCTGGCCCTCTGCAGACTGTGCCCCACTGCCAG
Organism: Indicator indicator; assembly: GCF_027791375.1. Lineage (NCBI taxonomy): Eukaryota > Metazoa > Chordata > Aves > Piciformes > Indicatoridae > Indicator > Indicator indicator. The sequence continues at coordinate 2,020,826 of NC_072036.1, forward strand.
CCTGCACCCTCCAGGAGCTGTTAGTCTGCAGGTTGAGGAATTGCCATTTTACTTCCCTCCCCATTTTTCAGCTGCTTCCTCAGCAGCAGCCAGCACTCCAGAGCACTTCTGCTTTCATAAGCAACTATGTGCTGGCCTGACCAGCCTCCTGTGTGACCCCTTGCCACTCATCCTGCTTCCCTACCCTGGACCAAACATCTTCCTGGCACAGAAACTGAGCTGTGAGCATGCAGAAAGAGAAAATCTGGCCAAACCTTCTGAGCACTCTCTGTTTATCTTGTTGCTGATAGATTGCTCAGACATTTTTCCTTCCAGCTCCTACTTAATGCTTTCAAGCCTCCTGCCTTGAGGATCTCACACATTTTTTAACCCTTCCTTGCTGAATTACAAACCCTGGAAGCAAACTTGAGGTTGGAGTGGAGGCAAAACAAATGGTGGTGAATGCAAAGCTGTTGAGGGAGTCTGCAGGGTTCAAGGGTTTGAGAGCAAGTGTTGGAAATGATGCACCTCCAGGACAGGTTTAGATTGGATAGTAGGGAAAATCCCTCACTGAAAGGATCATTGGGCACTGGCCCAGGCTACCCAGGGAGGTGGTGGAGACACCATCCTTGGAGGTGTTTAAAAGACATTTGCATGAGGAGCTTAGGGACGTGGTCTCAGAGCTGTGTTTTGGCATTGGTCTTGGTTTCCATTCTGCCCCCAGCCTGTACTGATGTCAGAGATTGCCCAGACCCAGGTGCAGGAACTTGCACTTCAGCTTATTGAAGCTCATGAGGTTCTCCTGAGCCCACCTCTCCAGCCTGTCCAGGGCCCTCTGGCTGGCTCCCAGCCCATCCTTCAGTTCTGGCACCCTCACCACTGAGCCTGGTGTCAGCAGCAAACTTGCTGAGGGTGGCTGAGCTTTTGTGTCTGTGACACTTCAGAAGATACTGACTATGTACCAGAACCTGGATGCCAGCCCTTCAAAACTGGCTGAGGGTGAAGAAATTGCAAGAAATAATTGAACAATTGCAGCCTGGAACAATTCCCCATGGTGTCTGCAAAGCCACATGTCCTCTTCTGCTGACTGAAAAATGTTCATTCAGAAACTCAGAGTTTTCAGCAGCTGGAGCCAGGTGTTTCACCCTGGCCACTGCTGAGGAGAGGAAAGCCTGCTTGTACCTGTGCATTCTCCTCCTGCTGCCAGCCCTGACCTCAGCAGGTGTTGAGAGGAAGGAGCAGGAAGGAGCAGGCTCTCTGCCAGGCTGGCTACCAGCAGAGAAGTCATCAGCTCACCAGGCACCACGTTGGACACACCACTGAGACAGCTTTAGCTGTGCTGGAAGAGATGACACCGAGCTTGCCAATGCCTGCTCTGTCAGAGGGATGCATGGCCACAGGGGAATGGGATGTGCCATGGGCAGAGGAACTGCTGCAGTGAGGGCCAGCAGGGACACTGGGGGAGTGGGGACAGGCATGGGGTCCTCTCCTGTGTGAGGAGAGAGGTGGCACTGTGAGCAGCTCAAGGGAGAGTCCAAGGGAGGGCTACAAGGATGCTGAAGGGACTGCAGCACCGCCTGGGGAGGAGAGGCTGAGAGCCCTGGGGGTGGTTAGTGTGGAGAGGAGAGGACTGAGAGGGATCTGATCAATGTCTATCAATAGCTGAGGGCTGGGGGTCAGGAAGGAAGGGACAGGGACAGGCTCTGCTCAGTTGTGTCCTGGGATAGGACAAGGGGCAATGGACGGAAACTCCAGCACAGGAGGTTCCACCTCAACATGAGGAGGAACTTCTTCAGTGTGAGGGTCCCAGAGCCCTGGAGCAGGCTGCCCAGAGAGGTTGTGGAGTCTCCTTCTCTGGAGACTTTCCAGCCCTGTCTGGATGTGTTCCTGTGTGCCCTGTGCTGGATTCTCTGGTCCTGCTCTGGCAGGGGGTTGGACTGGAAGATCTGCAGAGGTCTCTTCCATCCTGTGAGCTGTGATCCTGTGCTCTGGTTTCAGTCTTATCACATATCTGCTCTCTCCATCACCTCCCACAAAGCCGTGGCTGTGCTTCACCAGGTGTTTGAAGGTGCTGCTGCTGCTGCTGCTGCCACAGGGCTGCCTGAACACCATTTTGTCCAGAAAACTTCCTTTTTGTTCCCTTATCTCAAAGACAGATGTGAGGCAGAATTCCATTCTTCCCTCCCTGTGCTGGTTTGAGGCCAGACAGATCCTCTCTTGCCCTGAAAGGGACAAAAGAATGACACACAGAGACAGATTGGAGAGTGATGGAGAGTTTAAATGGAAAAGCAATTGGTGAAGCTACAGAGAAACTACAAACTACAAAGCATAGTGGCAAAGAACATCCTAAAGCATACAGAATCCCTTTACACAGTACCCAGAGGTTTCCCAATCCTTCCCTCCTCCCACCTGAGGGTCTACCCAAACCCCCAGGGCTCTTTCTTCCCCCTCCCGCTGCTAGGCAAGTCTCAGGCTGGCCAGGTCTGAGACTGCCCCCCCCTCCATTCTCCTCCTGGCATTAGGCCTAGACAGGCCTAAGAGGCCTGAGATACCCCCCTGGCATTACTTGATAAGAGAGGACATCTCCCAGGGGAGCAGAGAGGGAAGAAAGAGGAAGAGGATGATTCTGCAGATGGCCTTATAGGGTGCAGGATTTATGGGTAGAAATACGCCGTTTCCTGTGTCCACCCCTCTGGGTGGGCACCCAGGACACCAGAGGTGTATCTCATGCAGCAGTGGCAGGGGGCACCCAGCCCAAACTGCCACACTCCCCAAACACAATCTGCTTTTCAGCTGCAAATCAATCCAACATGCCTCAGATGTCTGCCTCCAGCTGACTTTCTGCCTTTAAACATAAACAGTGCAGATTCCCAAGGCCTGTTACTCTGACAACCCTGCACTGTCATCCTTTGGGCTCTCCAAGCTCTGCAAATCTTCATTCCATCACAGCTTGAAGCAGACCACTCCATTTGCACTGCTCCTTAGATGGGAAGCTACAAAAGGATCTGCCTCATCAGTTTGTTGAATTGTTTCAGTATGAGAGTGACAGGGCAAGAAGAAATGGCCTCCAGCTACACCAGGGGAGGGTTAGATTGGATGTTAGGAAAAATTTGTTCACTGAAAAGGTCATCAGAAACTGTCCCAGGCTGCCCAGGGAGGTGCTGCAGTCACCAGCCCTGGAGGGGATTGAAGGATGTTTGGATGAGGACCTTAGGGACAGAGTCTAAGAGTTGTGTCCAGGGAAGTGTTAGGTTATGGTTGCACTCAATGGTCACAGAACCATGGAAGAGTCACAGAGTCCTAGAATGAGTTGGGTTGGAATGGATCATAAAGATCATCCAGGTCCAGCCCCTGCCATGGGCAGGGACACCTCCCACCAGCCCAGGTAGCTCAAGGCCTCATCCAGCCTGGCCTTGAACACCTCCAGGGAGGAGGCAGCCACAGCCTCCCTGGGCAACCTGTGCCAGTGTCTCACCACCCTCACAGGAAAGAATTTCTTCCTCAGCTCCAGCCTCAGTCTCCCCTCTCCCAGCTCAAAGCCATTGTCCCTCATCCTGGCACTCCCAGTCTTTGTCCAAAGTCCCTCCCCAGCTCTCCTGGAGCCCCTTCAGGTACTGGAAGGCTGCTCTGAGGTCTCCCTGGAGCTCTCTCCTCTGCAGGTTGAACAGCCCCAACTCTCCCAGCCTGTTCCCCCAGGGGAGGTTCTCCAGCCTCTGATCATCTTCATGGTCTCCTCTGGACCTTCTCCACCAGTTCCTGATCTGAAGGTCTGTCCCAACCAGGCAGTTCTATGATCTAAGGAGCAATCAATGGAGTCATGGACCAGCACATTTCATTTGCAGGATAATTAGGCAGTGCTCTTTGGTATCACAAGGACTCCAGGGCCCAGTGCAAGCCCAGGTAGCTGCATGCATCCCTGTGTGAGCCCTCAGGTGGGTGACAGATTGCCTCTTAGCACCTTTAAGCATCCAGCAAGGTGAAGAGCCAGCCCTTTGAAAGTGTGGTGCTTTCAAATGTGCAGCAAGAAAGGTGTCCAGCAGGGCTAGGGAAGTTCTTCTACCTCTCTGCTCTGCCCTGCTGAGACCACAGCTGCAATCCTGTGCCAGCCCTGAATTCCAGCAGATGGAAAAGCCTGCAGGAGGCTCTGTGCCCACTGATGTCCAAGGGGCAGTGTTTTGAGCAGGCTAAGCATTCCTTTTTTCACCAGAATTACCAAATTTCCAATGCCCTGCCAGTAAGCAGTGAGGTATCCATGGGCCTTACCACCTGACCTGCACTAAGGCCATTGCTTCTCACCACAGCTGGCAGGTCCAGGCTGTACATCTGTGGTGTACATCTCCAACTGATGTGGAGAAAATACCCCCAAATAAATCAGCAGAGCAGCTCAGTTTGAGGTGGAAGCAAATGAAGCTCTATTTACAAACAAACCACAACCCAGAAATGTGAACTGCAATAAAGCTGTACCAAACACACAATATTTACATGGATTTACAACTTACAAACAGCACAAGGACCCTCCTGGACAAAGCCAGGGCTTACCAACAGCTTCCCCCTCTCCAGCCCCTTCCCCCTGTGCAAGGGAAAAGAGGAGAGCAGAGAGCAGCTGTTAGTTACTTAGCCACAACAGGAACACAGCCAAGCAACAGCCACCAGCTGGGATCAGCTACAGCAGAGAGCTGGGAAAGAGAAATAGTTTATGGACCTAACTTTGTGTTAGTCCTCAGACCAAAGGGATTGATTTAGACCTTATTATTTTCCCTTTACATCCCATAGTAATTTATTTACATTCTAGCACTTTCTACTCAAGATCTGTGGAAAATCTCCTAGGCATCAGCCTGAAACTGCTACCACATCCAATGGCTTTCCTCCCCCCTGCCTCCTATTTAGCTGGGAAGTAGAGGGATTGATCATTTGATGTATCACAGTCTCACAGTGTACCAGAGGTTGGAAGGGACCTCCAGAGATCATCAGGTCCAACCCCCCTGCCAGAGCAGCATCACTTAGGGTAGTCTGCACAGGAATGCATCCAGGTGGGGTTTGAAAGTCTCCAGAGAAGGAGACTCCACAACCCCCCTGGGCAGCCTGCTCCAGGGCTCTGTCACCCTCACTGGAAAGAAGTTTCTCCTCATGTTGAGCTGAAATCTTCTCTGTTCAACTTTGAACCCATTGTTCCTTGTCCTATCACTGTGCACCACCTAGCAGAGCCTGGCCCCCTCCCCTTGACACCCACCCCTCAGCTATTGATAGACATTGATCAGATCCCTCTCAGTCTTCTCTTCTCCAGACTAAACAGCCCCAGGGCTCTCAGTCTCTCTTCACAGGGAGATGCTCAAGTCCCCTAAGCATCCTCCTGGCTCTCCCTTGGAGTCTCTCCAGCAGGTCTCTGTCTCTCTTGAACTGGGGAGCCCCAAACTGGACACAGGATTGCAGCTGTGGTCTCAGCAGGGCAGAGCAGAGGTAGAAGAACTTCCCTAGCCCTGCTGGACACTTTTCTTGATGCAGCCCAGGATCTCATTGGCTCTCTTGGCCACCAGAGCACATTGTTGTTCCAACAACAAGCTGTGCTGCAAGCAGAGTGCTTCTTCCAGTCTTGCAAGACAACGTGAGGACAAGAGAGGTTATTTGAGAAAGGGACTAAACAGATGTCTTGCCAGCAGCAAACCCCTGGGCCTGTTTCCATGGGAACAGAGGTTGCTGTTGCTAAAAGAAGTGAGCTGTAGTGTGGCTGCTTCTCCTGAGGGACCCTCATTTACAGCTCAGATCAGGAAAACTGGGCAACTTTTTACCACCTGTTGTTAAAGATCATTAGGTATGGATCTTGAAAGCTTTGTTAACTCTCTGATAATTCATGAAGACAGAGTGAGGAGAAAAATGATTCCCTACCTGGTGCTGGCAGCCCAAAAAGCCAACCATGGCCTGGGCTGCATCAAAAGCTTGCTGGGAAGAAACTGTTCCTAATATCCACTCTGAACCTCCCCTGGTGCAACTTGAGGCTGTTTCCCCTTGTTCTGTCACTTGTTGCATGTGAGAAGAGCCCAACCCCCACCTTACTGCAGCCTCCTCTCAGGGAACTGTAGAGAGCAATGAGGTCTTCCCTCAGCCTCCTCTTGTCCAGGCTAAACAACTCCAACTCACAGAATCACACAATGCATCAGGTTGGAAGGGAGCCTCAAAGGACATCTTCTCCAACACCCCTGCAGGGACATCTCCAACTCGAGCAGGTTGCTCAGGGCCCCACTGAATTTGATCTTGAATGTCTCCACCACATCTTTGGGTAACCTGTTCCAGTATTTCACCACCATCAGTGTGCAGAACTTCCTCCTGATGCCCAACATAACTCTGACCTGCTCCAGTTTCAAACCACTGCCCCTCCTGCTGTCCCCACAGGCCCTTCTGAACAGTCCCTCCTCAGCTCTCCTGTAACCCCCTTCAGCTCCTGGAAGGCTGCTCTAAGGTCTCTGGAGCCTTCTCTTCTCCAGGCTGAACAGCCCAAATTCTCTCAGCCTCTCCTCCTAGGAGAGGTTCTCCAGCTCTCTGGTCATCTCTGTGGCCTCCTCTGGACTCTCTCCATCAGGTCCATGCCTCTCTTGTGTTAAGGGTCCCATATCTGGACCCAGCCCTGCAGGTGAGGTGTCCCCAGAGCAGAGCAGAGGGCAGGATCTCCTCTCTCCAGCTCTGGCCACACTGCTCTGGATACAGCCCAGGCTGCCCTTGGCCTTCTGTGCTGCCAGTGCCCATTGCTGGCTCATGACAGGATCACACAGGATGTTAGGGGTTGGGAGGGACCTCTGGAGATCTTCATGTCCAACCCCCCCTGCCAGAGCAGGACACACTGCTGAGTGCAGCAGGGCAGGACTCAGGACTAGAAGCAGCAAGTATTTGACATTCAGGAGCAGTCTGTTCCACCACAGTTATTTCCCTGTGCAGCTACAAATCATGATCCATTGTTATGACATGCTGAGGCTTTTTACCCTCTCTCCCCTTCAGCACAAGCTTCCCATGCAGCTAGCAGCTATTTCACATTGGCTTCCTTCCTGTTTTCCAAATGCAGCTCCCAAATGTCATCTGCCACACTCTGGAACCTCTGCTGAAGCTGGAATGAGCCTCTGTAGGCTTTTCTGGCTCTCCCTCCTCCCTGGCAGCTGAGGGTTTCCTACACCTGAATGCATTGCTTCAACATCCCTGTGAGGTGGGAGGGAGTAGTGATCTCATGTTCAAAACTGAGAACCAGGACATGGGAATTAGTTTCCTAGGAGGATTTAGGATGCAATTTGTAGCATCTGCTTTGCTAATACCCTGTGGAGGCAATCCCAAGCACAAATCCAGGCTGGGCAAGGACTGACTGGAGAGCAGCCCTGAAGAAAAGGCCTTGGGGGTGCTGGGGGAGGAGAAGCTCACCAGGAGCCAGCAGTGAGCACTTGCAGCCCAGAGAGCCAAGCAGAGCCTGGGCTGCATCAAGAGAAGTGTGGCCAGCAGGGCCAGGGAGGGGATTCTCCCCCTCTGCTCCACTCTGCTGAGACCACACCTGGAGCTCTGGGTCCAGTTCTGGAGCCTCTGTTACAAGAGGGCTATGGACATGCTGGAAGGTGTCCAGAGAAGGGCCATGAGGATGAGCAGAGGGCTGGAGCACCTCTCCTATGAGGACAGACTGAGAGAGTTGGGGTTGTGCAGTCTGGAGAAGAGAAGGCTCTGAGGAGACCTTCTTGTGGCCTTCCAGGATCTGAAGGGAGCTCCAAGAAAGCTGGGGAGGAAATTTTTAGGATCTCAGGTGGTGACAGGACTGGGGGGAATGGAATAAAGCTGGAAGTGGGGAGATTCAGACTGGATGTGAGGAAGAAGTTCTTCCCCATGAGAGTGGTGAGAGCCTGGAATGGGTTGTCCAGGGAGGTGGTTGAGGCCCCATCCCTGGAGGTGTTTAAGGCCAGGCTGGATGAGGCTCTGGCCAGCCTGATGTAGTGTGAGGTGTCCCTGCCCATGGCAGGGGGGTTGGAACTGGATGATCCTTGTGGTCCCTTCCAACCCTGACTGATTCTATGATTCTATGATTCTATGATTCAGTGCCTGGCCCACTGCAGGCAGAGCTAGACCAGCAAAACTACTATCTACAGGTACAGAATCAGCTCTGCTTTTCCAGTGGGAGACCTTCATTCCCCTCAATATTCATGGCCAAGGACCTGCCTCTGGGATTTGGACAGAGAGGTGGACAGGCTGGAGCAACCAGCATAGGCTAGTGGTTGACCTGCTGGAAAGCAGCTCCATGGAGAAGGACCTTGGAGTGTTGGTGGACAAGAGGTTATTCTTGGGACAGCAATGTGCCCTTGTGGCCAAGAGGCATAAAGGTCTCATCAAGACTTCTCATCAAGAAGAGAGTGGCCAGCAGAGCAAAGGAAATTCTCCTCCCCTTCTACCCTGCCCTGCTGAGACCACATCTGAAGGATTGAGTCCAGTTCCTGACTCCCCAATTCAGGAGGGGCAGGGAATTGCTGGAGAGAGTCCAATGAAGGCTATGAGGATGCTGGAGGGCCTGGAACATCTGTGTGGTGAGGAAAGGCTGAGAGCCCTGGGGTTGTTTAGCCTGGAGAAGAGAAGGGAAGGAGAGGATCTGATCAATGGTTACAAATATCTGAGGGATGGGGAGAAAGAAGCAGGGGCCAGGCTCTTTGCAGTGGTGTCCTGGGTAGGACAAGGGGCAATGGAGCCCAGAAGGTTTCACCTCAACATGAAGGAAAACTTTGTTGTGAGGGTGCTGGAGGCCTGGACAGGCTGCCCAGAGAGGTTGTGGAGTCTCCTCTGCAGACTTTGCAGATCCATCTGGATGTGTTCCTGTGTGACCTGCCCTGGGTGATCCCACTCCGGCAGGGGGAATTTGACTCTGTGATCTCTGGAGGTCCCTTCCAACCCCTACCTCACTGTGCTTCTATGATTAAATGAGAGAGCACCAAGGTGATGGAGTCAGAGCCTGTGCTCTGTGGTCTGCAGGCAATAGCTTTTATCTACATTACAGAAGACAAATTCAAATCCTTCTTCTGCATAACTAGATTTAATTTGGATCAGTCCTAACTGGATATGACAGCACTGAGATTGAAAACCAAAATGTCAGATCATAACCTTCCCAGGTACTGCAGGACTTGTAGGTGTCTGTGAGACAAAACTTCAAAGGATGTTTCTTCTCTCCTCACTCCCCTGCTGCTCTCCCACTGCTCTCTTCTTGCTGTGGAGCTGGGACCTGACTCTGGAGGAGCAGTGATAAATGAAGGGAGGGATTACTGGCACTTCCACTTCTCCCACCACCACAGTGGGATTCAGATCAGAGCAGCTGCTGGCAGCCAGCTCAGCTGCTGTCTCTTGCAGGAAAACCTCTGCTTTAAGATCCTGAGTTAGTGGCTTAAGGCTTCCAAATTAGGGCAATTTGGGAGAATTGGTTTTTCATGCAGTGATTGTGCTTGAGTCACTGGATGACAGAAAATGTAGCCCATCCTCTGCCATTTTTACATCACAAAGCTGTGTTTTGCTCCCATCAGAAATACTCAGAGAGCTAATGAGGTGTGACAGCAGTCCAAATGAAGTTAATCCCCACACTGAGATAGTAGCTTGAGGCTGACATGAACTTCTCCCCAGCTGGAAGCCTCTGACAGAGAGCTTCACAGCTCACTTGGTCAGCTGTATGCTCCATTAAGCACCACTGACTGATAGCACTAAAGACTTAGCAAGCACCAGAGCCTCAGAAACTGCAAGGAGATTAGGAGTGGTTCAGATTAGTATGGAAAGCAAAATCCTTGGGGGGGGGGGGGGTGGGGGTTCTACATCCTCCAGGCTGCTTTGGTTTGAAGATAAAGAAAGACGGAGAAGGAATGAAAGTGCATTTCTGCCTCTTTCGGCACCTGATTCCTTCTCTAGCTCTGTAGGAACCTCTTAGCACAACCAGACCAGCACAGCAACTGCTCTGGAATTGCAGCTCCTCCTGGAGCAAACATTGCACTCTGGTGGGAAACACAAACCCTCCTCTGGTTAGCACAGACAGGAGTGCCTCTAAGGTCAGGAGATGAGGTAGGAACTGCTGCTGTGTTGCTGTCTCTCTTTCACTTGACCATAATTACTAAAGCTAACAAAAAATCATTCTACCTACTGGCTAAAAATAATGGAGATGCTTTTGCTGATGCTCTCCTAGGTGAGCTGCCAGTGACTTTGGTGTCTGTGTCACAATATTATTTCATTCCTAAATAAAAGTCATAGAAGGCATCAAAGGTCATATTGTCCAACCCCCCTGCAGTCAGCAGTGACATCTCCAACTAGAGCAACTTGCTCAGGGCCACATCAAGTTTGACCTGGAATGTCTCCAGGGATGGAGCCTCAATCACCTCCCTGGGCAACCTGTTCCAGTGTCTCACCAGCCTCACTGTGCAGAACTTCCTCCTGATGTCCAACCTAAATCTGCCCTGATCCAGTTTCAAACCATTGTCCCTTGTCCTACCACTTCAAGCCCTTCTACACAGTCCCTCCCCATGAGGAAACTCTAGTTGTATGTTTAGTAAACATCTAGAGCCTTAAAATTCACTGGATCCAAGCTAGGGGAGGAGAGCTTTAGATTAGACATTAGGAAGAAGTTCTTCCCCATGAGGGTGGTGAGAGACTGGCACAGGTTGCCCAGGGAGGTGGTGGAAGCCTCATCCCTGGAGGTTTTTGCAGCCAGGCTGGATGTGGCTGTGAGCAACCTGCTGTGGTGTGAGGTGTCCCTGCCCATGGCAGGGGGGTTGGGACTGGATGGGATGGGATGGGATGTGGTGGGATAGGATCCTTGAGGTCCCTTCCAACCCTGACAGTTCTGTGTGAGGTCTCTGTCAGTTTTCTCCTTGGAAAGGAGGTTGAACCTGGCACTCTCCATTTGCATTGTCTGCTGCCTGGGTGTGAATTTCAGAGCATGAATAGAAAGATGAACTCCTAGGGTGCAGATGTCAGGTGTGTACCATTCTGTATCACTGACAGCAGCCTCCTGGGGGGAATTAAAGCTGCCTTCCATGTCAGCAAGCAGTGACTGCTGCCCTCTCTCCACGTTAGTCTCCACTGTGGGCTAAAGCCGGGCAGGCTTTCTAGCAATAACCATATTTAATAAGAGAGAAAGCTTGCTAGGAGAAAGGGAGTGGATTCTGGGGCCAGGAAATGATTCTGCATATTATAAACTATCTTCCCAATCCCTGCTTAGGCAACAGTTCCTTCTCTCCACAGCGTCTGCTCCCCATCCTGGCACAGCTGCAATGTCTTTCAAGCTCAAGCACACAGCATTGCAGCATTCCACAATCAAAACAAGCAGCAGATTTAAAGCAACAATAAAAAAACAACCCACACCAAAACTTGCAGAAATTAGGTCTGCTAGGAATGGATGGAAATGAAGTGGTGGACAAGTGCTGCATGGGACAGCAATGTGCCCTGCTGGCCAAGAAGGACAACGAGGTCCTGGGGTGCATTCAGAGTGTGTCCAGCAGATCCAGGGAGGTTCTCCTCCCCCTCTGCTCTGTCCTGGTGAGACCTCACCTGGAATATTGCATCCAGGTCTGGGCTCCCCAGTTCAGGAGAGACAGGGATCTGCTGGAGAGAGTCCAAGGGAGGGCTATGAGGATGCTGAAGGGACTGCAGCACTGCCTGGGGAGGAGAGGCTGAGGGCCCTGGGGGTGGTTAGTCTGGAGAGGAGAAGATTGAGAGGGATCTGATCAATGTCTATCAATAGCTGAGGACTGGGGGTCAGGAGGGAGGGGACAGGGACAGGCTCTGCTCAGTTGTGTCCTGGGATAGGCCAAGAGGCAATGGATGGAAACTCCAGCACAGGAGGTTCCACCTCAACATGAGGAGGAACTTCTTCACTCTGAGGCTCACAGAGCCCTGGAGCAGGCTGCCCAGAGAGGTTGTGGAGTCTCCTTCTCTGGAGCCTTTCCAGCCCTGTCTGGATATGTTCCTGTGTGCCCTGTGCTGGATTCTCTGGTCCTGCTCTGGCAGGGGGTTGGACTGGAAGATCTCCAGAGGTTCCTTCCAACCCCTGACACCCTGTGAGCTGTGATCTTGTGAACTGGTATCATTTTTGTATCAAGAACACATTTCTAAGGCCATTGCTAGTTGCAGATTGAATTTTCTCCTTCAGCATATTCTCATCAATATCAGTGTGCTCAAAATGGAAATCGTTCCCTGTCAGCCAGGAGGGAAGAAGCCTTCACAAATGTCAGCTCTCTCAAGGTTAAGATGAAGTGTGGTTTAAGGATCAGTCTAGGAAACCTCAGTAAATGAGCACCCTGAAGCACCTCCCCATTCCTGTTGACTTTAGCATTCCTTCTTGCTGTGAAGGAGGGAAGCTGGCTGAGCATCAATGCAAACAGCAGAGGAAGATGCAGGCACCTGAGATCATTCTCCTGGGTTAGTGCAAGGGCTAAGCTCCCTGCTCCCCCTACACAAAAGTGAGGGGGAGAGCCACACACGAAACTCAGGGTTGAGATAAAGAGAGAAGAGTTTAATATAACATGAGATATCATAACTACAATGCATAATTACCTCAGCTAATAATCTAATTATTCTAATTGTTGTGGGTTTAAGCCTGGATGCCTTAACCATAGAGTTGAAAAGTCCTCCAAGGGGCTGCACAGGAGCAGGAGATTGTAATCTTTGGTTATTTTATCTCTGCATCTGCTATACAAAAGGGTTGCAGAGTCAATTCAGCCCTTTTTTGCCTCTCTCTCTCTCCCTTTCCATGGTGGATCTCTTATCTCTAGCAGTGTGGGGGAGGTTTGCAGCCTGGCTCAGCCTGGCCAAAGCTAATTCTGTAGCTGTGCCATTTGGTTTAGCTTGGGAGCAGGGGGGGTGGTGGGAGGCCTGGGGGAGTACATTGGAGCCTGGGTTGTTGGAAGGCTTTTGGCTTCCTGAGGTTGTTGTAAGCTGAAATGGGAATTTGGGTATTTTGCATTTGTGTCAATAGTGCAAATATTTGTCAGTATCTTTCCTTCTGAATATCCAATTCTGTGAGGAGAGTTTTCATTTCACTCCTCTGGGGAGGGGTCAGACAGCTTACAGTCTGCTCTGAACACAAACCTCACACCTCTGGCTTCAGCGTTTTGATGCTATTAAGATTTTTACTGCCTGAGTGAAACAGCTCATGGGGACCTAGGGAGGCACAGACTCACATCGAGTCATGAAATTGCCTCTCAGAGACCCCCTGAACAAGCTCCCTATGAAGATCTCAGTGCCCTGACACCCACAAGGCTCTCTGTGCAGCCTGGGACCCCTGGGACCTCCATCAACTCCATCACGTGCTGCTGCCTCTGCTGCCACTGTTAATGCTTCCTCTCCTGCCCTTGCTGCTGCTGCTGCATAGGCAAAAGGAAGGGCAACAGCAACAGTAGCAGAGGCAGCAGGAGCAGCAGCAGCAGAGGCAAGAGCAGCAACAGCAGCAGCAGCAGCACTGGCAACAGGAACAGCAGTGGAGACAGCAGGAACAGCAGTGGAAGCAGGAACAGCAGTGGAGACACCAGGAACAGCAGTGGAGACAGCAGGAACAGCAGTGGAGACAGCAGCAGGAACAGTGGCAACAGGAACAGCAGTGGCAGCAGCAGCAGCAGCATTAGAGGAACAGCAGCAGCAGTGGCAACAGCAGCAGCAGTGGCAGCAGCAACAACAGCAGTGGCAACAGGAACAGCAGTGGAAACAGGAAAAGCAATGGAAACAGGAACAGCAGTGGAAACAGCAACAACAGCAATGGCAACAGGAACAGCAGTGGAAACAGCAACAACAGCAATGGAAACAGGAACAGCAGTGGCAACAGGAACAGCAGTGGCAACAGGAACAGCAGTGGAAACAGCAACAACAGCAATGGAAACAGGAACAGCAGTGGAAACAGCAACAACAGTAATGGAAACAGGAACAGGAGTGGAAAGAGCAACAACAGCAGTGGAAACAGGAACAGCAGTGGCAGCAGCAGCAGCAGCAGCACTGAGGAACAAGAAAAGCAGTGGCAACAGCAGCAGCAGCAGCAGGCATCACCTCCACCACCTCCACAATCTCCACCACCTCCAGCACCTCCAAAACCTCCAGCACCTCCATCAATTCCACCCTCTCCAGCCCCTCCATCACCTCTGTCACCTCTGTCATCTCCATCACCTCCACCACCTTCATCATTGCTGCTGCTGCCTCTGGTTTTGATGCTGAGTTTGCTGCTGCTGTCACCACTGCTGCTCCTGCTGCCACTCTTGATGCTTTTGCCTCTGCTGCTGCTGCTGCCACTCTTAATACTTCTTTTTTCTATTTCTCTTCGTCTTCTTCTTCTTCCTCTTCATCTTCTTCTTCCTCTTCATCTTCTTCTTCTTCTGCTGCTGCTGCTGTCACTGTTGAAGCTGTTGCCACTGCTGCCACTGTTAATCTTTCTTCCTCACCTACTTCTTCCTACAGCCATAGCATCCCACACCTCTATCACCTCCATCACATCCTTACCTCCAACACCTCCTTACCTCCATCATTCCCTGACCTCCATGACTTCCATCACCTCTGTCACCTCTGTCATCTCCATCACCTCCACCACCTTCATCACTGCTGCTGCTGCCTCTGCTTTTGATGCTGAGTTTGCTGCTGCTGTCACCACTGCTGCTCCTGCTGCCACTCTTGATGCTTTTGCCTCTGTTGCTGCTGCTGCTGACCCTCAATACTTCTTCCTCTTTCTCTTCTTCCTCTTCTTCTTCCTCTTCATGTTCTTCTGCTGATGCTGCTGTCACTGTTGAAGCTGTTGCCACTGCTGCCACTGTTGATCTTTCTTCCTCACCTACTTCTTCCTGCAGCCATAGTATCTCACACATCTACCACCTCCATCACCTCTATCACCTCCATCACTTCCTCACCTCCATCACCTCCTCACCCCCACGACCTCCATCACCCCCTCACCTCCATCACCTTCTCAACTCCATCTCCTCCTCACTGACATCTCCTCCATCACCTCCAACAGCTCCTCACCTCCATCACCCCCTCACCTCCATCACCTCCTCACCTCCATCTCCTCCATCACCTCCAACAGCTCCTCACCTCCATCACCTGCTGCTGCCTCTGCTGCCACTGTAATGCTTCCTCTCCTGCTGTTGCTGCTGCTGCACAAGCAAAAGCAACAGCAGTGGCAACAGTAGCAGAGGCAGCAGGAGCAGCAGCAGCAGAAGCAGCAGCACTGACAAGACGAACAGCAGTGGAAACAGCAGGAACAGCAGTGGAGACAACAGGAACAGCAGTGGAGACAAAAGGAACAGCAGTGGAGACAGCAGGAACAGCAGTGGAAACAGCAGCAGGAACAGTGGCAACATGAACAGCACTGGCAGCAGCAGCAGCAGTGGAAACAGCAACAGCAGTGGCAACAGGAACAGCAGTGGAAACAGCAACAACAGCAATGGAAACAGGAACAGCAGTGGAAACAGCAACAACAGCAATGGAAACAGGAACAGCAGTGGAAACAGCAACAACAGCAATGGAAACAGGAACAGCAGTGGAAACAGCAACAACAGCAATGGAAACAGGAACAGCAGTGGAAACAGCAACAACAGCAATGGAAACAGGAACAGCAGTGGCAGCAGCAGCAGCAGCAGCAGAGGAACAACAAAAGCAGTGGCAACAGCAGCAGCAGCAGCAGGCATCACCTCCACCACCTCCACAATCTCCACCACCTCCAGCACCTCCAAAACCTCCAGCACCTCCATCATCTCCACCTTCTCCAGCCCCTCCATCACTTCTGTCACCTCTGTCATCTCCATCACCTCCACCACCTTCATCATTGCTGCTGCTGCCTCTGGTTTTGATGCTGAGTTTGCTGCTGCTGTCACCACTGCTGCTCCTGCTGCCACTCTTGATGCTTTTGCCTCTGCTGCTGCTGCTGCTGCCACTCTTAATACTTCTTTTTCCTCTTTCTTTTCTTCTTCTTCCTCTTCATCTTCTTCTTCTTCTGCTGCTGATGCTGCTGTCACTGTTGAAGCTGTTGCCACTGCTGCCACTGTTAATCTTTCTTCCTCACCTACTTCTTCCTGCACCCATAGCATCCCACACCTCTATCACCTCCATCACCTCCTTACCTCCAACACCTCCTCACCTCCATCACTCCCTGACCTCCATGACCTCCATCACCTCCATCACCTCTGTCATCTCCATCACCTCCACCACCTTCATCACTGCTGCTGCTGCTTCTGCTTTTGATGCTGAGTTTGCTGCTGCTGTCACCACTGCTGCTCCTGCTGCCACTCTTGATGCTTTTGCCTCTGCTGCTGCTGCTGCTGCCACTCTTAATACTTCTTTTTTCTATTTCTCTTCGTCTTCTTCTTCTTCCTCTTCATCTTCCTCTTCCTCTGCTGCTGCTGCTGTCACTGTTGAAGCACTTGCCACTGCTGCCACTGTTAATCTTTCTTCCTCACCTACTTCTTCCTGCAGCCATAGCATCCCACACCTCTACCACCTCCATCACCTCCAACAGCTCCAGCACCTCCACCACCTCCTCACCTATTCACCTCCATGTCCTCCTCACCTTCATCACCCCCTCACCTCCATCACCTCCTCACCACTTCACCTCCATCACCTCCTCACCGACATCTCCTCCATCACCTCCTCACCTCCATCACCTGCTGCTGCCTCTACTGCCACTGTTAATGCTTCCTCTCCTGCTCTTGCTGCTGCTGCACAGGCAAAAGGAACAGCAGTGGCAAGAGTAGCAGAGGCAGCAGGAGAAGCAGCAGCAGAGGCAAGAGCAGCAACAGCAGCAGCAGCAGCACTGGCAACAGGAACAGCAGTGGAGACAGCAGGAACAGCAGTGGAGACAGCAGGAGCAGCAGTGGAGACAGCAGGAACAGCAGTGGAAACAGCAGGAACAGCAGTGGAGACAGGAAGAGCAGCAGCAGTGGCAACAGGAACAGCAGCAATGGCATCAGCAACAAGAGCAGTGAAAACAGGAAAAGCAGTGGCAGCAGCAGCAGCAGCAGTGGAAACAGCAACAGCAGTGGAAACAGGAAGAGTAGTGGCAGCAGCAGCAGCAGCAGCAGAGGAACAGCAGCAGCAGTGGAAACAGGAACAGCAGTGGAAACAGCAACAACAGCAATGGAAACAGGAACAGCAGTGGAAACAGCAACAACAGCAATGGAAACAGGAACAGCAGTGGAAACAGCAACAACAGCAATGGAAACAGGAACAGCAGTGGCAGCAGCAGCAGCAGAGGAACAACAAAAGCAGTGGCAACAGCAGCAGCAGCAGCAGGCATCACCTCCACCACCTCCACAATCTCCACCACCTCCAGCACCTCCAAAACTTCCAGCACCTCCATCAATTCCAGCCTCTCCAGCCCCTCCATCACCTCTGTCACCTCTGTCATCTCCATCACCTCCACCACCTTCATCACTGCTGCTGCTGCCTCTGCTTTTGATGCTGAGTTTGCTGCTGCTGTCACCACTGCTGCTCCTGCTGCCACTCTTGATGCTTTTGCCTCTGCTCCTGCTGCTGCTGCTGCCACTCTTAATACTTCTTTTTTCTATTTCTCTTCGTCTTCTTCTTCTTCCTCTTCATCTTCTTCTTCTTCTGCTGCTGCTGCTGTCACTGTTGAAGCTGTTGCCACTGCTGCCACTGTTAATCTTTCTTCCTCACCTACTTCTTCCTACAGCCATAGCATCCCACACCTCTATCACCTCCATCACCTCCTTACCTCCAACACCTCCTCACCTCCATCGTCCCCTCACCTCCATCACCTCCATCACCTCTGTCATCTCCATCACCTCCACCACCTTTATCACTGCTGCTGTTGCCTCTGCTTTTGATGCTGAGTTTGCTGCTGCTGTCACCACTGCTGCTACTGCTGCCACTGCTGCCACTCCTGATGCTTTTGCCTCTGCTCCTGCTGCTGCTGCTGCTGCCACTATTAGTACTTCTTCTTCGTCTTCTTTCTCTTCTTCTTCTTCCTCTTCATCTTCCTCTTCCTCTGCTGATGCTACTGTCACTGTTGAAGCTGTTGCCACTACTGCCACTGTTATTTTTTCTTCCTCACCTACTTCTTCCTGCAGCCATAGCATCCCACACCTCTACAACCTCCATCACCTCCAACAGCTCCATCACCTCCACCACCTCCACCACTCCCTCACCTCCATCACCTCCTCACCTCCATGTCGTCCTCACCAACATCTCCTCCATCACCTTCAACAGCTCCTCACCTCCTCACCTCCGTCACCGCCTCACCTCCATCTCCTCCTCACCTTCTCACCTCCATCATCTCTTCACCTCCATCACCTCCTCACCTTCATCACCTCCTCACCTCCATCACCTGCTGCTGCCTCTGCTGCCACTGTTAATGCTTCCTCTCCTGCTCTTGCTGCTGCTGCACAGGCAAAAGGAACAGCAGTGGCAAGAGTAGCAGAGGCAGCAGGAGCAGCAGCAGCAGAGGCAAGAGCAGCAACAGCAGCAGCAGCAGCACTGGCAACAGGAACAGCAGTGGAGACAGCAGGAACAGCAGTGGAGACAGCAGGAGCAGCAGTGGAGACAGCAGGAGCAGCAGTGGAGACAGCAGGAACAGCAGTGGAGAGAGCAGCAGGAACAGTGGCAACAGGAACAGCAGAGGCAGCAGCAGCAGCAGCAGTGGAAACAGAACAGCAGTGGAAACAGGAAGAGTAGTGGCAGCAGCAGCAGCAGCAGCAGAGGAACAGCAGCAGCAGTGGAAACAGGAACAGCAGTGGCAACAGGAACAGCAGTGGAGACAGCAGGAACAGCAGTGGAGACAGCAGGAACAGCAGTGGAGACAGCAGGAGCAGCAGTGGAGACAGCAAGAGCAGCAGTGGAGACAGCAGGAACAGCAGTGGAGACAGCAGGAACAGCAGTGGAGACAGCAGGAGCAGCAGTGGAGACAGCAGGAACAGCAGTGGAAACAGCAGGAACAGCAGTGGAGACAGCAGGAACAGCAGTGGAGACAGCAGGAACAGCAGTGGCAACAGGAACAGCAGTGGAAACAGCAGCAGGAACAGTGGCAACAGGAACAGCACTGGCGGCAGCAGCAGCAGTGGCAGCAGCAGCAGCAGCAGCAGGCACAACCTCCAGCACCTCCAGCACCTCCACAATCTCCACAACCTCCAGCACCTCCAAAACCTCCATCTCCTCCTCACCGACATCTTCTCCATCATCTCCAACAGCTCCTCACCCACTTCTCCTCCCTCACCTCCATCTACACCATCTCCTCCATCACCTCCATCCCCTGCTGCTGCCTCTGCTGCCACTGTTAATGCTTCCTCTCCTGCTGTTGCTGCTCCTGCACAGGCAAAAGTGACAGCAGTGGCAACAGCAGCAGAGGTACCAGGAGCAGCAGCAGCACAGGCAAGAGCAGCAACAGCAGCAGCAGCAGCAGTGGAAACAGCAACAACAGCAATGGAAACAGGAACAGCAGTGGAAACAGCAACAACAGCAATGGAAACAGGAACAGCAGTGGAAACAGCAACAACAGCAATGGAAACAGGAACAGCAGTGGAAACAGCAACAACAGCAATGGAAACAGGAACAGCAGTGGAAACAGCAACAACAGCAATGGAAACAGGAACAGCAGTGGCAGCAGTGGCAGCAGCAGCAGAGGAACAAGAAAAGCAGTGGCAACAGCAGCAGCAGCAGCAGGCATCACCTCCACCACCTCCACAATCTCCACCACCTCCAGCACCTCCAAAACCTCCAGCACCTCCATCATCTCCACCTTCTCCAGCCCCTCCATCACTTCTGTCACCTCTGTCATCTCCATCACCTCCACCACCTTCATCATTGCTGCTGCTGCCTCTGGTTTTGATGCTGAGTTTGCTGCTGCTGTCACCACTGCTGCTCCTGCTGCCACTCTTGATGCTTTTGCCTCTGCTGCTGCTGCTGCTGCTGCCACTCTTAATACTTCTTTTTCCTCTTTCTTTTCTTCTTCTTCCTCTTCATCTTCTTCTTCTTCTGCTGCTGCTGCTGCTGTCACTGTTGAAGCTGTTGCCACTGCTGCCACTGTTAATCTTTCTTCCTCACCTACTTCTTCCTGCACCCATAGCATCCCACACCTCTATCACCTCCATCACCTCCTTACCTCCAACACCTCCTCACCTCCATCACTCCCTGACCTCCATGACCTCCATCACCTCCATCACCTCTGTCATCTCCATCACCTCCACCACCTTCATCACTGCTGCTGCTGCCTCTGCTTTTGATGCTGAGTTTGCTGCTCCTGCTGCCACTCTTGATGCTTTTGCCTCTGCTGCTGCTGCTGCTGCTGCCACTCTTAATACTTCTTTTTCCTCTTTCTTTTCTTCTTCTTCCTCTTCATCTTCTTCTTCTTCTGCTGCTGCTGCTGCTGTCACTGTTGAAGCTGTTGCCACTGCTGCCACTGTTAATCTTTCTTCCTCACCTACTTCTTCCTGCACCCATAGCATCCCACACCTCTATCACCTCCATCACCTCCTTACCTCCAACACCTCCTCACCTCCATCACTCCCTGACCTCCATGACCTCCATCACCTCCATCACCTCTGTCATCTCCATCACCTCCACCACCTTCATCACTGCTGCTGCTGCCTCTGCTTTTGATGCTGAGTTTGCTGCTGCTGCTGCCACTCTTAATACTTCTTCTTCCTCTTTCTCTTCTTCTTCTTCCTCTTCATCTTCCTCTTCCTCTGCTGATGCTGCTGTCACTGTTGAAGCTGTTGCCACTACTGCCACTCTTAATCTTTCTTCCTCACCTACTTCTTCCTGCAGCTATAGTATCTCATACCTCTACCACCTCCATCACCTCCAACAGCTCCAGCACCTCCCCCACCTCCATCACTCACTCACCTCCATCACCTCCTCACCTCCATGTCGTCCTCACCAACATCTCCTCCATCACCTCCAACAGCTCCTCACCTCCATCACCTCCTCACCTCCATGTCCTCCTCATCTTCATCACCCCCTCACCTCCATCACCCCCTCACCTCCATCACCTCCTCACCTCCATCACCTCCTCACCTCCATGTCCTCCACACCAACATCTCCTCCATCACCTCCAACAGCTCCTCACCTCCGTCACCCCCTCACATCCATCACCTCTTCACCTCCATCACCTCCTCACCGACATCTCCTCCGTCTCCTCCATCACCTGCTGCTGCCTCTACTGCCACTGTTAATGCTTCCTGTCCTGCTGTTGCTGCTGCTGCACAGGCAAAAGGAACAGCAGTGGCAAGAGCAGCAGCAGCAGCAGCACTGGCAACAGGAACAGCAGTAGAGACAGCAGGAACAGCAGTGGAGACAGCAGGAACAGCAGTGGAGTCAGCAGGAACAGCAGTGGAGACAGCAGCAGGAACAGTGGAAACAGGAACAGCAGTGGAAACAGCAGGAATTGCAGTGGGAACAGGAACAGCAGCAGCAGTGGCAACAGCAGCAGCAGTGGCATCAGCAACAATAGCAGTGGCAACAGGAACAGCAGTGGCAGCAGCAGCAGCAGCAGTGGAAACAGCAACAGCAGTGGAAACAGGAAGAGCAGTGGCAGCAGCAGCAGCAGCAGCAGAGGAACAGCAGCAGCAGTGGAAGCAGGAACAGCAGTGGAAACAGCAACAACAGCAATGGAAACAGGAACAGCAGTGGCAGCAGCAGCAGCAGCAGCAGAGGAACAACAAAAGCAGTGGCAACAGCAGCAGCAGCAGCAGGCATCACCTCCACCACCTCCACAATCTCCACCACCTCCAGCACCTCCAAAACTTCCAGCACCTCCATCAATTCCACCCTCTCCAGCCCCTCCATCACCTCTGTCATCTCTGTCATCTCCATCACCTCCACCACCTTCATCACTGCTGCTGCTGCCTCTGCTTTTGATGCTGAGTTTGCTGCTGCTGTCACCACTGCTGCTGCTGCTGCCACTCTTGATGCTTTTGCCTCTGCTGCTGCTGCTGCTGCTGCCACTCTTAATACTTCTTTTTCCTCTTTCTTTTCTTCTTCTTCTTCTTCCTCTTCATCTTCTTCTTCTGCTGATGCTGCTGTCACTGTTGAAGCTGTTGCCACTGCTGCCACTGTTAATCTTTCTTCCTCACCTACTTCTTCCTACAGCCATAGCATCCCACACCTCTATCACCTCCATCACCTCCTTACCTCCAACACCTCCTCACCTCCATCACCTCCATCACCTCTGTCATCTCCATCACCTCCACCACCTTCATCACTGCTGCTGCTGCCTCTGCTTTTGATGCTGAGTTTGCTGCTGCTGTCACCGCTGCTGCTGTCACCACTGCTGCTCCTGCTGCCACTCTTGATGCTTTTGCCTCTGCTCCTGCTGCTGCTGCTGCCACTCTTAATACTTCTTTTTTCTATTTCTCTTCGTCTTCTTCTTCTTCCTCTTCATGTTCTTCTTCTTCTGCTGATGCTGCTGTCACTGTTGAAGCTGTTGCCACTACTGCCACTGTTAATCTTTCTTCCTCACCTACATATTCCTGCAGCCATAGCATCCCAAACCTCCACCACCTCCATCACCTCCTCACCTCCATGTCCTCCTCACCGACATCTCCTCCTCACCTCCATCTCCTCCATCACCTCCAACAGATCCTCACCATCTCACCTCCATCACCTCCTCACCTCCATCACCTCCTCACCTCCATCACCTCCTCACCTCCATCACCTCCTCACCTCAATCACCTTCTCACCAACATCTCCTCCATCTGCTCCTCACCTCCATTACCTCCGTCTCCTCCATCACCACCATCTCCCCCAACAACTCCATCACCTCCTCACCTCCATCACCTGCTGCTGCCTCTACTGCCACTGTTAATGCTTCCTCTCCTGCTCTTGCTGCTGCTGCACAGGCAAAAGGAACAGCAGTGGCAAGAGTAGCAGAGGCAGCAGGAGCAGCAGCAGCAGAGGCAAGAGCAGCAACAGCAGCAGCAGCAGCACTGGCAACAGGAACAGCAGTGGAGACAGCAGGAACAGCAGTGGAGACAGCAGGAACAGCAGTGGAGACAGCAGGAACAGCAGTGGAGACAGCAGGAGCAGCAGTGGAGACAGCAGGAGCAGCAGTGGAGACAGCAGCAGGAACAGTGGCAACAGGAACAGCAGTGGAGACAGCAGCAGGAACAGTGGCAACAGGAACAGCACTGGCAGCAGCAGCAGCAGTGGCAACAGCAGCAGCAGCAGCAGGCACAACCTCCAGCACCTCCAGCACCTCCACAATCTCCACAACCTCCAGCACCTCCAAAACCTCCATCTCCTCCTCACCGACATCTTCTCCATCATCTCCAACAGCTCCTCACCCACTTCTCCTCCCTCACCTCCATCTACACCATCGCCTCCATCACCTCCATCCCCTGCTGCTGCCTCTGCTGCCACTGTTAATGCTTCCTCTCCTGCTGTTGCTGCTCCTGCACAGGCAAAAGTGACAGCAGTGGCAACAGCAGCAGAGGTACCAGGAGCAGCAGCAGCACAGGCAAGAGCAGCAACAGCAGCAGCAGCAGCAGCAGTGGAAACAGCAACAATAGCAATGGAAACAGGAACAGCAGTGGAAACAGCAACAACAGCAATGGAAACAGGAACAGCAGTGGCAGCAGCAGCAGCAGCAGCAGAGGAACAACAAAAGCAGTGGCAACAGCAGCAGCAGCAGCAGGCATCACCTCCACCACCTCCACAATCTCCACCACCTCCAGCACCTCCAAAACCTCCAGCACCTCCATCAATTCCATCCTCTCCAGCCCCTCCATCACCTCTGTCACCTCTGTCATCTCCATCACCTCCACCACCTTCATCACTGCTGCTGCTGCCTCTGCTTTTGATGCTGAGTTTGCTGCTGCTGTCACCACTGCTGCTCCTGCTGCCACTCTTGATGCTTTTGCCTCTGCTGCTGCTGCTGCTGCCACTCTTAATACTTCTTCTTCCTCTTTCTCTTCTTCTTCTTCCTCTTCATCTTCCTCTTCCTCTGCTGATGCTGCTGTCACTGTTGAAGCTGTTGCCACTACTGCCACGCTTAATCTTTCTTCCTCACCTACTTCTTCCTGCAGCTATAGCATCCCACACCTCTACCACCTCCATCACCTCCAACAGCTCCAGCACCTCCACAACCTCCATCACCTCCTCACCTCCATGTCCTCCTCACCTTCATCATCCCCTCACCTCCATCACCTCTACCACCTCCATCACCTCCTCACCTCCATCACCTCTTCACCTCCATCACCTCCTCACCTCCATGTCCTCCTCACCTTCATCATCCCCTCACCTCCATCACCTCTACCACCTCCATCACCTCCTCACCTCCATCACCTCCGCACCTCCATCACCTCTTCACCTCCATCACCTCCTCACCGACATCTCCTCCATCGCCTCTGTCACCTCCGTCTCCTCCATCACCTGCTGCTCCCTCTACTGCCACTGTTAATGCTTCCTCTTCTGCTCTTGCTGCTGCTGCACAGGCAAAAGGAACAGCAGTGGCAAGAGTAGCAGAGGCAGCAGGAGCAGCAGCAGCAGCAGAGGCAAGAGCACCAACAGCAGCAGCAGCAACACTGGCAACAGGAACAGCAGTGGAGACAGCAGGAACAGCAGTGGAGACAGCAGGAACAGCAGTGGAGACAGGAACAACAGCAATGGAAACAGGAACAGCAGTGGAAACAGGAACAACAGCAATGGAAACAGGAACAGCAGTGGCAGCAGCAGCAGCAGCAGCAGCAGAGGAACAACAAAAGCAGTGGCAGCAGCAGCAGCAGCAGCAGGCATCACCTCCAGCACCTGCAGCACCTTCACAATCTCCACCACCTCTAGCACCCCCAAAACCTCCAGCACCTCCATCAATTCCACCCTCTCCAGCCCCTCCATCACCTCCATCACCTCTGTCATCTCCATCACCTCCACCACTTTCATCACTGCTGCCTCTGCTTTTGATGCTGAGTTTGCTGCTGCTGTCACCACTGCTGCTCCTGCTGCCACTCTTGATGCTTTTGCCTCTGCTGCTGCTGCTGCCACTCTTAATACTTCTTTTTCCTCTTTCTCTTCTTCTTCTTCCTCTTCATGTTCTTCTTCTTCTGCTGATGCTGCTGTCACTGTTGAAGCTGTTGCCACTACTGCCACTGTTAATCTTTCTTCCTCACCTACATATTCCTGCAGCCATAGCATCCCAAACCTCCACCACCTCCATCACCTCCTCACCTCCATGTCCTCCTCACCGACATCTCCTCCTCACCTCCATCTCCTCCATCATCTCCAACAGATCCTCACCATCTCACCTCCATCACCTCCTCACCTCCATCACCTCCTCACCTCCATCACCTCTTCACCTCAATCACCTTCTCACCGACATCTCCTCCATCTGCTCCTCACCTCCATTAACTCCGTCTCCTCCATCACCACCATCTCCCCCAACACCTCCATCACCTCCTCACCTCCATCACCTGCTGCTGCCTCTGCTGCACTGTTAATGCTTCCTCTCCTGCTGTTGCCGCTCCTGCCCAGGCAAAAGTGACAGCAGTGGCAACAGCAGCAGAGGTAGCAGGAGCAGCAGCAGCAGAGGCAAGAGCAGCAACAGCAGCAGCAGCAGCACTGGCAACAGGAACAGCAGTGGCAACAGGAACAGCAGTGGAAACAGGAAGAGCAGTGGCAGCAGCAGCAGCAGCAGCAGAGGAACAGCAGCAGCAGTGGAACAGCAGCAGCAGTGGAAGCAGGAACAGCAGTGGAAACAGCAGCAGCAGAGGAACAGCAGCAGCAGTGGAAGCAGGAACAGCAGTGGAGACAGGAACAGCAGTGGAAACAGCAACAACAGCAATGGAAACAGGAACAGCAGTGGAAACAGCAACAACAGCAGTGGAAACAGGAACAGCAGTGGCAGCAGTGGCAGCAGCAGCAGAGGAACAAGAAAAGCAGTGGCAACAGCAGCAGCAGCAGCAGGCATCACCTCCACCACCTCCACAATCTCCACCACCTCCAGCACCTCCAAAACCTCCAGCACCTCCATCATCTCCACCCTCTCCAGCCCCTCCATCACTTCTGTCACCTCTGTCATCTCCATCACCTCCACCACCTTCATCATTGCTGCTGCTGCCTCTGCTTTTGATGCTGAGTTTGCTGCTGCTGTCACCACTGCTGCTCCTGCTGCCACTCTTGATGCTTTTGCCTCTGCTGCTGCTGCTGCTGCTGCCACTCTTAATACTTCTTTTTCCTCTTTCTTTTCTTCTTCTTCTTCTTCCTCTTCATCTTCTTCTTCTGCTGATGCTGCTGTCACTGTTGAAGCTGTTGCCACTGCTGCCACTGTTAAGCTTTCTTCCTCACCTACTTCTTCCTACAGCCATAGCATCCCACACCTCTATCACCTCCATCACCTCCTTACCTCCAACACCTCCTCACCTCCATCACCCCCTGACCTCCATCACCTCCATCACCTCCATCACCTCTGTCATCTCCATCACCTCCACCACCTTCATCACTGCTGCTGTTGCCTCTGCTTTTGATGCTGAGTTTGCTGCTGCTGTCACCACTGCTGCTCCTGCTGCCACTCTTGATGCTTTTGCCTCTGCTGCCGCTGCTGCTGCCACTGTTAATCTTTCTTCCTCACCTACTTCTTCCTGCAGCCATAGTATCTCACACCTCTACCACCTACATCACCTCCTCACCTCCATCACCTATTCACCTCCATCACCTCCTCACCGACATCTCCTCCATCTCCTCCATCACCTCCTCACCTCCATCCCCTGCTGCTGCCTCTGCTGCCACTGTTAATGCTTCCTCTTCTGCTCTTGCTGCTGCTGCACAGGCAAAAGGAACAGCAGTGGCAAGAGTAGCAGAGGTAGCAGGAGCAGCAGCAGCAGCAGAGGCAAGAGCAGCAACAGCAGCAGCAGCAGCACTGGCAACAGGAACAGCACTGGAGACAGCAGGAACAGCAGTGGAGATAGCAGGAACAGCAGTGGAGAGAGCAGGAACAGCAGTGGAGACAGCAGCAGGAACAGTGGCAACAGGAACAGCAGTGGAGACAGCAGGAAGAGCAGTGGAAATAGCAGGAATTGCAGTGGGAACAGGAACAGCAGTGGCAGCAGCAGCAGCAGCAGAAACAGCAGCAAAGGAACAGCAGCAGCAGTGGCAACAGCAGCAGCAGTGGCAGGAGCAACAACAGCAGTGGAAACAGGAACAGCAGTGGCAACAGGAACAGCAGTGGAAACAGGAAAAGCAATGGAAACAGGAACAACAACAATGGAAACAGAAACAGCAGTGGCAGCAGCAGCAGCAGCAGCAGGCATCACCTCCAGCACCTCCAGCACCTTCACAATCTCCACCACCTACAGCACCTTCACAATCTCCACCACCTCCAGCACCTCCAAAACCTCCAGCCCCTCCATCAATTCCACCCTCTCCAGCCCCTCCATCACCTCCATCACCTCTGTCATCTTCATCACCTCCACCACCTTCATCACTGCTGCCTCTGCTTTTGATGCTGAGTTTGCTGCTGCTGTCACCACTGCTGCTCCTGCTGCCACTCTTGATGCTTTTGCCTCTGCTGCTGCTGCTGCCACTATTAATACTTCTTCTTCATCTTCTTTCTCTTCTTCTTCTTCCTCTTCATCTTCCTCTTCCTCTGCTGATGCTGCTGTCGCTATTGAAGCTGTTGCCACTACTGCCACTCTTAATCTTTCTTCCTCACCTACTTCTTCCTGCAACCTCTACCATCTCCATCACCTCCTCACCTCCATCACCTCCTCACCTCCATCTCCTTCTCAACTCCATCTCCTCCATCACCTCCAACAGCTCCTCACCTTCATCACTCCCTCACCTCCATCACCTCCTCACCTCCATCTCCTCCATGTCTTCCATCACCTCCATCTCCTCCATTACCACCATCGCCACCATCACCTCCATCAGCTCCTCACCTCCATCACCTCTTCACCTCCTCACCTCCATCTCCTCCATCACCTCCAACAGCTCCTCACCTTCATCAGTCCCTCACCTCCATCACCTCCTCACCTCCATCACCTCTTCACCTCCTCACCGACATCTCCTCCATCTCCTCCATCACCTCCATCTCCTCCATCACCTCCTCACCTCCGTCACCCCCTCACCTCCATCACCTCTTCACCTCCATCACCTCCTCACCGACATCTCCTCCATCACCTCCATCTCCTCCATCACCTCCATCATCTCCTCACCTCCATCACCTGCTGCTGCCTCTACTACCACTGTTAATGCTTCCTCTCCTGCTCTTGCTGCTCCTTCACAGGCAAAAGGAACAGCAGTGGCAAGAGTAGCAGAGGCAGCAGGAGCAGCAGCAGCAGAGGCAAGAGCAGCAACAGCAGCAGCAGCAGCACTGGCAACAGGAACAGCAGTGGAGACAGCAGGAACAGCAGTGGAGACAGCAGGAACAGCAGTGGAGACAGCAGGAACAGCAGTGGAAACAGCAGGAACAGCAGTGGAGACAGGAACAGCAGTGGCAGCAGCGGCAGCAGCAGCAGAGGAACAACAAAAGCAGTGGCAACAGCAGCAGCAGCAGCAGGCATCACCTCCACCACCTCCACAATCTCCACCACCTCCAGCACCTCCAAAACCTCCAGCACCTCCATCATCTCCACCCTCTAAAGCCCCTCCATCACCTCTGTCACCTCTGTCATCTCCATCACCTCCACCACCTTCATCACTGCTGCTGCTGCCTCTGCTTTTGATGCTGAGTTTGCTGCTGCTGTCACCACTGCTGCTCCTGCTGCCACTCTTGATGCTTTTGCCTCTGCTGCTGCTGCTGCTGCTGCCACTCTTAATACTTCTTTTTCCTCTTTCTTTTCTTCTTCTTCTTCTTCCTCTTCATCTTCTTCTTCTGCTGATGCTGCTGTCACTGTTGAAGCTGTTGCCACTGCTGCCACTGTTAATCTTTCTTCCTCACCTACTTCTTCCTACAGCCATAGCATCCCACACCTCTATCACCTCCATCACCTCCTTACCTCCAACACCTCCTCACCTCCATCACTCCCTGACCTCCATGACCTCCATCACCTCCATCACCTCTGTCATCTCCATCACCTCCACCACCTTCATCACTGCTGCTGCTGCTTCTGCTTTTGATGCTGAGTTTGCTGCTGCTGTCACCACTGCTGCTCCTGCTGCCACTCTTGATGCTTTTGCCTCTGCTGCTGCTGCTGCTGCTGCCACTCTTAATACTTCTTTTTCCTCTTTCTTTCTTCTTCTTCTTCTTCCTCTTCATCTTCTTCTCTGCTGATGCTGCTGTCACTGTTGAAGCTGTTGCCACTGCTGCCACTGTTAATCTTTCTTCCTCACCTACTTCTTCCTGCAGCCATAGCATCCCACACCTCTACCACCTCCATCACCTCCAACAGCTCCAGCACCTCCACCACCTCCTCACCTATTCACCTCCATGTCCTCCTCACCTTCATCACCCCCTCACCTCCATCACCTCCTCACCACTTCACCTCCATCACCTCCTCACCGACATCTCCTCCATCACCTCCTCACCTCCATCACCTGCTGCTGCCTCTACTGCCACTGTTAATGCTTCCTCTCCTGCTCTTGCTGCTGCTGCACAGGCAAAAGGAACAGCAGTGGCAAGAGTAGCAGAGGCAGCAGGAGCAGCAGCAGCAGCAGAGGCAAGAGCAGCAACAGCAGCAGCAGCAACACTGGCAACAGGAACAGCAGTGGAGACAGCAGGAACAGCAGTGGAGACAGCAGGAGCAGCAGGGGAGACAGCAGGAGCAGCAGGGGAGACAGCAGGAGCAGCAGGGGAGACAGCAGGAGCAGCAGTGGAGACAGCAGGAACAGCAGTGGAAACAGCAGGAACAGCAGTGGAGACAGCAGGAGCAGCAGGGGAGACAGCAGGAACAGCAGTGGAAACAGCAGGAACAGCAGTGGAGACAGGAAGAGCAGCAGCAGTGGCAACAGGAACAGCAGCAATGGCATCAGCAACAAGAGCAGTGAAAACAGGAAAAGCAGTGGCAGCAGCAGCAGCAGCAGTGGAAACAGCAACAGCAGTGGAAACAGGAAGAGTAGTGGCAGCAGCAGCAGCAGCAGCAGAGGAAGAGCAGCAGCAGTGGAAACAGGAACAGCAGTGGAAACAGCAACAACAGCAATGGAAACAGGAACAGCAGTGGAAACAGCAACAACAGCAATGGAAACAGGTACAGCAGTGGAAACAGCAACAACAGCAATGGAAACAGGAACAGCAGTGGCAGCAGCAGCAGCAGCAGCAGAGGAACAACAAAAGCAGTGGCAACAGCAGCAGCAGCAGCAGGCATCACCTCCACCACCTCCACAATCTCCACCACCTCCAGCACCTCCAAAACTTCCAGCACCTCCATCAATTCCACCCTCTCCAGCCCCTCCATCACCTCTGTCACCTCTGTCATCTCCATCACCTCCACCACCTTCATCACTGCTGCTGCTGCCTCTGGTTTTGATGTTGAGTTTGCTGCTGCTGTCACCACTGCTGCTCCTGCTGCCACTCTTGATGCTTTTGCCTCTGCTCCTGCTGCTGCTGCTGCCACTCTTAATACTTCTTTTTTCTATTTCTCTTCGTCTTCTTCTTCTTCCTCTTCATCTTCTTCTTCTTCTGCTGCTGCTGTCACTGTTGAAGCTGTTGCCACTGCTGCCACTGTTAATCTTTCTTCCTCACCTACTTCTTCCTACAGCCATAGCATCCCACACCTCTATCACCTCCATCACCTCCTTACCTCCAACACCTCCTCACCTCCATCGTCCCCTCACCTCCATCACCTCCATCACCTCTGTCATCTCCATCACCTCCACCACCTTTATCACTGCTGCTGCTGCCTCTGCTTTTGATGCTGAGTTTGCTGCTGCTGTCACCACTGCTGCTACTGCTGCCACTGCTGCCACTCCTGATGCTTTTGCCTCTGCTCCTGCTGCTGCTGCTGCTGCTGCCACTATTAGTACTTCTTCTTCGTCTTCTTTCTCTTCTTCTTCTTCCTCTTCATCTTCCTCTTCCTCTGCTGATGCTACTGTCACTGTTGAAGCTGTTGCCACTACCGCCACTGTTATTTTTTCTTCCTCACCTACTTCTTCCTGCAGCCATAGCATCCCACACCTCTACAACCTCCATCACCTCCAACAGCTCCAGCATTTCCACCACCTCCACCACTCCCTCACCTCCATCACCTCCTCACCTCCATGTCGTCCTCACCAACATCTCCTCCATCACCTTCAACAGCTCCTCACCTCCTCACCTCCGTCACCGCCTCACCTCCATCTCCTCCTCACCTTCTCACCTCCATCATCTCTTCACCTCCATCACCTCCTCACCTTCATCACCTCCTCACCTCCATCACCTGCTGCTGCCTCTGCTGCCACTGTTAATGCTTCCTCTCCTGCTCTTGCTGCTGCTGCACAGGCAAAAGGAACAGCAGTGGCAAGAGTAGCAGAGGCAGCAGGAGCAGCAGCAGCAGAGGCAAGAGCAGCAACAGCAGCAGTAGCAACACTGGCAACAGGAACAGCAGTGGAGACAGCAGGAACAGCAGTGGAGACAGCAGGAGCAGCAGTGGAGACAGCAGGAGCAGCAGTGGAGACAGCAGGAGCAGCAGTGGAGACAGCAGGAACAGCAGTGGAGAGAGCAGCAGGAACAGTGGCAACAGGAACAGCAGAGGCAGCAGCAGCAGCAGCAGTGGAAACAGAACAGCAGTGGAAACAGGAAGAGTAGTGGCAGAAGCAGCAGCAGCAGCAGAGGAACAGCAGCAGCAGTGGAAGCAGGAACAGCAGTGGCAACAGGAACAGCAGTGGAGACAGCAGGAACAGCAGTGGACACAGCAGGAACAGCAGTGGAGACAGCAGGAACAGCAGTGGAGACAGCAGGAACAGCAGTGGCAACAGGAACAGCAGTGGAGACAGCAGGAGCACCAGTGGAGACAGCAGGAACAGCAGTGGAAACAGCAGGAACAGCAGTGGAGACAGCAGGAACAGCAGTGGAGACAGCAGGAACAGCAGTGGAGACAGCAGGAGCAGCAGTGGAGACAGCAGGAACAGCGATGGAGACAGCAGGAGCAGCAGTGGAAACAGCAGGAACATCAGTGGCAACAGGAACAGCAGTGGAGACAGCAGGAACAGCGATGGAGACAGCAGGAGCAGCAGTGGAGACAGCAGGAACAGCGATGGAGACAGCAGGAGCAGCAGTGGAGACAGCAGGAACAGCAGTGGAGACAGCAGCAGGAACAGTGGCAACAGGAACAGCACTGGCAGCAGCAGCAGCAGTGGCAACAGCAGCAGCAGCAGCAGGCACAACCTCCAGCACCTCCAGCACCTCCACAATCTCCACAACCTCCAGCACCTCCAAAACCTCCATCTCCTCCTCACCGACATCTTCTCCATCATCTCCAACAGCTCCTCACCCACTTCTCCTCCCTCACCTCCATCTACACCATCGCCTCCATCACCTCCATCCCCTGCTGCTGCCTCTGCTGCCACTGTTAATGCTTCCTCTCCTGCTGTTGCTGCTCCTGCACAGGCAAAAGTGACAGCAGTGGCAACAGCAGCAGAGGTACCAGGAGCAGCAGCAGCACAGGCAAGAGCAGCAACAGCAGCAGCAGCAGCAGTGGAAACAGCAACAACAGCAATGGAAACAGGAACAGCAGTGGAAACAGCAACAACAGCAATGGAAACAGGAACAGCAGTGGCAGCAGCAGCAGCAGCAGCAGAGGAACAACAAAAGCAGTGGCAACAGCAGCAGCAGCAGCAGGCATCACCTCCACCACCTCCACAATCTCCACCACCTCCAGCACCTCCAAAACCTCCAGCACCTCCATCATCTCCACCTTCTCCAGCCCCTCCATCACTTCTCTCACCTCTGTCATCTCCATCACCTCCACCACCTTCATCATTGCTGCTGCTGCCTCTGGTTTTGATGCTGAGTTTGCTGCTGCTGTCACCACTGCTGCTCCTGCTGCCACTCTTGATGCTTTTGCCTCTGCTGCTGCTGCTGCTGCTGCCACTCTTAATACTTCTTTTTCCTCTTTCTTTTCTTCTTCTTCCTCTTCATCTTCTTCTTCTTCTGCTGCTGCTGCTGCTGTCACTGTTGAAGCTGTTGCCACTGCTGCCACTGTTAATCTTTCTTCCTCACCTACTTCTTCCTGCACCCATAGCATCCCACACCTCTATCACCTCCATCACCTCCTTACCTCCAACACCTCCTCACCTCCATCACTCCCTGACCTCCATGACCTCCATCACCTCCATCACCTCTGTCATCTCCATCACCTCCACCACCTTCATCACTGCTGCTGCTGCCTCTGCTTTTGATGCTGAGTTTGCTGCTACTGCTGCCACTCTTGATGCTTTTGCCTCTGCTGCTGCTGCTGCTGCTGCTGCCACTCTTAATACTTCTTCTTCCTCTTTCTCTTCTTCTTCTTCCTCTTCATCTTCCTCTTCCTCTGCTGATGCTGCTGTCACTGTTGAAGCTGTTGCCACTACTGCCACTCTTAATCTTTCTTCCTCACCTACTTCTTCCTGCAGCTATAGTATCTCACACCTCTACCACCTCCATCACCTCCAACAGCTCCAGCACCTCCCCCACCTCCATCACTCACTCACCTCCATCACCTCCTCACCTCCATGTCGTCCTCACCAACATCTCCTCCATCACCTCCAACAGCTCCTCACCTCCATCACCTCCTCACCTCCATGTCCTCCTCATCTTCATCACCCCCTCACCTCCATCACCCCCTCATCTTCATCACCCCCTCACCTCCATCACCCCCTCACCTCCATCACCTCCATCACCTCCTCACCTCCTCACCTCCATCACCTCTTCACCTCCATCACCTCCTCACCGACATCTCTTCCATCACCTCCTCACCTCCATCACCTGCTGCTGCCTCTGCTGCCACTGTTAATGCTTCCTCTCCTGCTGTTGCTGCTGCTGCACAGGCAAAAGGAACAGCAGTGGCAACAGTAGCAGAGGCAGCAGGAGCAGCAGCAGCAGAGGCTAGAGCAGCAACAGCAGCAGCAGCAACACTGGCAACAGGAACAGCAGTGGAGACAGCAGGAACAGCAGTGGAGACAGCAGGAATAGCAGTGGCAACAGGAACAGCATTGGCAGCAGCAGCAGCAGAAACAGCAGCAAAGGAACAGCAGCAGCAGTGGCAACAGCAGCAGCAGTGGCAGGAGCAACAACAGCAGTGGAAACAGGAACAGCAGTGGCAACAGGAACAGCAGTGGAAACAGGAAAAGCAATGGAAACAGGAACAACAACAATGGAAACAGGAACAGCAGTGGCAGCAGCAGCAGCAGCAGCAGGCATCACCTCCAGCACCTCTAGCACCTTCACAATCTCCACCACCTACAGCACCTTCACAATCTCCACCACCTCCAGCACCTCCAAAACCTCCAGCCCCTCCATCAATTCCACCCTCTCCAGCCCCTCCATCACCTCCATCACCTCTGTCATCTCCATCACCTCCACCACCTTCATCACTGCTGCCTCTGCTTTTGATGCTGAGTTTGCTGCTGCTGTCACCACTGCTGCTCCTGCTGCCACTCTTGATGCTTTTGCCTCTGCTGCTGCTGCTGCCACTATTAATACTTCTTCTTCATCTTCTTTCTCTTCTTCTTCTTCCTCTTCATCTTCCTCTTCCTCTGCTGATGCTGCTGTCGCTATTGAAGCTGTTGCCACTACTGCCACTCTTAATCTTTCTTCCTCACCTACTTCTTCCTGCAACCTCTACCATCTCCATCACCTCCAACAGCTCCAGCACCTCCAGCACCTCCATCACCTCCTCACCTCCATCACCTCCTCACCTCCATCTCCTTCTCAACTCCATCTCCTCCATCACCTCCAACAGCTCCTCACCTTCATCACTCCCTCACCTCCATCACCTCCTCACCTCCATCTCCTCCATGTCTTCCATCACCTCCATCTCCTCCATTACCACCATCGCCACCATCACCTCCATCAGCTCCTCACCTCCATCACCTCTTCACCTCCTCACCTCCATCTCCTCCATCACCTCCAACAGCTCCTCACCTTCATCAGTCCATCACCTCCATCACCTCCTCACCTCCATCACCTCTTCACCTCCTCACCGACATCTCCTCCATCTCCTCCATCACCTCCATCTCCTCCATCACCTCCTCACCTCCGTCACCCCCTCACCTCCATCACCTCTTCACCTCCATCACCTCCTCACCGACATCTCCTCCATCACCTCCATCACCTCCATCTCCACCATCACCTCCATCACCTCCTCACCTCCATCACCTGCTGCTGCCTCTACTACCACTGTTAATGCTTCCTCTCCTGCTCTTGCTGCTCCTTCACAGGCAAAAGGAACAGCAGTGGAAAGAGTAGCAGAGGCAGCAGGAGCAGCAGCAGCAGAGGCAAGAGCAGCAACAGCAGCAGCAGCAGCACTGGCAACAGGAACAGCAGTGGAGACAGCAGGAACAGCAGTGGAGACAGCAGGAACAGCAGTGGAAACAGCAACAACAGCAATGGAAACAGGAACAGCAGTGGCAGCAGCGGCAGCAGCAGCAGAGGAACAACAAAAGCAGTGGCAACAGCAGCAGCAGCAGCAGGCATCACCTCCACCACCTCCACAATCTCCACCACCTCCAGCACCTCCAAAACCTCCAGCACCTCCATCATCTCCACCCTCTAAAGCCCCTCCATCACCTCTGTCACCTCTGTCATCTCCATCACCTCCACCACCTTCATCACTGCTGCTGCTGCCTCTGCTTTTGATGCTGAGTTTGCTGCTGCTGTCACCACTGCTGCTCCTGCTGCCACTCTTGATGCTTTTGCCTCTGCTGCTGCTGCTGCTGCTGCCACTCTTAATACTTCTTTTTCCTCTTTCTTTTCTTCTTCTTCTTCTTCCTCTTCATCTTCTTCTTCTGCTGATGCTGCTGTCACTGTTGAAGCTGTTGCCACTGCTGCCACTGTTAATCTTTCTTCCTCACCTACTTCTTCCTACAGCCATAGCATCCCACACCTCTATCACCTCCATCACCTCCTTACCTCCAACACCTCCTCACCTCCATCACTCCCTGACCTCCATGACCTCCATCACCTCCATCACCTCTGTCATCTCCATCACCTCCACCACCTTCATCACTGCTGCTGCTGCCTCTGCTTTTGATGCTGAGTTTGCTGCTGCTGTCACCACTGCTGCTCCTGCTGCCACTCTTGATGCTTTTGCCTCTGCTGCTGCTGCTGCTGCCACTCTTAATACTTCTTTTTTCTATTTCTCTTCGTCTTCTTCTTCTTCCTCTTCATCTTCCTCTTCTTCTGCTGCTGCTGCTGTCACTGTTGAAGCACTTGCCACTGCTGCCACTGTTAATCTTTCTTCCTCACCTACTTCTTCCTGCACCCATAGCATCCCACACCTCTACCACCTCCATCACCTTCAACAGCTCCAGCACCTCCACCACCTCCTCACCTATTCACCTCCATGTCCTCCTCACCTTCATCACCCCCTCACCTCCATCACCTCCTCACCACTTCACCTCCATCACCTCCTCACCGACATCTCCTCCATCACCTCCTCACCTCCATCACCTGCTGCTGCCTCTACTGCCACTGTTAATGCTTCCTCTCCTGCTCTTGCTGCTGCTGCACAGGCAAAAGGAACAGCAGTGGCAAGAGTAGCAGAGGCAGCAGGAGCAGCAGCAGCAGAGGCAAGAGCAGCAACAGCAGCAGCAGCAGCACTGGCAACAGGAACAGCAGTGGAGACAGCAGGAACAGCAGTGGAGACAGCAGGAGCAGCAGGGGAGACAGCAGGAACAGCAGTGGAAACAGCAGGAACAGCAGTGGAGACAGGAAGAGCAGCAGCAGTGGCAACAGGAACAGCAGCAATGGCATCAGCAACAAGAGCAGTGAAAACAGGAAAAGCAGTGGCAGCAGCAGCAGCAGCAGTGGAAACAGCAACAGCAGTGGAAACAGGAAGAGCAGTGGCAGCAGCAGCAGCAGCAGCAGAGGAACAGCAGCAGCAGTGGAAACAGGAACAGCAGTGGAAACAGCAACAACAGCAATGGAAACAGGAACAGCAGTGGCAGGAGCAGCAGCAGCAGCAGAGGAACAGCAGCAGCAGTGGAAACAGGAACAGCAGTGGAAACAGCAACAACAGCAATGGAAACAGGAACAGCAGTGGCAGCAGCAGCAGCAGCAGCAGAGGAACAACAAAAGCAGTGGCAACAGCAGCAGCAGCAGCAGGCATCACCTCCAGAACCTCCACAATCTCCACCACCTCCAGCACCTCCAAAACTTCCAGCACCTCCATCAATTCCAGCCTCTCCAGCCCCTCCATCACCTCTGTCACCTCTACCACCTCCATCACCTCCAACAGCTCCAGCACCTCCACCACCTCCAGCACCTCCTCACCTCCATCACCTCCTCACCTCCATGTCCTCCACACCAACATCTCCTCCATCACCTCCAACAGCTCCTCACCTCCGTCACCCCCTCACATCCATCACCTCTTCACCTCCATCACCTCCTCACCGACATCTCCTCCGTCTCCTCCATCACCTGCTGCTGCCTCTACTGCCACCGTTAATGCTTCCTGTCCTGCTGTTGCTGCTGCTGCACAGGCAAAAGGAACAGCAGTGGAAGGAGCAGCAGCAGCAGCAGCACTGGCAACAGGAACAGCAGTAGAGACAGCAGGAACAGCAGTGGAGACAGCAGCAGGAACAGTGGAAACAGGAACAGCAGCAGCAGTGGCAACAGCAGCAGCAGTGGCATCAGCAACAATACCAGTGGCAACAGGAACAGCAGTGGCAGCAGCAGCAGCAGCAGTGGAAACAGCAACAGCAGTGGAAACAGGAAGAGCAGTGGCAGCAGCAGCAGCAGCAGAGGAACAGCAGCAGCAGTGGAAGCAGGAACAGCAGTGGAAACAGCAACAACAGCAATGGAAACAGGAACAGCAGTGGCAGCAGCAGCAGCAGCAGCAGAGGAACAACAAAAGCAGTGGCAACAGCAGCAGCAGCAGCAGGCATCACCTCCACCACCTCCACAATCTCCACCACCTCCAGCACCTCCAAAACCTCCAGCACCTCCATCATCTCCAGCCTCTCCAGCCCCTCCATCACCTCTGTCACCTCTGTCATCTCCATCACCTCCACCACCTTCATCACTGCTGCTGCTGCCTCTGCTTTTGATGTTGAGTTTGCTGCTGCTGTCACCACTGCTGCTCCTGCTGCCACTCTTGATGCTTTTGCCTCTGCTCCTGCTGCTGCTGCTGCCACTCTTAATACTTCTTTTTTCTATTTCTCTTCGTCTTCTTCTTCTTCCTCTTCATCTTCTTCTTCTGCTGCTGCTGCTGCTGTCACTGTTGAAGCTGTTGCCACTGCTGCCACTGTTAATCTTTCTTCCTCACCTACTTCTTCCTACAGCCATAGCATCCCACACCTCTATCACCTCCATCACCTCCTTACCTCCAACACCTCCTCACCTCCATCGTCCCCTCACCTCCATCACCTCCATCACCTCTGTCATCTCCATCACCTCCACCACCTTCATCACTGCTGCTGCTGCCTCTGCTTTTGATGCTGAGTTTGCTGCTGCTGTCACCACTGCTGCTACTGCTGCCACTGCTGCCACTCCTGATGCTTTTGCCTCTGCTCCTGCTGCTGCTGCTGCTGCCACTATTAGTACTTCTTCTTCGTCTTCTTTCTCTTCTTCTTCTTCCTCTTCATCTTCCTCTTCCTCTGCTGATGCTACTGTCACTGTTGAAGCTGTTGCCACTACTGCCACTGTTATTTTTTCTTCCTCACCTACTTCTTCCTGCAGCCATAGCATCCCACACCTCTACAACCTCCATCACCTCCAACAGCTCCATCACCTCCACCACCTCCACCACTCCCTCACCTCCATCACCTCCTCACCTCCATGTCGTCCTCACCAACATCTCCTCCATCACCTTCAACAGCTCCTCACCTCCTCACCTCCGTCACCGCCTCACCTCCATCTCCTCCTCACCTTCTCACCTCCTCACCTCCATCACCTGCTGCTGCCTCTGCTGCACTGTTAATGCTTCCTCTCCTGCTCTTGCTGCTGCTGCACAGGCAAAAGGAACAGCAGTGGCAAGAGTAGCAGAGGCAGCAGGAGCAGCAGCAGCAGAGGCAAGAGCAGCAACAGCAGCAGCAGCAGCACTGGCAACAGGAACAGCAGTGGAGACAGCAGGAACAGCAGTGGAGACAGCAGGAGCAGCAGTGGAGACATCAGGAGCAGCAGTGGAGACAGCAGGAACAGCAGTGGAGACAGCAGCAGGAACAGTGGCAACAGGAACAGCAGAGGCAGCAGCAGCAGCAGCAGTGGAAACAGAACAGCAGTGGAAACAGGAAGAGTAGTGGCAGCAGCATCAGCAGCAGCAGCAGAGGAACAGCAGCAGCAGTGGAAGCAGGGACAGCAGTGGCAACAGGAACAGCAGTGGAGACAGCAGGAACAGCAGTGGAGACAGCAGGAACAGCAGTGGAGACAGCAGGAGCAGCAGTGGAGACAGCAGGAACAGCAGTGGAGACAGCAGGAGCAGCAGTGGAGACAGCAGGAGCAGCAGTGGAGACAGCAGCAGGAACAGTGGCAACAGGAACAGCAGTGGAAACAGCAGGAACAGCAGTGGAGACAGCAGGAGCAGCAGTGGAGACAGCAGCAGGAACAGTGGCAACAGGAACAGCACTGGCGGCAGCAGCAGCAGTGGCAACAGCAGCAGCAGCAGCAGGCACAACCTCCAGCACCTCCAGCACCTCCACAATCTCCACAACCTCCAGCACCTCCAAAACCTCCATCTCCTCCTCACCGACATCTTCTCCATCATCTCCAACAGCTCCTCACCCACTTCTCCCCCCTCACCTCCATCTACACCATCGCCTCCATCACCTCCATCCCCTGCTGCTGCCTCTGCTGCCACTGTTAATGCTTCCTCTCCTGCTGTTGCTGCTCCTGCACAGGCAAAAGTGACAGCAGTGGCAACAGCAGCAGAGGTACCAGGAGCAGCAGCAGCACAGGCAAGAGCAGCAACAGCAGCAGCAGCAGCAGTGGAAACAGCAACAACAGCAATGGAAACAGGAACAGCAGTGGAAACAGCAACAACAGCAATGGAAACAGGAACAGCAGTGGAAACAGCAACAACAGCAATGGAAACAGGAACAGCAGTGGAAACAGCAACAACAGCAGTGGAAACAGGAACAGCAGTGGAAACAGCAGCAGCAGCAGCAGGCATCACCTCCACCACCTCCACAATCTCCACCACCTCCAGCACCTCCAAAACCTCCAGCACCTCCATCATCTCCACCTTCTCCAGCCCCTCCATCACTTCTGTCACCTCTGTCATCTCCATCACCTCCACCACCTTCATCACTGCTGCTGCTGCCTCTGCTTTTGATGCTGAGTTTGCTGCTGCTGTCACCACTGCTGCTCCTGCTGCCACTCTTGATGCTTTTGCCTCTGCTGCTGCTGCTGCTGCTGCCACTCTTAATACTTCTTTTTCCTCTTTCTTTTCTTCTTCTTCCTCTTCATCTTCTTCTTCTTCTGCTGCTGCTGCTGCTGTCACTGTTGAAGCTGTTGCCACTGCTGCCACTGTTAATCTTTCTTCCTCACCTACTTCTTCCTGCACCCATAGCATCCCACACCTCTATCACCTCCATCACCTCCTTACCTCCAACACCTCCTCACCTCCATCACTCCCTGACCTCCATGACCTCCATCACCTCTGTCACCTCTGTCATCTCCATCACCTCCACCACCTTCATCACTGCTGCTGCTGCCTCTGCTTTTGATGCTGAGTTTGCTGCTACTGCTGCCACTCTTGATGCTTTTGCCTCTGCTGCTGCTGCTGCTGCTGCTGCCACTCTTAATACTTCTTCTTCCTCTTTCTCTTCTTCTTCTTCCTCTTCATCTTCCTCTTCCTCTGCTGATGCTGCTGTCACTGTTGAAGCTGTTGCCACTACTGCCACTCTTAATCTTTCTTCCTCACCTACTTCTTCCTGCAGCTATAGTATCTCACACCTCTACCACCTCCATCACCTCCAACAGCTCCAGCACCTCCCCCACCTCCATCACTCACTCACCTCCATCACCTCCTCACCTCCATGTCGTCCTCACCAACATCTCCTCCATCACCTCCAACAGCTCCTCACCTCCATCACCTCCTCACCTCCATCACCTCCTCACCTCCTCACCTCCATCACCTCCTCACCGACATCTCCTCCATCACCTCCTCACCTCCATCACCTGCTGCTGCCTCTACTGCCACTGTTAATGCTTCCTCTCCTGCTCTTGCTGCTGCTGCACAGGCAAAAGGAACAGCAGTGGCAACAGTAGCAGAGGCAAGAGCAGCAACAGCAGCAGCAGCAGCACTGGCAACAGGGACAGCAGTGGAGACAGCAGGAACAGCAGTGGAGAAAGCAGGAACAGCAATGGAGACAGCAGGAACAGCAGTGGAGACAGCAGGAACAGCAGTGGAGACAGCAGGAACAGCACTGGAGACAGCAGCAGGAACAGTTGCAACAGGAACAGCAGTGGCAGCAGCAGCAGCAGAGGATCAGCAGCAGCAGTGGCAACATTAGCAGCAGTGGCAGCAGCAACAACAGCAGTGGAAAAAGGAACAGCAGTGGCAGCAGCAGCAGCAGCAGCAGATGAACAGCAGCAGCAGTGGCAACAGCAGCAGCAGTGGCAGCAGCAACAAGAGCAGTGGCAACAGGAACAGCAGTGGAAACAGGAACAACAGCAATGGAAAGAGGAACAACAGCAATGGAAACAGGAACAGCAGTGGAAACAGGAACAGCAGTGGCAACAGGAACAGCAGTGGAAACAGGAACAACAGCAATGGAAAGAGGAACAACAGCAATGGAAAGAGGAACAGCAGTGGAAACAGGAACAGCAGTGGCAGCAGCAGCAGCAGCAGCAGGCATCACCTCCAGCACCTTCACAATCTCCACCACCTCCAGCAACTCCAGCACCTTCACAATCTCCACCACCTCCAGCACCTCCAGCACCTTCACAATCTCCACCACCTCCAGCCCCTCCATCACCTCTGTCACCTCTGTCATCTCCATCACCTCCACCACCTTCATCACTGCTGCCTCTGCTTTTGATGCTGTTTCCTGCTGCTGTCACCACTGCTGCTCCTGCTGCCACTATTAATACATCTTCTTTCTCTTTCTCTTCTTCTTCTTCCTCTTCATCTTCCTCTTCCTCTGCTGATGCTGCTGTCACTGTTGAAGCTGTTGCCACTACTGCCACTGTTAATCTTTCTTCCTCACCTACTTCTTCCTACAGCCATAGCATCCCACACCTCTACCACCTCCATCACCTCCAACAGCTCCAGCACCTCCACCACCTCCATCACCTCCTCACCTCCATCACCTCCTCACCTCCATGTCCTCCTCACCAACATCTCCTCCATCACCTCCAACAGCTCCTCACCTCCGTCACCCCCTCACATCCATCACCTCTTCACCTCCATCACCTCCTCACCGACATCTCCTCCGTCTCCTCCATCACCTGCTGCTGCCTCTACTGCCACTGTTAATGCTTCCTGTCCTGCTGTTGCTGCTGCTGCACAGGCAAAAGGAACAGCAGTGGCAAGAGCAGCAGCAGCAGCAGCACTGGCAACAGGAACAGCAGTGGAGACAGCAGGAACAGCAGTGGAGACAGCAGCAGGAACAGTGGAAACAGGAACAGCAGCAGCAGTGGCAACAGCAGCAGCAGCAGTGGCATCAGCAACAATACCAGTGGCAACAGGAACAGCAGTGGCAGCAGCAGCAGCAGCAGTGGAAACAGCAACAGCAGTGGAAACAGGAAGAGTAGTGGCAGCAGCAGCAGCAGCAGCAGAGGAACAGCAGCAGCAGTGGAAGCAGGAACAGCAGTGGAAACAGCAACAACAGCAATGGAAACAGGAACAGCAGTGGCAGCAGCAGCAGCAGCAGCAGAGGAACAACAAAAGCAGTGGCAACAGCAGCAGCAGCAGCAGGCATCACCTCCACCACCTCCACAATCTCCACCACCTCCAGCACCTCCAAAACTTCCAGCACCTCCATCAATTCCACCCTCTCCAGCCCCTCCATCACCTCTGTCACCTCTGTCATCTCCATCACCTCCACCACCTTCATCACTGCTGCTGCTGCCTCTGCTTTTGATGCTGAGTTTGCTGCTGCTGTCACCACTGCTGCTCCTGCTGCCACTCTTGATGCTTTTGCCTCTGCTGCTGCTGCTGCTGCTGCCACTCTTAATACTTCTTTTTCCTCTTTCTTTTCTTCTTCTTCTTCTTCCTCTTCATCTTCTTCTTCTGCTGATGCTGCTGTCACTGTTGAAGCTGTTGCCACTGCTGCCACTGTTAAGCTTTCTTCCTCACCTACTTCTTCCTACAGCCATAGCATCCCACACCTCTATCACCTCCATCACCTCCTTACCTCCAACACCTCCTCACCTCCATCACCTCCATCACCTCTGTCATCTCCATCACCTCCACCACCTTCATCACTGCTGCTGCTGCCTCTGCTTTTGATGCTGAGTTTGCTGCTGCTGTCACCACTGCTGCTCCTGCTGCCACTCTTGATGCTTTTGCCTCTGCTGCTGCTGCTGCTGCCACTCTTAATACTTCTTCTTCCTCTTTCTCTTCTTCTTCTT
This sequence comes from Indicator indicator, assembly GCF_027791375.1. Taxonomy (NCBI): domain Eukaryota; kingdom Metazoa; phylum Chordata; class Aves; order Piciformes; family Indicatoridae; genus Indicator; species Indicator indicator. Next base: position 2,064,324 of record NC_072036.1, read on the forward strand.
CCTCTTCATCTTCCTCTTCCTCTGCTGATGCTCCTGTCACTGTTGAAGCTGTTGCCACTGCTGCCACTGTTAATCTTTCTTCCTCACCTACTTCTTCCTGCAGCCATAGCATCCCACACCTCTACCACCTCCATCACCTCCAACAGCTCCAGCACCTCCACAACCTCCATCACCTCCTCACCTCCATGTCCTCCTCACCTTCATCATCCCCTCACCTCCATCACCTCCTCACCTCCATCACCTCCGCACTTCCATCACCTCTTCACCTCCATCACCTCCTCACCGACATCTCCCCCATCAGCTCCATCACCTCCTCACCTCCATCACCTGCTGCTCCCTCTACTGCCACTGTTAATGCTTCCTCTCCTGCTGTTGCTGCTGCTGCACAGGCAAAAGGAACAGCAGTGGCAAGAGTAGCAGAGGCAGCAGGAGCAGCAGCAGCAGCAGAGGCAAGAGCAGCAACAGCAGCAGCAGCAACACTGGCAACAGGAACAGCAGTGGAGACAGCAGGAACAGCAGTGGAGACAGCAGGAACAGCAGTGGAGACAGCAGGAACAGCAGTGGAAACAGGAACAGCAGTGGAGACAGCAGGAACAGCAGTGGAAACAGGAACAGCAGTGGAGACAGCAGGAACAGCAGTGGAGACAGCAGGAACAGCGATGGAGACAGCAGGAACAGCAGTGGAAGCAGGAACAGCAGTGGCAACAGGAACAGCAGTGGAGACAGCAGGTACAGCAGTGGAAACAGGAACAACAGCAATGGAAACAGGAACAGCAGTGGCAGCAGCAGCAGCAGCAGCAGAGGAACAACAAAAGCAGTGGCAGCAGCAGCAGCAGCAGCAGGCATCACCTCCAGCACCTGCAGCACCTTCACAATCTCCACCACCTCCAGCACCCCCAAAACCTCCAGCACCTCCATCAATTCCACCCTCTTCAGCCCCTCCATCACCTCCATCACCTCTGTCATCTCCATCACCTCCACCACTTTCATCACTGCTGCTGTTGCCTCTGCTTTTGATGCTGAGTTTGCTGCTGCTGTCACCACTGCTGCTCCTGCTGCCACTCTTGATGCTTTTGCCTCTGCTGCTGCTGCTGCCACTCTTAATACTTCTTCTTCCTCTTTCTCTTCTTCTTCTTCCTCTTCATGTTCTTCTTCTTCTGCTGATGCTGCTGTCACTGTTGAAGCTGTTGCCACTACTGCCACTGTTAATCTTTCTTCCTCACCTACATATTCCTGCAGCCATAGCATCCCAAACCTCCACCACCTCCATCACCTCCTCACCTCCATGTCCTCCTCACCGACATCTCCTCCTCACCTCCATCTCCTCCATCACCTCCAACAGATCCTCACCATCTCACCTCCATCACCTCCTCACCTCCATCACCTCCTCACCTCCATCACCTCTTCACCTCAATCACCTTCTCACCGACATCTCCTCCATCTGCTCCTCACCTCCATTACCTCCGTCTCCTCCATCACCACCATCTCCCCCAACACCTCCATCACCTCCTCACCTCCATCACCTGCTGCTGCCTCTACTGCCACTGTTAATGCTTCCTCTCCTGCTGTTGCCGCTCCTGCCCAGGCAAAAGTGACAGCAGTGGCAACAGCAGCAGAGGTAGCAGGAGCAGCAGCAGCAGAGGCAAGAGCAGCAACAGCAGCAGCAGCAGCACTGGCAACAGGAACAGCAGTGGAGACAGCAGGAACAGCAGTGGAAACAGCAGGAATTGCAGTGGGAACAGGAACAGCAGTGGCAGCAGCAGCAGCAGCAGCAGGCACAACCTCCAGCACCTCCAGCACCTCCACAATCTCCACAACCTCCAGCACCTCCAAAACCTCCATCTTCTCCTCACCGACATCTTCTCCATCATCTCCAACAGCTCCTCACCCACTTCTCCTCCCTCACCTCCATCTACACCATCGCCTCCATCACCTCCATCCCCTGCTGCTGCCTCTGCTGCCACTGTTAATGCTTCCTCTCCTGCTGTTGCTGCTGCTGCACAGGCAAAAGGAACAGCAGTGGCAACAGTAGCAGAGGCAGCAGGAGCAGCAGCAGCAGAGGCAAGAGCAGCAACAGCAGCAGCAGCAGCACTGGCAACAGGAACAGCAGTGGAGACAGCAGGAACAGCAGTGGAGACAACAGGATCAGCAGTGGAGACAGCAGGAACAGCAGTGGAGACAACAGGATCAGCAGTGGAGACAGCAGCAGGAACAGTTGCAACAGGAACAGCAGTGGCAGCAGCAGCAGCAGTGGAAACAGGAACAGCACTGGAAACAGGAACAGCAGTGGCAGCAGCAGCAGCAGAGGAACAGCAGCAGCAGTGGCAACATTAGCAGCAGTGGCAGCAGCAACAACAGCAGTGGAAAAAGGAACAGCAGTGGCAGCAGCAGCAGCAGCAGATGAACAGCAGCAGCAGTGGCAACAGCAGCAGCAGTGGCAGCAGCAACAAGAGCAGTGGCAACAGGAACAGCAGTGGAAACAGGAACAACAGCAATGGAAAGAGGAACAACAGCAATGGAAACAGGAACAGCAGTGGAAACAGGAACAGCAGTGGCAGCAGCAGCAGCAGCAGCAGGCATCACCTCCAGCACCTCCAGCACCTTCACAATCTCCACCACCTCCAGCAGCTCCAAAACCTCCAGCCCCTCCATCAATTCCACCCTCTCCAGCCCCTCCATCACCTCTGTCATCTCCATCACCTCCACCACCTTCATCACTGCTGCCTCTGCTTTTGATGCTGAGTTTGCTGCTGCTGTCACCACTGCTGCTCCTGCTGCCACTCTTGATGCTTTTGCCTCTGCTGCTGCTGCTGCCACTATTAATACTTCTTCTTCATCTTCTTTCTCTTCTTCTTCTTCCTCTTCATCTTCCTCTTCCTCTGCTGATGCTGCTGTCGCTATTGAAGCTGTTGCCACTACTGCCACTCTTAATCTTTCTTCCTCACCTACTTCTTCCTGCAACCTCTACCATCTCCATCACCTCCAACAGCTCCAGCACCTCCAGCACCTCCATCACCTCCTCACCTCCATCACCTCCTCACCTCCATCTCCTTCTCAACTCCATCTCCTCCATCACCTCCAACAGCTCCTCACCTTCATCACTCCCTCACCTCCATCACCTCCTCACCTCCATCTCCTCCATGTCTTCCATCACCTCCATCTCCTCCATTACCACCATCGCCACCATCACCTCCATCAGCTCCTCACCTCCATCACCTCTTCACCTCCTCACCTCCATCTCCTCCATCACCTCCAACAGCTCCTCACCTTCATCAGTCTCTCACCTCCATCACCTCCTCACCTCCATCACCTCTTCACCTCCTCACCGACATCTCCTCCATCTCCTCCATCACCTCCATCTCCTCCATCACCTCCTCACCTCCGTCACCCCATCACCTCCATCACCTCTTCACCTCCATCACCTCCTCACTGACATCTCCTCCATCACCTCCATCACCTCCATCTCCACCATCACCTCCATCACCTCCTCACCTCCATCACCTGCTGCTGCCTCTACTACCACTGTTAATGCTTCCTCTCCTGCTCTTGCTGCTCCTTCACAGGCAAAAGGAACAGCAGTGGCAAGAGTAGCAGAGGCAGCAGGAGCAGCAGCAGCAGAGGCAAGAGCAGCAACAGCAGCAGCAGCAGCACTGGCAACAGGAACAGCAGTGGAGACAGCAGGAACAGCAGTGGAGACAGCAGGAACAGCAGTGGAGACAGGAACTGCAGTGGAAAGAGAAACAGAAGTGGAAAGAGGAACAACGGTGGAAAGAGGAACAACGGTGGTAAAAGGAACAACGGTGGAAAGAGGAACAGCAGTGGAAAGAGGAACAGCAGTGGAAAGAGGAACAGCAGTGGAAACAGGAACAGCGGTGGAAAGAGGAACAGCGGTGGAAAGAGGAACAGCAGTGGAAACAGGAACAGCGGTGGAAAGAGGAACAGCGGTGGAAAGAGGAACAGCAGTGGAAACAGGAACAGCGGTGGAAAGAGGAACAGCGGTGGAAAGAGGAACAGCAGTGGAAAGAGGAACAGCAGTGGAAAGAGGAACAGCAGTGGAAAGAGGAACAATGGTGGAAAGAGGAACAGCAGTGGAAAGAGGAACAGCGGTGGAAAGAGGAACAACGGTGGAAAGAGGAACAGCAGTGGAAAGAGGAACAGCAGTGGAAAGAGGAACAGCAGTGGAAAGAGGAACAGCAGTGGAAAGAGGAACAGCAGTGGAAAGAGGAACAGCGGTGGAAAGAGGAACAGCGGTGGAAAGAGGAACAGCAGTGGAAAGAGGAACAGCGGTGGAAAGAGGAACAACGGTGGAAAGAGGAACAGCAGTGGAAAGAGGAACAGCAGTGGAAAGAGGAACAGCAGTGCAAAGAGGAACAGCAGTGGAAAGAGGAACAGCGGTGGAAAGAGGAACAGCAGTGGAAAGAGGAACAATGGTGGAAAGAGGAACAGCAGTGGAAAGAGGAACAGCAGTGGAAAGAGGAACAGCAGTGGAAAGAGGAACAGCGGTGCAAAGAGGAACAGCAGTGCAAAGAGGAACAGCAGTGGAAAGAGGAACAGCGGTGGAAAGAGGAACAGCGGTGGAAAGAGGAACAGCAGTGGAAAGAGGAACAGCAGTGGAAAGAGGAACAGCAGTGGAAAGAGGAACAGCAGTGCAAAGAGGAACAGCAGTGGAAAGAGGAACAGCGGTGGAAAGAGGAACAGCGGTGGAAAGAGGAACAGCAGTGGAAAGAGGAACAGCGGTGGAAAGAGGAACAGCGGTGGAAAGAGGAACAACGGTGGAAAGAGGAACAGCGGTGGAAAGAGGAACAGCAGTGGAAAGAGGAACAGCAGTGGAAAGAGGAACAGCAGTGGAAAGAGGAACAGCAGTGCAAAGAGGAACAGCAGTGCAAAGAGGAACAGCAGTGCAAAGAGGAACAGCGGTGCAAAGAGGAACAGCGGTGGAAAGAGGAACAGCGGTGGAAAGAGGAACAGCGGTGGAAAGAGGAACAGCAGTGGAAAGAGGAACAGCAGTGGAAAGAGGAACAATGGTGGAAAGAGGAACAGCGGTGCAAAGAGGAACAGCGGTGCAAAGAGGAACAGCAGTGGAAAGAGGAACAGCAGTGCAAAGAGGAACAGCAGTGCAAAGAGGAACAGCAGTGCAAAGAGGAACAGCAGTGGAAAGAGGAACAGCAGTGGAAAGAGGAACAGCAGTGCAAAGAGGAACAGCGGTGCAAAGAGGAACAGCGGTGGAAAGAGGAACAGCGGTGGAAAGAGGAACAGCGGTGCAAAGAGGAACAGCGGTGCAAAGAGGAACAGCGGTGGAAAGAGGAACAGCAGTGGAAAGAGGAACAGCAGTGGAAAGAGGAACAGCGGTGGAAAGAGGAACAGCGGTGGAAAGAGGAACAGCGGTGGAAAGAGGAACAGCAGTGGAAAGAGGAACAATGGTGGAAAGAGGAACAGCAGTGGAAAGAGGAACAGCGGTGAAAGAGGAACAGCAGTGGAAAGAGGAACAGCGGTGAAAGAGGAACAGCGGTGGAAAGAGGAACAGCAGTGGAAAGAGGAACAGCGGTGGAAAGAGGAACAGCAGTGCAAAGAGGAACAGCGGTGCAAAGAGGAACAGCAGTGGAAAGAGGAACAGCGGTGGAAAGAGGAACAGCAGTGGAAAGAGGAACAGCGGTGGAAAGAGGAACAGCAGTGCAAAGAGGAACAGCAGTGGAAAGAGGAACAGCGGTGGAAAGAGGAACAGCAGTGGAAAGAGGAACAGCAGTGGAAAGAGGAACAGCGGTGGAAAGAGGAACAGCGGTGGAAAGAGGAACAGCGGTGCAAAGAGGAACAGCGGTGCAAAGAGGAACAGCAGTGGAAAGAGGAACAGCGGTGCAAAGAGGAACAGCAGTGGAAAGAGGAACAGCGGTGGAAAGAGGAACAGCAGTGGAAAGAGGAACAGCAGTGGAAAGAGGAACAGCGGTGGAAAGAGGAACAGCGGTGCAAAGAGGAACAGCAGTGGAAAGAGGAACAGCGGTGGAAAGAGGAACAGCAGTGGAAAGAGGAACAGCAGTGGAAAGAGGAACAGCGGTGGAAAGAGGAACAGCGGTGGAAAGAGGAACAGCGGTGGCATTAACAGCAGCAGCAGCTTTCAGCAGCATCACCTCCATCAAAACTATCACCTCCATGATCTCCACCACCTCCACCATCTCCATCACCTCCAGCTCCTCCCCCACCTCCAGCTCCTCCCAGCAGTCCCAGGTGGGCAGCAGGCACATTGCTCCCCTGGGCTGGCTGCTCTCTGCCTTTTCCACACAGCCTGGTGCCCTGTTGCAGACACCAGCCCTGTGCTGGTGATGCCTCAGGACTGGCTGAAGACTCAGAGTCCTCCTTAGCTCCTGGGCTGGCTGAGCCCCAGAGCCACCTCTCAGCTGCTTTCATCTCTGGTCACTGCAGGTGTCCTAGCAACAGCCAGCACAGGCCCTTTGTGACATCTCCAGCCTGGCCCAGGCCCTTGTCTCACCCCAGCAGATCCCCAGGCCCTTGTGTCATTCCCAGCAGATCCCCAGGCCCTTGTCTCACCCCAGCAGATCCACAGGCTCTTGTCTCATCCCCAGCACTCCTCAGACTCTTGTCTCATCCCCAGCACTCCTCAGGCTCTTGTCTCATCCCCAGCACTCCTCAGCTCTTGTCTCATCCCCAGCACTCCTCAGGCTCTTGTCTCATCCCCAGCACACCTCAGACTCTTGTCTCATCCCCAGCACTCCTCAGGCTCTTGTCTCATCCCCAGCACTCCTCAGACTCTTGTATCATCCCCAGCACACCTCAGACTCTTGTCTCATCCCCAGCACTCCTCAGCTCTTGTCTCATCCCCAGCACACCTCAGACTCTTGTCTCATCCCCAGCACACCTCAGCTCTTGTCTCATCCCCAGCACTCCTCAGACTCTTGTCTCATCCCCAGCACACCTCAGACTCTTGTCTCATCCCCAGCATTCCTCAGGCTCTTGTCTCATCCCTAGCACTCCTCAGACTCTTGTCTCATCCCCAGCACACCTCAGACTCTTGTCTCATCCCCAGCATTCCTCAGGCTCTTGTCTCATCCCCAGCACACCGCAGGCTCTTGTTTCATCCCCAGCACTCCTCAGCTCTTGTCTCATCCCCAGCACTCCTCAGCTCTTGTCTCATCCCCAGCACTCCTCAGACTCTTGTCTCATCCCCAGCACTCCTCAGACTCTTGTCTCATCCCCAGCACACCTCAGACTCTTGTCTCATCCCCAGCATTCCTCAGGCTCTTGTCTCATCCCTAGCACTCCTCAGACTCTTGTCTCATCCCCAGCACACCTCAGACTCTTGTCTCATCCCCAGCACTCCTCAGGCTCTTGTCTCATCCCCAGCACTCCTCAGGCTCTTGTCTCATCCCCAGCACACCGCAGGCTCTTGTTTCATCCCCAGCACTCCTCAGCTCTTGTCTCATCCCCAGCACTCCTCAGGCTCTTGTCTCATCCCCAGCACACCGCAGGCTCTTGTTTCATCCCCAGCACTCCTCAGCTCTTGTCTCATCCCCAGCACTCCTCAGACTCTTGTCTCATCCCCAGCACTCCTCAGCTCTTGTCTCATCCCCAGCATTCCTCAGACTCTTGTCTCATGCCCAGCACTCCTCAGCTCTTGTCTCATCCCCAGCACACCTCAGACTCTTGTTTCATCCCCAGCACTCCTCAGCTCTTGTCTCATCCCCAGCATTCCTCAGGCTCTTGTCTCATCCCCAGCACACCGCAGGCTCTTGTTTCATCCCCAGCACTCCTCAGCTCTTGTCTCATCCCCAGCACTCCTCAGACTCTTGTCTCATCCCCAGCACTCCTCAGCTCTTGTCTCATCCCCAGCACTCCTCAGACTCTTGTCTCATGCCCAGCACTCCTCAGCTCTTGTCTCATCCCCAGCACACCTCAGACACTTGTCTCATCCCCAGCACACCTCAGACTCTTGTCTCATCCCCAGCACTCCTCAGCTCTTGTCTCATCCCTGGTGCACAGGGAGCAAAGGCTGCTGGGAAATGCTGTCAGCAGCCAATGAGCTTCCAGATGCAAATGAGATGGGGATTGTCTCATCCCTGGTGCACAGGGAGCAAAGGCTGCTGGGAAATGCTGTCAGCAGCCAATGAGCTTCCAGATGCAAATGAGATGGGGACAGGCTGGGAGGTGGCTCTGGAGCTGAGCAGCAGCAGCTCTGAATCACAGAATCACACAGCTTGGAAAAGACCTCAGAGATCATCAAGTCCAACCTATCACCCAGCACTCATGGCTAACTAAACCCTGGCTCCAAGTGCCACATCCAATCCTTTTTTGAACCCCTCCAGGCAGGGTGACTCCACCACCTCCCTGGGCAGCACATCCCATGGACAATTACTCTTCTTGGGAAGAACTTTCTCCTCACCTCCAGCCTAAACCTCCCCTGGCACAGCTTGAGACTGTGTCCTCTCCTTCTGTCACTGTTGCCTGGGAGAAGAGCCCAACCCCCACCTGGCTACAACCTCCCTTCAGGTAGTTGTAGACAGCAATGAGGTCTCCCCTGAGCCTCCTCTTCTCCAGGCTGAACACCCCCAGCTCCCTCAGCCTCTCCTCACAGGGCTGTGCTCCAGACCCCTCCCCAGCCTCCTTGCCCTTCTCTGGACACATTCAAGTCTCTCAATGTCCTTATTAAACTGAGGGGCCCAGACCTGGACACAGCACTCAAGGTGTGGTCTAACCAGTGCTGAGCACAGGGCAGGATGACTTCCCTGCTCCTGCTGGCCACACTGTTCCTGATCCAGGCCAGGATGCCATTGGCTCTCTTGGCCACCTGGGCACACTGCTGGCTCCTGTTCAGCTGCTGTCACCCAGCATCCCCAGGTCCCTCTCTGCCTGGCTGCTCTCCAGCCACTCTGTCCCCAGAGCCCTGGCCCCAAGCCGGTCCCTCAGGTTTGCGGCCCAGCAGCAGCAGCAGCACCTCACTGGCCCACAGTGGATCCCTGCCCCCAGGTGTTTACCACAGCTCCTACCACAGCTGGCCAGGCAGCCTCTGTGCACCTGGCTTTGCTCTCCCTCAAGCTCTGGGTGTCACCTCCACTGCTCCTACACACAAGGTTCCCCATGCCCCTCCTGGGGCTGTCACAGCTCCAACTGCTGGGGGTGGGAAAGAGGCTGCACTGCTGCTGCTTTTGCTCCTCTGCACACCTGGGCTGGGCTGGGGCAGGAGAAGCCAGGCTGAGACCCTGTGAAGGAAGCCACAGCTCTGGAAACACAGGTGTTCAAAGGACCTGTGGCCATGGCACTTTGGGATGTGGTTTAATGGCCATGGTGGTGCTGGGTTGATGATCTCAGAGAGCTTTTCCAACCCAAACAATTCTATGCTAGAACAATTGCCTCCATTAAAGCAAAGTTTCCTGCAAAGCAGCTGGTTCCATGTTGAGTGGATCCTTGCTTAGTGCTCAGACTTTAGAGAGCTGAGCAGCTGTGAGGAGTGCAGCTGTGGATGCCTGGGGAGCCCAGCAGTGCTCTTACCCCAAGGGGTTCAACTCTAAACTGGGATCCACTTGCAGAACCACCTCTGAGCCATGGCACTCGGGCTGCAAAAGGGGGGAAAAGCCTTTGGGCTCAAGCCCTGCCAGGCTGCTTCTGAGCTCATCCTCCTGCACAGTCAGGTCTCCACCTGAGGGGCTGGAAGCTTTGGCTTGCTTGATTCCAACAGGAGCTAACCCCCAGCCCCAGGTGAATGCCAGCCACAGACCCACCCAAAGGCAGCTGCAACAAAAGCCCTCAGTGACCCCCAGCAGCCACACTGCTGGTAGTATTCAAAGTTTTGCTACATGAGTGACAAACCTGGGAGCTTTGGAGCATTTTTATAACCTTCACAGGAAGCCTAACCTGGCACAAACCCTGCTGAGAGAGCAGAGCAGAGCCCTTGCCCTCCAAGGGCTTCCCACTCCATGGACATGGCTGACTGCAGCCTCAAGCCATGGTGGTGGGGGCTGCCTCCTCCAGGGCCTGGTGGCAGGGGGACAACACCAGCACAAAACAAAGCCAAGCAGCCTTAGCATCTTGCAGAGGGAATAATCAAGGTTAGGTTTGCCATGAGGGCTACACCAAAAATATCTCCAAGAGCAAAGGAAAGGGTGGAGATGATGCTACAGATTTGGCCATGGTCAGGCACCAGTCTGCCCAGCCTGACACTGAGGTTCTGCTTGGCTCTAGGGTTGGAGTTGGGAGATGGTAGAATGGCAGAAGGATGCCAGGGGGAGTAAGAAGAAAGTGGATGAGAGCCAAGGACTTTGCCCACCTTGCAGGACAGGACCTGCTCCCCAGCCCTGGGATTGCCTTCCAGATGTTCACAAATGTGTCAGCTTAGGTCTTCCTATTGCTTGGTTGTGGGAGGTATGCACAGGCTGTGGTTGGGCTGTGACTGGTGCTGGCACTAGGCTGAGAGTAGGCCATGGAGAGAGTTTCCAGAAGACAGACAGGGGCTGCTGCTTCAGGGTACAGTGAATGCTGAGGAAGGTCTGGAAGCAGAGAATCACAGAACCATGGAATGGCTCAATTGGTGTCCCTGCCCATGGCAGGGGGGTTGGACCTAAGTGATCTTTCAGGGCCCTTCGAACCCAAACCATTCTATGACTCTAAATTATCCAGCTCCAACCCCTGCCATGGGCAGGGATACCTCCCACCAGCACAGCTTGCTCAAGGCCTCATCCAGCCTGGCCTTGAACACCTCCAGGGAGGAGGCAGCCACAGCCTCCCTGGGCAACCTGTGCCAGTGTCTCACCACCCTCACTGCCAGGAATTTCTTCCTCATCTCCAGTCTCAATCTCCCCTGCTCTGCTTTCAAACCATTGTCCCTCATCCTGTCACTCCCAGACCTTGTCCAAAGTCCCTCCCCAGCTCTCCTGGAGCCCCTTCAGGTACTGGAAGGTTGCTATAAGGTCTCCCTGAAGCCTTCTCTTCTCCAGGCTGAACAGCCCCAGCGCCCTCAGCCTGTCCCCATAGGAGAGGTTCTCCAGCCCTCTGATCATCCTGCTGGCCTCCTCTGGATCCCATGCCCTTCTTGTGTTAGGGGCTCCAGGAGGGGTGTCACAAGAGCAGGGTTGAGGGGCAGAATCCTTTGACCTGCTGGTTACACTTCTTTTGATGTTTGGGCCCAACCTTTATTGCCTCAGCAGAAGCCATACAAAAAGCCAGAAGAGTTACCTTGACATTTTCCCTCCGTTTTGACTGCAGTCATTTAGAACAATCAGCTTGCGTTGGGTATATTGAGAACAAAAATCACACATCTGTCTGCTGTGCATGCTGAGCAGGCTGTGGAGGCAATTGAAAGCTCAGCTCCTGCTGCCTGAGTGGTTGGATTAATGTTAGAGTGGTTAACAGAGGTGCCCAGGGCAGGGGGTTCCAAAGGGAGCTTGCCAGGAGCTGCAGGAATCACAGAATCATAGAATTGTTTGGGTTGGTAAAGCCCTCTGAGATCATCCAGTCCAACACCCACCCAACCCCACCATGACCATCAAACCATGGCCCCAGGTACCATGGCCACACCTTGCTGGAACACCTCCAGGGATGGGGACTCCACCACCTCCCTGGGCAGCCTCTTCCAATCCCTGACCACTCTTGCAGTGAAGGAATTTTTCTTCCTCTCCAACCTACCCCTCCCCTGGCACAATTTCAGGACATTTCCTCTCATTTTGTCACCTGAGACTAGGGAGAAGAGACCTTAGAGCAGCCTTCCAGTGCCTGAAGAGGCTCCAGGAGAGCTGGGGAAGGACTTTTGACAAGGGCTGGGAGTGACAGGATGAGAGACAATGGCTTTGAGCTGGGAGAGGGCAGATTGAGACTGAAGATGAGGAAGAAATTCCTTCCAGTGAGGGTGGTGAGACACTGGCACAGGTTGCCCAGGGAGGCTGTGGCTGTTCCCTCCCTGGAGGTGTTCAAGGCCAGGCTGGATGAGGCACTGAGCAAGCTGTGCTGGTGGGAGGTGTCCCTGCCCATGGCAGGGTGGTTGGAACCAGATCATCTTTAAGATGCCTTGAGACCCAAATATTCTATGATTCTGTGACCCCCAGCTCACTGCAACCTCCTTTCAGGGAGCTGTAGAGAGCAATGAGGTCTCCCCTCAACCTGCTCTTCTCCATTGAACACCTCCATGTCTTCAGCTGCTCCTCCCCAGCCCTTTTCTCCAGACCCTCCATGGTGGGGCTTGGTCTGTTCTCCCAAGGAAGAAGTGACAGGACAAGAGGAGATGGCCACAGGTTGCACCAAGGGAGGTTTAGGTTGGAGATGAGCAACAATTTCCTCCCCAGAAGGGTTGTCAAGGCCTGGGCCAGGCTGCCCAGCACAGTGGTGGGGTCCTCATCCCTCGAGGGGTTTCAAAGCTGTGTAGCTGTGGTGCTGAGGCCATGGTTCAGTGGTGCCCTGGCAGTGCTGGGTTAAGGGTTGGCCTCAATTAAATTAATTAAATTAATTTAATTACATTAATCAAAATTAATTAAGTTGGGGTTAGCTGTGGAGCTCTCTCAGGGTAAGGAGCAGACTGTGGGTGCCCCATCCCAGGGCCAGCTGCACTGCACCTCTGTGTGCTGCAGGCTGGGCACTGCCCTTCCTGTGTCTGTGCTGAGCAAGCCAAGGGGCTGGGCAGGGGCTGCTGTGCTGAGCAGTGCCCAGCTGGGCAGGGGCTGGATGGAGAGGCTGACTCCTGCCCTTGGTTTGGTTTCTACCAATGGCTTTGGAATCCTGCAAACAGAAATCACAGAACCCCAGAGTGCCAGGCTGGAAGGGACCCCAAGGGTCATCTGCTCCAACCACTCACAGCAGAGCTGCAAGGAGCTGGCCCTGGCAAGCTGAGCCTCAACCTGCCCAGTGCAGGGGACTCCACTGCTGCCCCTGGGAGCTGATTCCCAGTGGCTGGCTCTGCTCATGGGGAGATATTTCCCCCTGGAGCCCAATGGGAATGTGCCCAGCAGTAATTTGTTCCCCTGCCCCCTTGTCTTTGCCATGGCACTCCCTGTACCAAGGCAGCCATTCTCTATCAGGAAATTATTGATCACAGCTTAGAAGAACTCAGGCATTAGGATCTCTGCAGCTGCATTTCAAAGCACAGATTCAGGGGGATTTGGAAACCCAGGTTTGTTTTGCCTCTACACCAAGAACTGTGCTGTCATATTTTCAGCTCCAGTCTGCCTTCCTGTGTTCTGTGTTCTTCCAATCTAAGCAAAACTATCCCCAGGAACATAAATAACCACTGAGTGCATTCCAAGCAATGCAGGTAATGAGTGAGAAAGAAAGAGCAACCAGATCTGATGCCTCCCTTCTGCTTTGATCTGGTGTTCTGGGTTTAAGCCTGGATGCCTTAACCATAGAGTTGAAAAGTCCTCCAAGGGGCTGCACAGGAGCAGGAGATTGTAATCTTTGGTTATTTTATCCCTGCATCTGCTATACAAAAGGGTTGCAGAGTCAATTCAGCCCTTTTTTGCCTCTCCCTTGCCAGTGTGGATCTCTTATCTCTAGCAGTGTGGGGGAGGTTTGCAGCCTGGCTCAGCCTGGGCAAAGCTGATTCTGTAGCTGTGCCATTTGGTTTAGCTTGGGAGCAGGGGGGGTGGTGGGAGGCCTGGGGGAGTACATTGGAGCCTGGGTTGTTGGAAGGCTTTTGGCTTCCTGAGGTTGTTGTAAGCTGAAATGGGAATTTGGGTATTTTGCATTTGTGTCAATAGTGCAAATATTTGTCAGTATCTTTCCTTCTGAATGTCCAATTCTGTGAGGAGAGTTTTCATTTCACTCCTCTGGGGAGGGGTCAGACAGCTTACAGTCTGCTCTAGAACTAAAGCTAAGACACAGTTCTAGCTATCAGATAGTTTGGAGCTGACCAGAACCTTAGAAATGGCATTTTAGCAGCTGGAGGATCTCTACTGATGAGCTGAGCAGGCTGCATCCTGGCAGGACCACACAAGAGGAGCTGTTTGCCATACTACAGACAGCTGCAGTTCCTCATTCCCTTAATTGCCTGTGGTCAGCCCTGGTGTGTCTTGGGGATGTTTCAGAGCATTAACTGAGGGCTTCAAAACCACACAATAAATATTACAGAGTGACACTTACCTGTTCCACATTTCCTGCAGCTCCCAGGAGGGCTGTTAGGAATGGCTGGCAGTTGAAGTGCAGCTGTGAAATGCTGTCCAGGGAGTGAGTCAGCAGCACACAGCCAGACAGGGGAGGGTTGGGATGGACACAGCAAGTCACTTGGTGATTCCTGGCCACAGCACTTCAAACTTTTATGTTGCCTCATCAGACGGAGCTCAAGGTGAAGGGAAATGCCTCACATTCTGAGAAGATCCGTTATCAGAACTGTTTAAAAGGATCATGAGAAAGGGCTTAGAATTTTTCTTGCAGGCATTTAAACATTTTAACTAGCACTACAGAATCACAGAATTAACCAGGTTGGAAAAGACCTCAGAGATCATCAAGTCCAACCTATCACCCAGCACCACCTAATCAACTGAACCATGGCACCCAGGGCCTCATCCAGTCTTATTTTAAACACTTCCAAGGACAGTGACTCCACCACCTCCCTGGGCAGCACATCCCATGGACAGTTACTCTTTCTGAGAAGAACTATCTCCTCACCTCCAGCCTAAACTTCCCCTGGCACAGCTTGAGACTGTGTCCTCTTGTTCTGGTGCTGGTTGCCTGGGAGAAGAGACCAAACCCCTCCTGGCTACAACCTCCCTTCAGGTAGTTGTAGACAGCAATGAGGTCTCCCCTGAGCCTCCTCTTCTCCAGGCTAAACACCCCCAGCTCCATCAGCCTCTCCTCACAGGGCTGTGCTCCAGACCCCTCCCCAGCCTTGTGCTCCAAACCCCTCCCCAGCTTTGTTGCCCTTCTCTGGACACATTCCAGCAACTCAACATCTTTCTTGAACTGAGGAGCCCAGAACTGGACACAGTACTCAAGGTGTGGCCTAACCAGTGCAGACTATAGGGGCAGAATCAGCAATGGTGCAGCCACCAAGACCAGTGCCCTGTACTCAGCCACTTGTTACTTTGCAACCCACACACTGTGTTCAGCTTTGGGGCCCTCATTCCAAGAAGGACATTGAGGGAATGGAGTGTGTCCAGAGGAGAGCATCAAAGCTGGAGAAGGGTCTGGAGAACAGGGCTGGGGAGGAGCAGCTGAGGGAGCTGGGGGTGTTCAGTGTGGAGAAGAGGAGGCTGAGGGAGAACTCATTGCTCTCTACAGCTCCCTGAGAGGAGGGTGCAGTGAGGTGGAGGTTGGGCTCTTCTCCCTAGTATCCGATGAGATAAAATGGCCTGAAATTGTGCCAGGGGAGGGTTGGAGATGAGGAAAAAATTGTTTGCTGCAAGAGTGGTCAGGGATTGGCACAGGTTGCCTAGGGAGGTGGTGGAGTCTCCATCCCTGAGGTGTTCAAGAGATGTGTGGCCATGGCACCTGAGGCCATGGTTTACTGGCCATGGTGGTGTTGGGTTGCTGGTTGGACTGGATGATCTTGGAAGTCTTTTCCAACCAAAACAATTCTCTGATTCTATGATAAATCTTTGTCCAGAATATATTGATCCAGGTTTTTGTGGATTTGGCACAGAAAGAAATGTCAAACAGAAGAAAGGAACACGAACAAGCAAAGTACCTCACATTCCTGGTGGGATGGAAACACCCCACTGACCACTGCTGATCTTGAGCATCATGATGTTGTAGCTAAATAGGACAGCAGTTCTGGTTATGTGAATGAAGGAAGTCAAGAAAACCCCACCTGGAGCTGTGTCCAGTTCTGGAGCCTCTGTTCCAGGAAGGATCTGGAGGTGCTGGAAGGTGTCCAGAGAAGGGCCATGAGGATGAGCAGAGGGCTGGAGCTGCTCTGCTCTGGAGACAGCCTGAGAGAGTTGGGGTTGTGCAGTCTGGAGAAGGATCCCAGGAAACTTTGTGACCTTCCAGTATCTGAAGGATGCTTCAAGAAAGCTGGGGAGGTACTTCTGAGGGTGTCAGGGAGTGATAGGACTGGGGGGAATGGATCAAAGCTAGAAATGGGGAGATTCAGATTGGATGTCAGGAAGAAGTTCTTCCCCATGAGGGTGGTGAGGGACTGGCACAGGTTGCCCAGGGAGGTGGTGGAAGCCTCATCCCTGGAGGTCTTTGCAGCCAGGCTGGATGTGGCTGTGAGCAACCTGCTGTAGTGTGAGGTGTCCCTGGCCATGACAGGGGGGTTGGGACTGGATGATCCTTGAGGTCCCTTCCAATTCTGATTCTCTGATTCTATGCCTGTGCTAAACTCCTTTAAGCTAGTAGTCATCTGTCCTGTTCTGCATCAATGATGGATGACAGCAGATCCCAGAAACTCAGGAAGGTGGATATAGGGTCAGAGATGCCTCCATGGAGTCTCCAGCATAGCCAAAGCTTGGTTGTGGAGGTGAAGCTTTGTATGTAGTTGTGGTATAACAACCACAAGGTGACAAGGGCTCATAGCAGGGGAAGAGCCATGCTGTGTAAAGTGTAAGTAAGTGGTTTACAGAAAGGAGAGGCAGAAGGAGTGGATTTGGAAAGTTAAGGGGAAGGAAGGTAAAGAAGACTACAGTGGTTGTAGTGACAGCAGGGAGGGAGAAATAAGAATAAAAAAGAGTAAAATGATGAGAAAGAATCAAACACCCAAAGTAGGGAGGCAGGAACTTTCTCTTGCTGCAACAGAGAATAGAAGAAGTGTGGTTATTTCCTATTGCTTTACACCTAAGCTGTCTCCATCACCTCAACCAATATCATCTATAGCTCAACATTTCACAGATTCACAGATTGCATTCTGCTGGAAGGGACCTTCAAAGGGCATCCTGCAGTCAGCAGGGACACCTCCAACTAGATCAGGCTGCTCAGGGCCACATCCAGTCTGACCCTGAATGTCTCCAGGGATGAGGCCTCAACCACATCTCTGGGCAGCCTGTTCCAGTGTTTCACCACTCTCATTGTGAAGAACTCCTCCTGATGTCCAACCTTCCCCAAAGAGTCTTTGCTCTACAATTTCACTTGAGATCAGAGTGAATCTGACCCAGCAAGAACAAACGTATGCAGGTTTGGGTGGGCTGTTTGGGAAGAGCTTCCCTAGACTATGTGGTGCCTACAAGGCTAAGGTGGATGTAGCCAAGGGAAGGACCTGAAAAAAGGCACAGGAGGACTAGAGCAAAGCAGCTGAGCAGAGAGATTAGTCTTGAGGAGGCTGCACATGGCAAAACCAGTTGGGATGCTTTTCTTATCCAAATGTGATTCCTGAACCACACCAGGATGCAGAAGATGACCAAAGCTGCTAGGCAGCCTGTGATACAGCTGCAGCTCAGCACTGAAATCCCTCAGCAGAGCAGAACATTTAGAAAGGCTCCAGGATTTATCCTGGGTCTGTAACATTTGGACACTGATTAAACAGGATCATCAGGCAGGATCATCAGCATCCAGTTATACAGAGCAGCATTTGCAAAACTTAAATCACTTCAGCTCACAAGAGATGAACTCCCACCTGCAGCACTGCCTCCAGTTCTGGAGCACAAGAAGGGCACGGATCTGTGGGAAAGGGTCCAGAGGAGGCCACCAAGATGATCAGAGGGCTGGAGAACCTCCCCTGTGGGGACAGGCTGAGAGAATTGGGGTTGTTCAGCCTGGAGGAGGCTCCAGGGAGACCTTAGAGCAACCTTCCAGTACCTGAAGGGGCTCCAGGAGAACTGGGGAGGGATTTTGGACAAGGGCTGGGAGTGACAGGATGAGGGACAATGGCTTTGAGCTGGGAGAAGGGAGACTGAGACTGGAGTGAGGGTGTCAAGATACTGGAACAGGTTGCCCAGGGAGGCAGTGGATGCCTCCTCACTTGAGGTGTTGAAGGCCAGGTAGTGAGAGCTGCATCACTAATATATCATCAAATGGAACCAAAATTTATTCTTTTAACTTAATAGTTCAAAACTAAAAGAAAAAAACAAAATCAAACCAATTCTTTTAATGTCCTCCTACTAACTGTCCAAAAGGTAATGTGGCTGTGAACAGATTCCTTGAGTTCTACTGGTTAGGTACAGAACTCTGCACTCCTTGCACTGCTCTGTAAGAAATGACTGTCAGAAGTCACCAGGTAGGTTGTCAGACAGCACCAGTGCAAAGCTGGGTCTGACCTGCAGGGTGCAGCTCCAGCCTAACCCTACTCTCTCTCTGCTAACCCTAAGCTCCAGTCTAACCCTACTCTCTCTCTGCTAACCCTAAACTCCAGTCTAACCCCACTCTCTCTCTGCTAACCCTAAACTCCAGTCTAACCCTACTCTGCCTCAGCTTCAAACCATCCCCCCTTGTCCTGTCTCCAGACACCTTCATAAAGGTACCTCTGCAGCTTTCATGCAGGATTCCTTCAGGTCCTGGCAGGCAGCTCTAAGGTCCCCCTGGAGTCTTCTCTTCCCCAGGCTGCACACCCCCAGCTCCCTCAGCCTGGCCTCACAGCAGAGGTGCTCCAGCCCTTGGATCACCTTTGTGACCCTCCTCTCCTTTCTCTTCCTCCTGCTCACCCCTTGTTTCCCTTTTGTACAGCACTGTGAGGGTTAAGTGGCTACAGCAATGTGGAGCCCCTTAGCAGCACTGCCCAAAGCAAGCTGGCAGCTGACAGCTACAGAACAAGCATGTGTAAAATGTAATAAATAAAATAAAATAAAGATACTAAACCTATCTGTGGGCACCCTGATGGACAGCCTAATCATTCTGCCCAGCACAGCCTAACATCTGCACCCAGACTGTGCTTGGCCATGTTTCACTTGGTATTAAAGTTAGCAACTGGTTGCAAATATTTGCTGAAGCTACATCAAACGACTTTCTTGCAGCAATATTTTGTACTAACTGCTCCTGATTTGCAGTGTGTGCAGGTTTGCCTGCCATTAATTCTGTTCAGAAAGGGGAAAATCCTCACTATATGCTAGAGTGTAATTAGATCAGCTCTAATTTATGACTTAGGGGCAAAAAAGATCAGCCAATGTTACAACACCCAAGACGAAATTCCACTCACTTAGGCTGCTGTAACTCCACTCTAATTCCATTAGTCAATGAGGTTTTTCCAGGTTAATGTCAAAGTGACTGAAATTCAAATGCTCCTAACATTTCTATTGTCATCTTGAAGCAAAAGGCAAAGTCTCTTGTCCTTTTTCTTTCTTGGAGAGGGTTTAAAGAAGCTGTCTTTGTTTAAGGAGCGAGACAGATGCTCATTAACCATTCTCAAAGGAGGTAAAGAAAACTGCTGCACACTGGATGGGAAAGAATTGGAAGTGTAAATGGAAGTACTACTAACTACACACAGAGAATCAGAGAATCACAGAATTGTCAGAGTTGGAAGGGACCTCAAGGCTCATCCAGTCCCAACCCCCTGCCATGGGCAGGGACACCTCACACCACAGCAGGTTGCTCACAGCCACATCCAGCCTGGCTGCAAAAACCTCCAGGGATGAGGCTTCCACCACCTCCCTGGGCAACCTGTGCCAGTCTCTCACCACCCTCATGGGGAAGAACTTCTTCCTGACATCCAATATGAATCTCTCCATTTCTAGTTTTGCTCCATTCCCCCAAGTCCTATCACTCCCTGACACCCTAAAAAGTCCCTCCCCAGCTTTCTTGGAGCCCCCTTCAGATCCTGGAAGGCCACAAGAAGGTCTCCTCAGAGCCTTCTCCTCTCCAGACTGCACAACCCCAACTCTCTCAGGCTGTCTCCAGAGCAGAACAGCTCCAGCCCTCTGCTCATCCTCATGGCCCTTCTCTGGACACCTTCCAGCACCTCCAGATCCTTCCTGGAACATAGGCTCCAGAACTGGACCCAGAGCTCCAGGTGTGGTCTGAGCAGAGTGGAGCAGAGGGGGAGAATCCCCTCCCTGGCCCTGCTGGCCACACTTCTCCTGCTGCAGCCCAGGCTCTGCTTGGCTCTCTGGGCTGCAAGTGCTCACTGCTGGCTCCTGCTGAGCTTCTCCTCCCCCAGCACCCCCAAGGCCTTTTCCTCAGGGCTGCTCTCCAGCCAGTCCCTGCCCAGCCTGCATCAGTGCCTGGGATTGCCCCAACCCAGCTGCAGGACCTTGCACTTGGTCTTGTTGCACCTCATGAGGTTGTCATGGGCCCAGTTTTGCAGGCAGTTCAGGTCCCTCTGGATGGATCCCTTCCCTCTGGCTGTCTGCTGCACCACACAGCTTGGTGCCATCAACAAACCCTCTGAGGGAGCGTCAGTGCCACTGTCCATGTGGTCAACAAAGATGTTAAACAGGACTGGTCCCAGGACTGATCCCTGAGGGCCTCCACTTGTCACTGGCCTCCACCTGGCCATGGACCCATTGACAGTCACTCTTTGGCTGTGTTGTCCCTCCAGCAGATGTCAGGGTGGTTGAAATCACCCATGAGGACCAGGGCTTGTGACCTGGAAGCCACTTCTGTTTGCCTGTGGAGGGCCTCATCTGCTTGGTTCTGCTGGTCAGGTGGCCTGTAGCAGACCCCTACCATAACATCTCCTTCCCCTGTCTTGCGTTTAATCTTCACCCATGCCCTCTCAACCAGCTCTTCATCCTTCCCCAGGTGAAGCTCCACTGATTCCAGCTGGTCACTGACATAGAGGGCAACACCTCCTCCTCTCCTTCCCTGCCTATCCTTCCTAAAGAGCTTGTACCCATCTATACCTACATTCTAGTCATAGGAATCATCCCACCAACTTTCAGTAATAGCCACTATGTCATGACATCCCAGCAGCACAGTGCCCTTAATTCATCCTGTTTGTTGCCCAAGCTGCGTGCATTTTCATAGAGGCACTTCAGCTGGGCTGGCCCTGTCCTCCTCTTGTGACAATTCCACTTGATTTCCACAGAGTGTCCTGGTGCATCATTCGTGGCTTGCCTCAGGGCAGCAAGTTGAGAGCCCCTACTAGCTCTCCATCCCTCTGCCTCTGGTGAGCTGCCCCTCTGTTTGTCACTGGCCAGCAGAAGACTATGAACCCCTTCCCCCTTCAAATCTAGTTTAAAGCCTTATCAATGAGCCATTGGTGCAGCTTCTGACCTTCTTGAGTCCTCATCCTTACTGATGTCCTATTCCTCCTGCAGAGCCTCATACCTATTCTGTAGGTGCACTGTAGGCAGTGTGCTGCTTAAAGTAGCACGCTTGCTCTGTTTGCATTTCTTCCGTCTGGCAGAGACCTGTTCCCATTGGCCCTGCTCACGTGGGTTACTGCATGGAGGCTGAGAGGCTTGCTGATGGGAGGGTATCAAACTCCCTGCTCCACTGAGAGTTACCCCCTGTTCTGATTTTGTAGAGGTTAGAGTATGGGAATAGTCAATTTCCATTTCACAGACTCTTATAGTTCTTAGCCTTTCCACCTCTTCTTTTAGTTCGGCCACCATGTTCATCAGATCCCTGATCTGCTCACACCTAACACAGGTGTTGTTCCTGACATCCTCTGTGTTAAATGCCAGGCTCCAGCACTCCCTGCAGCCACCTGCCTGAACACCTGCATGCTTGTGTGTGGTCTCTGTTTGGGTGCCCACCGTTTTTCTACTAGCCTTTGTTCGGGTAGTAACCATCTTTCAGTAAGCACCCTCACCATCCCGCCGTCAGTGAGAAGGCTGAGCTGAGCCGAGCCGAGCTGAGCTGAGCCGAGCCGAGCCGAGCCGAGCTGAGCTGGTCGCCGCTGCCTCCTCTCCCCGCAGCCAGGCGCTGGGCTCCGTTTGGCTGCCGCGCGGTTTCCGCGGCAACCTCTCGCCCTGCTACGTCACTGCGCTCAGGCACGTAGGCAGCCCGAGCCTGCTGCCCCTCCTCCCCGCTTCAGGAGTTCCGAGGGGGTAACCTCTTTTCGCCTGGAAAGAAAGGAAAGAAAAGCCAAAACAAGCGCCCAGAGCTGAGCTGGTCGCCGCTGCCTCCTCTCCTGGCAGCCACGCACTGGGTTAAGGCATCCAGGCTTAAACCCACAACAAACTGACTGTGGTCTAAGCAATCTGTGTAAAACTGCAGCTAGCTCATGCCCACTGCATTCCAGCTGCCTGTGCTACTGTCACAGTTGTTTTAATTTCTTAAGAAGAAATGTCATCAGACAAATGAACCACTAGAAGTGATTAACAAGACTTGTGTTAATTAAATTCTCTTCTGGCTGGAACCCAAAGTGTCCCTAATGCAAAGGAAGTTTGCTTAATAGCCAGGCCTGCAGTAAACAGCACCACACTTTGCTAAATATCCTCTCTTTGCTGTAAAGCATCTTTACAGCTGCTGAGTGTACCAACAGCCTCATCACAGAATCCTAGAATGCTTTGGGCTGGGTGGGATCACAGTCTCACAGTATTTCAGAGGTTGGAAGGGATCTCAAGAGATCATCAGGTCCAACCCCTGTGCCAGAGCAGCATCACTTAGGGTAGTCTGCACAGGAATGCATCCAGGTGGGGTTTGAAAGTCTCCAGAGAAGGAGACTCCACAACTCCCCTGGGCAGCCTGCTCCAGGGCTCTGTCAACAAAGAAGTTTCTCCTCATGTTGAGCTGAAATCTTCTGTGTTCTAGTTTGAACCCACTGTTCCTTGTCTTATCACTGTGAACCACCCAAAAGAGCCTGGCCCCCTCCTCCTGACACCCACCCCTCAGCTATTGATGGACATTGATCAGATCCCCTCTCAGCCAAGTGTCTCCCAGAGCGAGGAGGCCAAAAAGAGAGAAAGTTATTCTATACAAACTAACTTTGTTGATAGTCCAATGGGATTGCCTAGAACTTATTAAGATCAATCACATCCTGGGCTGCGGCAAGAGAAGCATAGCCAGCAGGGCCAGGGAGGGGATTCTCCCCCTCTACCCCACTCTGCTGAGACCCCTCCTGGAGCTCTGTGTCCAGTTCTGGAGCCTCTGTTCCAGGAAGGATCTGGAGGTGCTGGAAGGTGTCCAGAGAAGGGCCATGAGGATGAGCAGAGGGCTGGAGCTGCTCTGCTCTGGAGACAGCCTGAGAGAGTTGGGGTTGTGCAGTCTGGAGAGGAGAAGGCTCTGAGGAGACCTTCTTGTGGCCTTCCAGTGTGTGAAGGGGGCTCCAAGAAAGCTGGGGAGGGACTTTTGAGGGTGTCAGGGAGTGATAGGACTGGGGGGGATGGAGCAAAACTAGAAATGGGGAGATTCAGATTGTATGTCAGGAAGAAGTTCTTCCCCATGAGGGTGGTGAGAGACTGGCACAGGTTGCCCAGGGAGGTGGTGGAAGCCTCATCCCTGGAGGTTTTTGCAGCCAGGCTGGATGTGGCTGTGAGCAACCTGCTGTAGTGTGAGGTGTCCCTGCCCATGGCAGGGGAGTTGGAACTGGCTGAGCCTTTAGGTCCCTTCCAATGCTGACAATTCTATGATGCTATGATTATTTTTCTTTTTACATCCAATAGTAATTTATTTACATAAATTTCTGCTCAAGATCTGTGGAAAATTTTCCATGCACAGCCTGAAGCTACCACAGTCACAGTCTAAGGGAGTTGTGCAGGCACTGTGTGTCTCTTCTCTCTCAGTCTCAGGGAGAGTGTGTGCCTTATGGTGTGTGGGGCAGAGGCTTTCCCCTGTGTAATGGTTTTAAAGACTGTCTTTTTAATTTTTCTTCTCAAAGTTCAAGCAGAGAAAGCTAAAGAATGTAAATAAGTCACTTCTGGGTATAAGAAAGCAAAGTAATGAATATTCTAAACACTTCCATTGGATAGATAGAAATGTTTAAGAACCACTACTCAAAACAAACTTGAGGAGCTGGGGCAGTTCGGAGCTTGCTGGGCTTCTGTCTGGCTGCTGCTTCTTCTTTTCTGGCTGAAGATAACACACTGACCTTGATGAGCTAAGTCTAACATCCTCTTTGCTTCTTGACTCTCTGCCCTCTGCCAGGGAGGCCTGGGGGGCAGAGAGGTCCCTTGGAGAAAGGCCCTTTGGGGGAAGCAAAGGGAGCTTGGTTGTCCTTTTTCTGTTGATTGTATATATTTGTAAATGTTGTGAATTGTGTGTATTTGTACAGATTCATTGCATTTCATCATAGATTGTAGATTTGCTTGTAAATACAGCTTGCATTTGCTGCCAGACTGAGCTAGCCTGGTCAGTGTCAGTGGGGGGGATTTCAGCTCTCACACTGATACAATACACCCTGGCCTTGGCTGGCAGGGAATTTCCAGCTACACCACATGGCCTGTGGTAGGCCTGGGTCTAGCGGGGGGAGGGCAGTTTGGCTGTTCTTGGGCCTGCTGAGGCTGAGAGGGGTGGAGGATTTTAGAAGGCTCTGGAAGGTTTTGGCCTGGTAGGCTCAGGTGAAGGACTGAGCCTAGCCTGTGAATGTATTCATTTACCTGAGTTCCTTTGGTGTATGTTTGTAAATAGAATTTCCATTTAAACATCCAATCAGTGTGGGGCATTTTTAATCTTACTCCTTGGGAAAGGGCTAAAATATCTTTTCTGTCCTTTTGCCCTGGGCAGCTTGTGGCTCAAAACTGGGACAACTGCTTCTTCCCTAGGCCAGATAACTACACCTCTGGAGCCACCATCAGAGGTGGCTTTAACAGAAGCATCTAATATAGCAAAACATCTACTGACCTAGGGGCAGTGGTTGTCACTAGCAGTGGCCAACAACTTTATTTTGGGGAAAGGCAGCAAGAGGCTCTCCCTGTGCCATGCAAATGTACAGACTGGGGCACACTGATGGTGCTGAGAGCACTCCAAGATACATTAAGCAGCTTATCCATTTCCTTCTCCTCTTGGACTAGTGAGACAGGTCAGTCAAAAAGGTAGCCCAGGGAGAGAAGTGGCATTCTGGGACCAGGTGACTTCAAGAGCAGCACAGTCACTGCAGTTACCATTAGCAACAGAAGGTTTGGATGTGCTATGCTGAAGAGCATCCCTCAGGGACAAGCTCTGGGAAATGTGAAACCTTTCTGACATGCTGATGTTCATAGAATCATAGAATGTCATTAACACACTCACAGAACCACAGGATACAGCTGGTTGGAGACCCCTCCAAGCTCATCCAGTCCAACCCTCCACCAGCACTGCAGGCTGTGCTGGTTTGAGGCCAGACAGATCACCTCTTGCCCTGAAAGGGACAAAAGAATGACACACACAGACGGATTGGAGAGTGATGGAGAGTTTAAATGGAAAAGCAATTGGTGAAGCTACAAAAACACTACACAGCATAGTGGCAAAGAACATCCTAAAGCATAGAGAGTCCCTTACACAATTCCCAGAGGCTTCCAATCCTTCCCTCCTCCCACCTGAGGGTCTACCCAAACCCCCAGGGCTCCTTCTTCCCCCCCCCCCCCCCCACTGCTAAGCAAGTCTCAGGCTGGCCAGGTCTGAGACTGCCTCCCCCCCCCCCCATTCTCCTCCTGGCATTAGGCCTAGTCAGGCCTAAGGGGCCTGAGATACTCCCCCACAGTTACCCAATAAGAGAGGACATCTCCCACGGGGACAGAGAGGGAAGAAAGAGGAAGAGAATGACTCTGCAGATGGATTGATAGGGGCAGGATTTATGGGTAGAAATACGCCGTTTCCTGTGTCCACACCTATTGGGTGGGCACCTGGGACACCAGAGACGTATCTCATGTAGCAGTGGCAGGGGGCACCCAGCCTGAACTGCCACACAGGCTCAACACCAAACCATGTCCCTGAGCACCAGGTCCACACTGCTTGAACACCCCCAGGGATGGTGACTCCAGCACTGCCCTGGGCAGAACATTCCAATGTCTGAGAGCCCTTCCAGTGCAGAAATATTTCCTGAGCTCCAGCCTGAGCCTCCCCTGGGGCAGCTTGGAACCATTTCCTCTGCTCCTGTCCCTTGCCACCAAGGAGCAGAGGCTGCTCCCTCCTCACTCCAACCTCCCTTCAGGGAGCTGTAGAGAGCAATGAGGTCTCCCTCAGCCTCCTCTTCTCCAGCCTCAACACCCCCAGCTCCCTCAGCCCCTCCTCTAACCCAGGGGCTCCAGGCCCTTCTCCAGCCTCACTGCCCTGCTCTGGACAGGCTCCAGCTCCTCAATGTCCTTCCTGCAGTGAGAGCCCAGAGCTGAACACAGCACTCGAGGTGTGGCCTCCCCAGTGCTGAGCACAGGGGGAGGGTCACCTCCTGTCCCTGCTGCCCACCCTGCTTCTGACCCAAGCCAGGAGATGCCTCACCAGTGACTGCCCTGTGGATCTGATATGAGGAGCCCTGCAGCAGTTGCTAATTCTTTACTCCTGCTTTACTGATCCAGCAAAGTGATTACTTCAAGGTGTGGCCTCCCCAGTGCTGAGTACAGACAGCTACTCTCAGTCTTCTTCAGCCTTCATCAGGAACCAGTTGTGGCTGTGGACATGACAGCCAAGACAGACAAAGAGGCTTCCTGTAAAAATCTTTTGCTTCTGAGAGCTCCACCCTCATCTTCCTGCACGAGATGCTGAAGATTTTGCCTTTTTGCAGCCTCTGACACTTTTCAGTGTTTAAGGCCAAGGCTTTTCCATGGCTTAGAAATTCCCAGCAACCTAATTCTGGTGCAATAAAGGATCGAGTATCAGCATGATGCTCCACCTACATAGCTTCTCAGCCAGGTTAATTAACACAGACAGATTGCTATGTTAATGTTGCTACTTTTGCTGCCCAAGTTACCTCGGATGTGATTCCAAGGCACTGCACCATGCACGCAAAGACAAAGCTCAAGAACATGTATGAGAGGAAAAACCATGATGGCTGAAGAAGCATTTTGCTTTCAAAAGCCATGATTAATATCACTGAAGAGAGCAAGAGACCAGAAATCTGGTCTGCCACTGTCAAACCCACTACACTTTGTTGACAGGCAGTTTGGGAGGAAACAACTAAAAAAGAATTGAATCAGGGTGAGGATAAGATATGACCTGCAGGAAAAAGATTTTTGAAATAGATCTTCACATCTATAAAAAAACCAAATTGAACTTTTCCTTTATTATACAGGTTCTACAGGCTCCTTCAGAAAATCAAATGGTAAGTTTACGTGGCAAGAACTGCCAATAAAAGGTCATCTTTACCCCTGAAATCAACAACTGAATGTGACAACTGGGATTTCTCAGAAGAGAATTACACTGTGCTTCATCTGCTCTCTTTGATCAGATGAAAGAAAGAAAGAAAGAAAGAAAGAAAGAAAGAAAGAAAGAAAGAAAGAAAGAAACGAAGAAAGAAAGAAAGAAAGAAAGAAAGAAGAAAGAAGGAAAGTAAAGAAAAAAGAAAGAAGGGAGAAGACGTGACACGGAAAGAAGAGAGTATGAAAGACAGAAGAAAGAAAAAAGAACGAAGAAAGAACGAAGAAAGAAGAAAGAAAGAAAGAAAAAGAAAGAAAAGAAAGAAAGAAAGAAGAAAAAGAAGAAAATAAAGAAAGAAGAAGAAAGGAAAGAAAGAAAGAAAGAAAGAAAGAAAGAAAGAAAGAAAGAAGAAGAAGAAAGAAAGAAAGAAAGAAAGAGAGAGGAATGAAGAAAGAAGAAAGAAAAGAAGAAAGAAAGAATAAGAAAGACAGAGAAGAAAAGAAAGAAAGAAGAAAGAACGAAAGAAAGAAAGAAAGAAGAAAGAAAGAAAGAATGAATGAAAGAAAAGAAATAAAAGAAAGAAGAAAGAACGAAAAGAAAAGAAAGAAGAAGAAAGAAAGAAAGAAGCAAGCAAGCAAGAAAGAAAAGAAATAAAGGCAGAAGAAAGAAAAGAAAGGAAAGAAGAAGAAAGACAGAGAAAGCAAAGAAAGAAAGAAAGAAAGAAGAAAGAAAGAAAGAAAGAAAGAAAGAAAGAAAGAAAGAAAGGAAAGAAAGAAAGAAAGAAAGAAAGAAAGGAAAGACAGAAGAAAGAAAGAAAGAAAGAAAGAAAGAAAGAAAGAAAGAAAGGAAGAAAGAAAGAAAGAAAGAAAGAAAGAAAGAAAGAGAAAGAAAGAAAATGGTTCTTCATACAGGACAGTACTGCAGTGAGAAACAAGCAATGGGTAGAAAATGCACTGCCTCCCCCAAAACTCTGTGATACAGTCAAAGATCATTCAAACTGAGGTCCAAGATGTGATAATCTGTCAGAGAATTCAGGGCCAAATGATGCAAGTTCTTACTCATTCCAGCAAACCCATCTGATCCTGAAGTGCACACAGATTAGCAGCACTCTGCCAGTGCTGAACTGGCTGGGTGGTAGCACTCAGAGGGTTGTGGTCTCAGTGTCCAAGTGGAGACCAGTGACAAGTGTCATCTCTCCAAGGTTGGTACTGGGACCGGTTCTGTTTAACATCTCTGTGGGTGACATGGACAGTGGGATGAAGGCACCCTCAGCAAGTTTGTGGAAGAAGCTGTGTGGTGTGGTTGACAGGGAGGGATGGTTGACAGGATGTGGCTGGAGAGAAGGGATGGCATCCAGAGGGACCTGGCTGTGTGGCAGAGCTGGGCCCAAGCCAACCTCATGAAGTTCAACAAGGCCAAGTGGAAGATCCTGCACCCAGACTGGGGCAATCCCAGACGTACATCCAGGCTGGACAAGGAGTGGATTGAGAGCAGCTGTTCATCAGAGAAGGCCTTGGGGGTGTCAGTTGGTGACAAACTCCCCAGGAGCCAGCAATGGTCCCTGGCAGCCCAGCAGGCAGCTGTGTGCTGAGCTGCATCCAGAGCAGGGAGAGCAGCAGCACAGGGAGGGGATTCTGCCCCTCTGCTCTGCTCTGCTCAGACCCCACCTGCAGCACTGCCTCCAGCTCTGGGGCCCCCAGCACAAGAAGGACCTGGAGCTGCTGGAGAGGGTCCAGAGGAGGCCATGAAGAAGAACAGAGGGCTGGAGAACCTCCCCTGTGGGGACAGGCTGGGAGAGCTGAGATTGGACAGGCTGAAAGAGCTGAGGTTGTTCAACCTGGAGAAGAGAAAACTCCATGGAGAAAACTGCCATAGAGAGGCTGAGATATATTTTTTTGCTGGGATTATGCAGGGCACAGTTCCCAGTTTTCCTTTCCTAACATGGCCAGATGTGTGAGTTAGTAAAGATCTGGGAAGAAACTTCCCTTTCTGAAGATTATGCCACTGAAAATGTAAATGCTGCTTGATTTCATGGAGCACTTAGCATTTCTGAGGTGTTCATTTTTAGACCATAATGAGTCAGCCTGTGGCAGGGTAATGTCTGGGTTAGAGCAGCTATTACACATTCAATTACAGATTCCACATATGCTGGGAAAATACAGACTTCTTTTTCAGCCCCTTTTTCTCACATTGTTTCAATCCATCTCAAGTCCATTTCAAACCTGCCTTGGCATCCATTGTTTCCAGCAAATCATCATCTAGAGAACTTTATTACATATTTAATAAAACTAGTAACTTTCCTCTGAGTCACTTTCCATCTTTAATACTATAAAAACCTTAATGACGGGACTTCAACCTCAAAAAGACCTCAACAAAGACCAGGCCACGTTGTTTCTACTGTAGAAAGCAACCTACTGTGTGCAATAGTCGCCCCCAGCCTCTTTGCCCAGTGTTCACATACAGTTAAGGAACTCATTTCACATATGTGGCAGTTTGGGCTGGGTGCCCCCTGCCACTGCTGCATGAGATACACCTCTGATGTCCTGGGTGCCCACCCACTGGGGGTGGACACAGGAAACGGCGTATTTCTACCCATAAATCCTGCGCCCTATAAAGCCATCTGCAGAGTCATCCTCTTCCTCTTTCTTCCCTCTCTGCTCCCTTGGGAGATGTCCTCTCTTATCAGGTAATGCCAGGGGGGTATCTCAGGCCTCTTAGGCCTGACTAGGCCTAATGCCAGGAGGAGAATGGAGGGGGGGGGCAGTCTCAGACCTGGCCAGCCTGAGACTTGCCTAGCAGTGGGGGGGGGGGGGGAAGGAAGAGCCCTGAGGGATTGAGTAGACCCTCAGGTGGGAGAAGGGAAGGATTGGGAAACCTCTGGGTACTGTGTGGGGGACTCTGTATGCTTTAGGATGTTCTTTTCCACTATGCTTTGTAGTTTGTAGTTTTTCTGTATTTTCACCAATCACTTTTCCACTTAAACTCTCCATCACTCTCCAATCCGTTTGCGTGTGTCATTCTTTTGTCCCTTTCGGGGCAAGAGATGTTCTGGCTGGCCTCAAACCAGCACAACATACAGTTAAGGAACTCATTCCAGTTCTCAGACTTTCTCTGATCTATTCACAATTTCATAGAATCAAAGAATTACTTTAGTTGGAAAAGGCCTCCAAGAGCACCCAGTCCAACCATCGACCCAACACCACCTGTACACAGCTTTGGTTAGACCACACCTTGAGTGCTGTGTCTAGGTCTGGGCTCCTCAATTTAAGAAGGACATTGAGATGCTGGAACATGTCCAGAGAAGGGCAAGGAGGCTGGGGAGGGGTCTGGAGCACAGCCCTGTGAGGAGAGGCTGAGGGAGCTGGGGGTGTTTAGCCTGGAGAAGAGGAGGCTCAGGGGAGACCTCATTGCTGTCTACAACTACCTGAAGGGAGGTTGTAGCCAGGTGGGGGTTGGGCTCTTCTCCCAGGCAACAGTGACAGAAGGAGAGGACACAGTCTCAAGCTGTGCCAGGGGAAATTTAGGCTGGAGGTGAGGAGAAAGTTCTTCCCAGAAAGAGGAATTGTCCATGGGATGTGCTGCCCAGGGAGGTGGTGGAGTCACCGTGCCTGGAGGGCTTCAAAAAAGGATTGGATGTGTCACGTGGAGCCAGGGTTTAGTTAGCCATGAGTGCTGGGTGATAGGTTGGACTTGATGATCTCTGAGGTCTTCTCTAACCTTGTTGGTTCTGTGATTCTATGAAAGACAAGAAAGCACTCAGTGGACGAGACAGGAGCACTGCTTAGCCAAGCAGGGGAGTGGATGTTCTCAAGACTCAAAAATGTTCTTGGCAGGCCTGGAACAAGCCACCTGTTTCCTGTTTCCTTTTTTCTTTCCCTTTTTTTTTTTTTTTTTTTTTTTTTTTAAGTTGCCTTTATATCTAAAATAGAATCACAGAGTGGTAGGGGTTGGAATGGACTCCAGGGATCATAGAGTCCAAACCCCCTGCCAGAGCAGGATCACCCAGGGCAGGTCACACAGGAACACATCCAGGTGAGTCCTGAAAGTCTCAAAGGAAGGCTCCACAACCTCTCTGGGCAGCCTGCTCCAGGCCTCCAGCACCCTCACACCAAAGAGATTTCTCCTTGAGGTGGGAGGTGTTGAAGTGGAACCTCCTGGGTTCCAGTTTGTGTCCACTGCCCCTTGTTCTATCCCAGGATACCACTGAACAGAGCTTGGTCCCTTCTTGAACCCCCACCCCTCAGATATTTGTAACCATTGATCAGATCCCCTCTCAGCCTTCTCTTCTGCAGGCTCAACAGCCCCAGAGCTCTCAGCCTTCCCTCCTCACACAGATGTTCCAGGCCCTTCAGCATCCTCATAGCCTCCCCTGAACTCTCTGTGCTTTTCCCCTGTCCCTCTTGAACTGGGGAGCCCAGAACTGGACACAAATCTCCAGGTGGGGTTTCACCAGGACAGAGTAGAGTGGGAGGAGAACCTCCCCTGCTCTGCTGGCCACATTCTTCTTAATGCACCCCAGCATTGCTGGGTTTGGTCAGCACAGGGACTTACCCATCTTGAAAAGCAGGACACAACCTGCAGAACTTCCTGAGGTGTCCCTCACAGAAACAGCCACATATGTCCATCCATATTTTTATTGTACCCTAGTTTGCTTTTAAAATAGCTGAATTGCCAACCTAGGAATAGAAATGGGGAAAACCTGGAATGTGTTCAAAGTGCTGTTTATCTATCAGTAAGGATAACTGAACTCTTGTCTTAAGATTGTTTTAGGTCAGGGGCAGTCAGGACATGGAGCAGAGGTAAACATGTGCAGATCTCTGAAGTGCCATTAGGTGTTAGAATCACAGAACTGTCAGGGTTGGAAGGGACCTCAAGGCTCATCCAGTCCCAACCCCCCTGCCATGGCCAGGGACACCTCACACTACAGCAGGTTGCTCACAGCCACATCCAGCCTGGCTGCAAAGACCTCCAGGGATGAGGCTTCCACCACCTCCCTGGGCAACCTGTGCCAGTCTCTCACCACCCTCATGGGGAAGAACTTCTTCCTGACATCCAATCTGAATCTCCCCATTTCTAGTTTTGCTCCATTCCCCCTAGGGAATGCTCTCAAGAAAAGGCTTTGGGGGTACTGGTGGATGAGAAGCTCAACGTGAGCCAGCAGTGAGCACTTGCAGCCTAGAAAGCAATTGTATTTTTTTTTTCCTGGCCTGAGCTGGAGAGTACAAACTTTTGTGAGCACTTGGGGGGCTCTGGACTGTCAAGTGTGTGTTTTATCTTCTGTTACAGGTTATCATAACGATCCCTAATGGGTTACCATAAACCCATTGTAATGGCTTTCCATAAACAACCAGTTTGAGTTCTTTATGCTCTGGCACAGAGCACAGGCCAAGAAAATGCTCATTGTCATGCCAAGGAGATATGACAGAAAAAGAAAAAAATGTAGGGAGGCAAGTCCTGCAAGCCCCATGGCTTGGGAGGCTGGAAACCAGCAGCCTTGAGTGACAGAGCCCCCCCAGCATCACCTGAATCCCTTCAGCAGCCCCAGGAGCAGCTCAAGAAGTGGGAGATGGTCATGGTTTTCTTGCATGGTGCTGCAAGGACTGAGCATGGTAGTGTCAGGGTGAAGAGTGTGCCTGTGCCCTCCTGCCCTGGGGATTGCTGTCCAGGGGCCCCTTCCCATGCTGAGCTCAGGCACAGTCTCAACCTCCTCTATACACAGATGCAGGAGGAGCCCAATGGCCAGAAACCAACCCACCTGCTGGTGATCTGCTGCTTGCTGTGGATGTTTTGATTGGAGGGGAGGTTTTTACCTGGCTGTATCTACCAGTACATCCAGTCCCTGCGAGTGATTCAGAGATGTCCAAGCTTTGCTGTAACTAGTGCACGGAATGAGCACAGCTGGTTGGTTCCAAACAATCTGCTTGCTTGCTCACGTCTGACTCTGAGAAGATTGCAGGGAATTAAAACACCTAAAAGCAGAAAGATTTTCAAGGAAGAAACCAATTGAAATGTGCCACATGACCCAGTGCTGGCCATTTCCATCAGACTTGAACCACACTGGGATGTTCCCACTTCTTGCCACCCTCACCACTCAGCTGCTGTCCAAGGGAGGGCTTGGCATTGAAGCAACTGGTGGTGGGTTGGAATTCCCCCCCAGCATAAAATTGCCAGACCAGCTCAGTTGAAAACAAATGAAGCTCAACAAGCACAACTACAATCTAAAATGAAATGCAATGAATGTCTACAAAGTATACAATATTTGCATGTATTTACAATTTACAAACAACCCAAGACCCTCCCCTGGACAAATCCAGGGGGCTACTAATAGCTTCTCCCTCCCTGCTCCCTTCCTCCCTGTACAAGGTAAAGGAGAGAGAAGAGCAGAGAGTTGCTGTTAGTACTTGTGGTGGGTTGAAAATTCTCCCCCAACACCAGCCCAGCCCAGCTGGAAGCAAATGAAGCTGTATGTACAGGCACAACTACAATCTACAATGGAATGCAAGGAAGACATTGGAATGTGCTGCCCAGGGAGGTGGTGGAGTCACCATCCCTGGAGGTGTTCAAGAGGGGATTGGACGTGGCACTTGGTGCCATGGTTTAGTAGTCATGAGGTCTTGGGTGACAGGTTGGACTCGATGATCCTTGAGGTCTTTTCCAACCTTATTGATTCTGTGATTCTGTGAATAGGTACAAAATACACAATATTTGCAATACTTACACAGATATTTACAATTAACAAACAGCACAAGAACCCCCCTGGGCAAAGACCAGGGGAGCTGCAACAGCTTCTGTCTCCCTGCCTCCCCCTCACCCTCCTGGACACAAGGGAAGAGAGAGAAGCAGGAGTATTAGACTGAGCCAAAATAAAACTGATGAAGCCAGAAGGAGCACACAGTTAGTATCTCCCAGCCCAAAGCGATGAGAGAGAGAAATTGGTTTGGGAACCAAACCTTATGGGAAATATCTCTCCAGTGGAATTGCTTAGAATAATAATTATTTTCCATTTTACACCTAATAGTGATTCATTTACATTTTTACTACTTTCTGCTCAAGATCTGTGAAAAATTTTCAAGGCATAGTCTGAAACTACCACAGTACTTCACCACAACAAAGAACACAGCTAAGGTCAGCAACAGCAAAGCAAAAGCCAGCTGGTATCTGCCAGAGCAAAGGAAGCTGAAAAAAAGAGAAAAGTTAGTTTACAAAAGTAGCTTTATGTTGGTTATCTGACCAAAGGGATTATTTAGACCTTATCATTGTTTTCCATTGTGCATCCAAGGGTAATTTATTTACATTCTATCACTTTCTATTCAAGATCTGTGGACGTTTTTCCAGGTACAGCCTAAAACTACCACACCAGAGTATCTCCTGGAGCAGCAGGAACAGCCCTAGAACCTGCCAAATCTGCACCTGCCACACTGCCTCCCTATCACAGTCTCACAGTGTACCAGAGGTTGGAAGGGACCTCAAGAGATCATCAGGTCCAACCCCTGTGCCAGAGCAGCATCACTTAGGGTAGTCTGCACAGGAATGCATCCAGGTGGGTTTGAAAGTCTCCAGAGAAGGAGACTCCACAACCCCCCTGGGCAGCCTGCTCCAGGGCTCTGTCACCCTCACTGGAAAGAAGTTTCTCCTCATGCTGAGCTGAAATCTTCTGTGTTCTAGTTTGAACCCACTATTCCTTGTCTTATCACTGTGAACCACCCAAAAGAGCCTGGCCCCCTCCACTTGAGACCCACCCCTCAGCTATTGATAGACATTGATCAGATCCTTCTCAGTCTTCTCTTCTCCAGACTAAACAGCCCCAGGGCTCACAGTCTCTCTTCACAGGGAGATGCTCAAGTCCCCTAAGCATCCTCCTGGCTCTTCCTTGGACTCTCTCCAGCAGGTCTCTGTCTCTCTTGCATGGGGAGCCCCAAACTGGACACAGGATTCCAGGTGTGGTCTCACTAGGGAAGAGTAGAGGGGCAGGAGCACTTACCTAGCCCTGCTGGACATCTTTCTTGATACATCCCAGGATCCCATTGGCTCTCCTGGCCAGAAGAGCACATTGTTGTTCCATGCAGAACTTGCTGCCCACCAGCACTCCAAGGTCTTTCTCTGTGGAGCTGCTCTCCAGCAGGGCAGCCCCTAACCTGTCCTGGTGCTGTTGTTATTCCTCCCCAGATGCAGGACCCTGCACTTGTCCTTATTAAACTCCATGAGGTTTGCCTGTACCCAGCTCTCAGCCTGTCCAGGTCACACTGGATGGCAGCACAGCCTGAGGGGTGTCAGCCAACCCCCCCTTCCCCCCAGTTTTGTATCATCAGAACTTGCTGAGGGTACTCTCAATGCCCTCAGACAGATCGTTGATAAAGATATTGAACAAAGCTGGACCCAGTACCAATCCCTGGGGGACACCGCTGGCCACAGGCCTCCAAGTTGACTCAGTGCCACTGATGACAATCCTCTGAGCTCTGTTGTGGAGCCAGTTTGCAATCAACCTCACCAAAGCCACCCTGGGTGAGGGGGAAAGGTACACATCACCCTGCAGGCATCTGCTGTGCTTTGGGCTCTCATGGGAAGGCTGCAGGCCCTGCAGATCCCTGTGATCACAGGACAGAGCCAAGCCTATCTTACTTACTCCTCCAGAAATCTTCATGAATTCTCAGCAAATCTATACCCCTCCAGCATTTACATTGTGGACAGAACTGCTGCTGGCAGATGCTGGTGTTTGTGGGTCTCTTCTCTGGGTTAGAGGAGACATTTAGGCAATTGGTGTCTCCAGGTTAGATTCAGTGTCTTTAATCCAGAGACAAGCATCTGCCTCCAGGGCACCAGCATGGGCTGTGGGGGGACTTTGCTGGAGGATGAATCTTCCAGTACCTGGCTGCCCAGAGATGTGGTTGAGGCCCCATCCCTGGAAACATTCAAGGTCAAACTTGATGGGACCCTGAGCCACCTGCTCTAGTTGGAGATGTCCCTGTTGGGTGCAAAGGAGTTGGAGAAGATGACCTATGAGGGCCCCTTCCAACCCAATGCAGTCTGTGATCCTGTGAAAATAAGGAAGTTGCAAGACAATCCTAATGCAGCCTGGGAGCTGAGAGCTTGGCAAGGATGGAGCAAGGGAGTGTGCTGAGGGAATACATGACACCTCCACTGAGGGGACTTCAGACAGTGCTGCTGACCTTAGACAACCACCAGTTTCCAGCTTGAACTCTGAGGGCAACCTGGACTGTTCTGGCCAAATTTCTTTTCTCAGGCTCTATCTAGATGATGCCATTTATTCATGCAACAGAACATCCCCAGGCGGGAAGGGGATGAAGAGAGCTCAAAGGCTGTAGGAACTCTTGGGATCAGAGCTCTGAGTTTCCCCTCCAATGGTTGCTTTCTCCTCTCATTTTACAAGCCAGGCAATGTGGTCTGCAGGCTCCATTTTCTTACTGACTATGCCACCTGCCTGCCTGAAGTCTGATGCAAAAGGTGCTAAAATAAGATCACAGAATCATAGAATCACTGAATGTTAAAGGTGGGAAGGGACCTCCAGAGATCATCAAGTTCAATGCTGCTGCCAAGGCAGGACACCAGAGTTTGGGTGAAACATGCACTTTTTGTGTGTAGGATTGGAAACTAGAAACCAACGAAAAAAAGAACTTGTGGGAAAGATTTTGTAAACAGTATGCTTGGGTGTTGACTTTTGCAATAAATAGCACCACCACCATCTCTCTGAAAAATAACAAAGCCCTCAGTATTGCTTTGCTGCTTCTTTCTTTTCATTTTAATCACATCTGGTTCCTCTCCAGCTCATTAGCAGTACAGTCCTGGTGTGCCCTGCAGGAACACTTGGTGTAAAAATAGGCTGAGAAACCCTCGTAAGGAGAAGCCTGCATCATTAACACTGCAAGAGTAACACAAATTAGGACATCCTCCTTGATCCACTGATGGAGGGAGGCAGGGAAATAGATGTTCAAAGGGTGGTGTTTTGGACATTGGATATTAGGAAGAAATTCTTCAGAGTGAGGGTGGTGAGACACTGGCACAGGTTGCCCAGGGAGGCTGTGGATGCCTCCTCCCTGGAGGTGCTCAAGGCCAGGGTTGCAGGTTAAGGATTAATTGTAAAACCATAGAGATAGAAGTCCCCCAGAGGATTAGATAGTCCCACAGGGGAGGGCACAGGATGTTGTAATTTGTGATTCTGTTCCCTCCAGGGATGAGGCTTCCACCACCTCCCTGGGCAACCTGTTCCAGTGCATCACCACCCTCATGGGGAAGAGCTTCTTCCTGATGTCTAATTTACTTCTCCCCTCCTCTAGCAGCACAGGGAGGTGATTCTGCCCCTCTGCTCTGCTCAGACCCCACCTGCAGCACTGCCTCCAGTTCTGGGGCCCCCAGCACAAGAAGGACCTGGAGCTGCTGGAGAGGGTCCAGAGGAGGTCACCAAGATGATCAAAGGGCTGCAGAACCTCTCATGCAAGGAGAGGCTGTGGAAATTGGGACTGCTCAGCCTGGAGAAGAGAAGGCTCCAGGGAGACCTTAGAGCAGCCTTCCAGTACCTGAAGGGGCTCCAGGAGAGCTGGGGAGGGACTTTGGACAAGGGCTGGGAGTGCCAGGATGAGGAACAATGGCTTTGAGCTGGGAGAGGGGAGATTGAGACTGGAGATGAGGAAGAAATTCTTGGCAGTGAGGGTGGTGAGACACTGGCACAGGTTGCCCAGGGAGGCTGTGGCTGCCTCCTCCCTGGAGGTGTTCAAGGCCAGGGTTGTAGGTTAAGGATTAATTGTAAAACCACAGAGATAGAAGTCCCCCAGAGGATTAGTCCCAGAGGGGAGGGCACAGGATGTTGTGATTTGTGATTCTGGTCCCTTTTCCCCTGTCTCCCTGTGTAAGGAGCAGACTTTCTGGTCAGCTTTCTCCCTCTCTCCAGGCACATGGCTTGCAGTGTGGGGGAGGTTTGGCTGCTGCAGGATATTTTTGCTGCCTCCTCGAGGCCTAGCTGAGGCCCAGCAGAGGCTTTGCTGAGGCCTAATTGAGGCCTATCTCAGGGCTTAATTGAGGTCTAGCAGAGGCCTACTTGGGGCTTATCTGGTGGAGCTAGGCCTGATTCTGAATGTTTTACCTTGGTACCTTTTTTTATTTTGTTTACTTTTGTAAAGAGTGTTTCTATTTAACCTCCAATTCTATGCCACCAGTGATCCTGTGGGGGGTTGAAATCCCCTTCCCACATTATCCACACCAGACTAGCTCAGTCCAAAGCAAATGAAGCTGGATTTACAAAGCAAAAACTACAGCCTACATTGGGATGCAGTGAATATGTGCTAATATACAGGATTTACAGATATGTACAATTAACAGAAACAGCACAAACCCCTCCTGGCCAAAGCCAGGGAAGCTGCCCCTTGCCTCCCCCTTCCCTGCCTTGCCCAGGTCCCCCTGGCAGAAGGAGAAAGACAAGAAGCAGAGAGGGTGTTAGGACTTAGTGTTTCAGTAGCTGGTGTGCAAAGCCGCAAAGCCAGAATCACAGAATCAATAGGGTTGGAAAAGACCTCAAGGATCATCAAGTCCAACCTGTCACCCAAGCCCTCATGACTACTAAACCATGGCACCAAGTGCCACGTCCAGTCCCCTCTTGAATACCTCCAGGGATGGTGGCTCCAGAAGAGAAGAGCAGAAACACCCTGCTAGAATGCTGCAGAGAGAACTGACCTTTGTTTTGAGAACTGAATCTTAAAGGTTTCTCTCTCGCCAATGTGTGATGGTTTGAAACTGTCTCTTTAGTTGTCGGGGGGGGGGGGGGAATTTCAGCTCACACTGACACACCAATGGAATTGTTTGGAATAATCATTATTTGTCTTTTTTACACCCAATAGTGATTTATTTACATTCTTACTACTTTCTGCTCAAGATCTGTCAAAAAAATTTGAAAGGCACAGCCCTAAACCCATCACAGATTCTTTACTCCTTTGGGGTAAAATTCATTCTACCTGCAGGCCAGAGATGTTCCTGCTCAAACCAAGACAGCCAGGCCAGAAAAAGGACCTTGGGCCACTTGGTCTATTGGGAGGTGTCCCTGCCCATGGCAGGGGGGTTGGAACTGGATCATCTCTAAGGTCCTTTCCAACCCTACTGTCTTGAAGGGGAATTGTTAATTACCCTCACAACAATAATAAACGCTATGGCAAATGGGTATTAATAAATGTATTAGCAACCCTTTATTAATGAAAATTGCCAAAACTCTTTCACTAGGATGGTTGTATGGTTGGAATATCTCTTTAGAATGGGAATATGCAGTCTCAGGGCAACTATAAACAATTTAATGCAAACTAGGAGGCAATATCTTGGAAAGAGAAGGTCCCTGAGAGCAGATAGTGCTCAGTTACAGCGGGGGGAGGCTTAGTAAGAGCCTTGAAACCCAAAGGCCAGTGAATTGATTACTCACAGCTGGGTTTACCCCCATGGAGAATGCTGCTGCTGCTGTGTTAGCTTTGGGGCGCTCTCGTACGGCGCTGGCACGGCGGATTGCCGGCAAGGAGAGGTCACTGCGTGGTCCCAGGCTGGGCTGGCTGCAGCGGACGGCAGGCAGTTAATGACGCTCTGCCCAATGGGAACTGGCTTGGCTTCTGGGGAAACTGAGGCATGGCAGGAGTCTGGTGGCAAGGGGAAGCAGGCCAGGTGGATCTGGCTTCTAGGCTTATAGCTTCTCCAGCTTGCTGTGTATGGCTCATGGCTATATCTCAGGCTCTGGACCAGGCACTCGAGGCAGGCCAGGGCAAC
This sequence comes from Indicator indicator, assembly GCF_027791375.1. NCBI lineage: Eukaryota > Metazoa > Chordata > Aves > Piciformes > Indicatoridae > Indicator > Indicator indicator. The sequence continues at coordinate 2,104,020 of NC_072036.1, forward strand.
TCAAGACAGCTTCTACAAGATGGGTCCAAGTAGGCTTGAAGGAAGGCTTCAGCAAGGTTTGCAGCAAGGCTTATAGCAAGGTTTGCAGCAAGGCTTAAAGCAAGCTTTGCAGCAAGGCTTGAAGCAAGGTTTAAAGCAAGGCAAAGGCGACTTCCAGGCCAGCATCTATATACATCTAGTCAGAGATCAATTGCTCCAATGGGGCACTGAAGCTAACCTGTAGCTGCCCAATGGAAGTGGTTCTGCCAGGCTATAGCCACAAAAGGCAGAAGCAAAGCCCTTGTCTCTGGGGGAGCAGTGGTCAGCTCACCTGCTCTCACCCAGATAAACAGCTTGTTTACCAGACAGGCAGAGTCCTGTCCCCTTTGTTCTTTTCCCCACATTGCCCTGTTTTCCTGCAGGAAGGAGGGGAGAGAAAGGGACCCGGTCTAGAGATCTTAAGGCCTGTCTGGGTGTGTACTGGGCCATGTCATGGCCCTACCATGACACCTACCCATTCTATGTGTTTATGGTTCTGTGATTTCAGAGGTGTATGGCCCACACTGAAACAATAGCTCTCTTTTTCCACCAACTATAGAGAACCATAAAAAGCCTTCAGTCTAACAAAGACCGAGATGAGCAGCATATTGCTTCTTCATTTTCCCTCTTTCTCCTTGACTGAAGTTGAACTACATTTGAATTTGCTTTTTAAATTGCTTTGGTTTTCAGGCTGGAGAGTTGGTCAGGGAGACATTTAATGAAGTTCAACAAGGACAAGGGGAGAGTCTTGCACCTGGGAAAGAACAACCCCATGGAGCAGGAGAGGTTGGGGACTGAGCTGCTGGAGAGCAGTGAAGGGGAAAAGGCCCTGGGGGTCCTGGTGGATGGGAGGTTGACCACGAGCCAGCAATGTGCTCTGGTGGCCAAGAAGGCCAAGGGCAGCCTGGGGTGCATTAGAATGGCTGTGGTCAGTAGATTGAGAGAGGTTCTTCCTGCCCCTCTACTCTACCCTGCTAAGGCCACATCTGGAATATTGTGTCCAGTTCTGGGCCCCTCAGGTCAAGAAGGACCTCAGGGAACTGCTTGATAGAGTCCAGCACAGAGCCACAAAAATGATGAAGGCAGTGGAACATCTTCCTTATGAGGAGAGCCTGAGGGAGCTGAGGGCTCTGTAGCTTGGAGAGGAGGAGCCTGAGGGTGACCTCATTGCTCTTGATAAAGATGTGCAGGGGGAGTGCCCTCTGGGCTGGAGCCAGGCTCTGCTGGGGGATGCCCAATGCCAGCACAAGAGGAAGTTGAGGCATAGGAAGTTCCATGGAAAAAGAGGAAGAATTTTTTCCATGTGAGGGTGATAGAGCCCTGGAACAGGCTGCCCAGGAGGCTTGTGGAGTCTTCCTCTCTGGAGATATTCAAACCCTGCCTGGATGTGTTCCTGTGTGACCTGCTGTAGGTGACCCTACTCTGGCAGGGGGTTGGACTGGATGAGCTCTCGAGGTCCCTTCTAGCCCCTAACATTCTGTGACTCCCCTTGGGTTTGTTTCCAATAACTGATCCTCAGATTCCTTTCTTCTGCTCTCTGCCTTCATGCTTTATTTAACCATTTTTATTGCTTGCCTTGGTACCCTACTCTGCACAGTCCAGGCACACCCTTGGAGGCAAGGAGAATATTTCAGTGGTTTTGAACCTGCTAACTGCAGAGGAGGTTGGACTAGATGACCTTTGGAGGTCTCTTCCAATCCAGGCATTTTGATTCTATCAGAATTATTGTGAGTGTCAGCCTCACGCTTTTGCTATTATAATAAACAACTGTGTGCAGTTTTGATCCTCACTATACTTGAAAGATGTGGACAGGCTGGAAAGTGCCCAGTGAAGGGCCAGGAGAATGATCTGAGGACTGACAGCCCTGCATATGAGGAGAGGCTGAGAGAGCTGGGGGTGCTCCACCTGGAGAAGGGAAAGCTGAGGGAGGACCTTATTGCCATGGACCAGTGCACAAAGGTGCACAGTGCACCATGTCCTCCTGGTGGCTACCAAGAGGATGGAGACTGCCTTTGTACAAGGAGTGCCCTGGCAAAGACAAGGGAGGATGGGGACAAGGTACTGCACTTCACAGGAAAATGTTTCCCCATGAGCACAGTCAGACACTGGATCACCTCCCAAGGGAAGCAGTGGAGTCCACTCCATTGCACAATTTGAAGACTCAGCTTGGCAGGGTCCTGGGCCAGCTCATTTCAACTCTACTGTTAGCTAGAAAGGTTGGAGCAGATGATCCTTGGGGTCCCTTCCAAGCTGGCATCCTATGATTCTGTGAAAGATCTGAGATACACATGAGGCTCTTTAGAGACCAAGACATTTTATTTGCATTGCATAAAACTTCTAATAATGCTGCTAAGAAGTTACTGTCTTGTGGACCATATAAGATGGACTTGTATATGGATTAGTAAAATTAGTTGTGAGGTACAGGTGAGCAAGGTGAGGAGATCAATGGCATCATTGGTGAGACCTCACCTCCAGCACTGTGTGCACCTCTGGGCCCCTCATTGCAAGAATGATCTTGAGGTGCTGGAGCAGGTCCAGAAGAGAGCAACCACACTGGGGGAGGGGCTGGAGGGAAAGTCTGATGAGGAGAGGCTGAGGGAGCTGGGGGTGTTCAGCCTGGGGAAGAGGAGGCTCAAAGAGGACCTTATCACCCTCTACAGTAAGTTGGGGGTCAGGCTCTGTTCCCAGGGAGCTTGCAGCAAGAGGAGAGGACATGGCCTGAAGCTGTGCCAGGGGAGGGTTAGGTTGGATGCTAGGAAGCAATTCCTCATGGAAAGGGCAATCAGGCACTGGGATGGACTGCCCAGGGAGGTGGTGGAATCATCATCCCTGGAGGTGTTTAAGGAGAGATTGGATGTGGCACTCAGTGCCATGGTCAGATTGAGGTGGTGATGTTAGACCACAGGCTGGGCTGGATGACCTCAGAGCTCTAGTCCAGCCTCAATAATTCTGTGATTCTGTGACTCTCCTGTGAGACAGCATTTTTAATAATCTGTAAATAGGTTATTATCAGACACCCTTTTGTAACCATGAAACTTAAGCTTTTGCCTAAGCAGAACTATTCACAGGCTTACAGGAGGCAGCGTTCAGAAGAGCACTCAGATCAAAGCCCACAGTGGTGGGTGAGAGGACATCCTCATAGTTCAGTTCAGCAAACAAAAAGCAGTGCATTTTATCTGCAGGATATAAGTCACTTGGATTGCAGAGATGACAAACTGAGCCTCAGATAATTTTCATTCAATTAAAGAGTGCAAGGAGAGAGCAGAGCCATGCAAATACCTGACACAGCCAACTAGGCTAAGCATGGGCACAGCACAACCTCTGCTAGGTGTATCAGAACCCACCCAAGGCAAAACACAGGTCAGGTCTCATTAACACTTGAGTTAAAACCCAGGGTCAGTGGCAATCAGAGGAAAGGCAAGAGGATGACCTTTGCTCTGTCTGACAGAGCTCCTCCCCCACTGGTATCTAAAAGAGAGGAATCTGCACGGCAGGAGGGAGCAGCAGCAGCAAAGCCTCGGCAATGGTATCAAGGGACAGCTTTGGCAGCTGACCCAATTTACATTCAAAGCAAAAGCATCTGAGTTCCCGTGTGCAGACACTGCACTGTCAGAAACAGCAGCACATGGCTCTCTTGGAGTGCTTTGTCTGTGGTTTTGGCCATCTAGGGCAGGTGATGTCAGCCCTTACCTGTCCCTTCAAGCAGATCACACAGCTCACGGGGAATGGGACAGGGGGGCTAAGGCAGCACAGGGCAAAGGAACTGCACTGCAGGCACAAATTGTCTTCCAGTGTTAAAATTGCATCATTCTAGTTCTGAGAGAACATTAGAGAAAAGAAAATATCAACATCTCCTAAGGTCAGATTATTTTAAGTGAACTTCATACAATCACAGAACAGAAGGGTTTGGAAGGGACCTCCAGACATCATCAGCCCAACCCCCCTGCCAGAGCAGGGTCACCCAGGGCAGGTCACACAGGAACACATCCAGGTGGGGCTGGAAAGTCTCCAGAGAAGGAGACTCCACAACCTCTCTGGGCAGCCTGCTCCATGCCTCCAGCACCCTCACAGTAAAGATTTCCTCATACTCAGGTGGAACTTTCTAGGTTCCAGCTTGTACCCATTGCCCCTTGTTCTGTCACAGGGCACTTTGGAGTCTCAAAGAATCCTGAAAATGCTTCAGTTGCAGCCTTGCATGGCACTTCTGTCATGTCAGTACTATGTGCTATGAAGGAGTAAACAAATGTAGGTGAACTTCAGGAGTTTTATTTTTTGCTATTCTCAGGGCTGCCCTTGAGATTTTTCAGTGGATCTTGAAAGTTTTTACACTGTCAGTCACATAATTCTGCCACTTGAAACTTACTTTTAACCCAGCAGGTAACTAAATCACCAAAGCATATGGAGAACTATTTTTGCTGAAAAAAAAATATGCTAGAATGGATGTAATTTGCATGTGGTTCCATATGAATGAAGGTGAAATTTGTTTCAGAAGGGGAATTTTAGAAGATAAAATATGGTGGTACTTTTGTTCCCAGAAGAGATAATCCCTGTCCCAAACTCTTTAAAATCCAGATAGAAAACAAGGGTCTGATGGGAAAGATAAATATCAGTTGAGGAAAAGTGAAGAAATAATCCTAGATTCATCATATTATTTGGGTTGGAAGGGACCTTCAAGATCATCCAACCCACCAGCACAGGTTGCTCAAGGCCTCATCCAGCCTGGCCTTGGACATCTCCAGGGAGGGGACATCCACAGCCTCCCTGGGCAACCTGTGCCAGTGTCTCCCCACCCTCACCCTTCCTAATCTCCAGTCTCAATCTCCCCTCTCCCAGCTCAAAGCCATTGTTCCTCATCCTGTCACTCCCAGCCTTTGTCAAAAGTCCCTCCCCAGCTCTCCTGGAGCCCCTTCAGGTACTGGAAGGCTGCTCTAAGGTGTCCCCAGAGCCTTCTCTTCTCCATGCTGCACAGACTCAACTCCCTCAGCCTGTCCCATAGGGGAGGTTCTCCAGCCCTCTTACCACAGCCTCTGGCTGGCTCCAGGCTCCCCAAAAGCAGACACAGGCACTCAAGCACCCTCCCAGGAAGCACCACCACACTCCTTGGCTCCAGGAGCAGCAGGAAAGGGCAATGGAAAGAGAGGTTCTTAGGAAAGCCTGAGTCAGGCAGCCAAGAACACACATAAGGAAAGCCACATGCAGAGCATCACCTTTTGCCTCCCTGTCTTGGTTTCCACCCTATTTACTTTTTCCCACTGACCCTCAAAATCAGGCCTAAAGCAGACAGCCAGGACTGACTCTCTGCCACACAGGACAGAGGTCTGCTTTATCTCTGCTGCAGAAGGAGCAGAGCCCATTCTGCAGGCTGCAGACCCCATTCTGGAGGCTACAGCCATCACCCTAAACCTTATCAATACAGTAATAACAAACCTTATTAATAAACCTTATAAATAAAGTAATGCTAGTCATCATGTCAGAGAGATGCTGGGCAGCGTCCAACATGGCCTGGGCACACTTTTCATCCAAATACTGAATCCCTGACTCCAGTGAATTGTGCACAAAGCTTAGAATCACAGAATTGTCAGGGTTGGAAGGAACCTCAAGGATCATCCAGTTCCAGCCTCCCTGCCATGGGAGGGACACCTCATACTAGATGAGGTTGCTCAGAGCCACATGCAGCCTGCACTGGAGCCTGTGCACAGAGAGAAGTGTGAATGTCTGGCTGAAAGCACATGATGCTTTCTTTTCTCTCTTTTAAAGGAATTAGGGAGTCTTGTCAGAGAAGGATCCAAACACTCCAGCAATCATCCCTCCAAAGCTTCAGATGCTAATCTTGATTTCATTAGCAGGATGCCAGTGATAGGGAGGACACAATCAAAATTACTGGGATGATTTCATGTTCATGGGTAAGACATTAATCAAAGATTAGAGGAATGTATGCTAAACTATTGTGATATAAGTATAGCTGAATGGAAGTGTTGAAAGGGAAAAGGTATTTCTTCTGTGGAAGAACAAAAAAATCAAACCTAACATGCCCCTCCCTGAAGGTGTTCAAAGCCAGGACGGATGAGGCCTTGATGGAAGGTGGGAGGTGATGGGCTGGTGGGAGGTGTCCCTGCCCATGGCAGGGGGGTGGAACCAAATGATCTTTAAAGTCCTTTTCAAACTAATCCATTCTATGATTCTGTGAAGGTGCTCTGAATGAAAGCTTTTATTTACTTTCTCTGTATTTTTCTTCCTCCTGTGGGAAATAAGCTGCTGGGGTGCATTCAGAGGAGTGTGGCCAGCAGATTGGGTGAGATTCTCCTCCCCTTCTACTCTGCTCTGGTGAGAACTCACCTAGAATATGGCATCCAGTTCTGGGCTCCCCAGGTCAAGAGGGACAGGGATCTGCTGGAGAGAGTCCAAGGGAGGGCTATGAGGATGCTGAAGGGACTGCAGCACTGCCTGGGGAGGAGAGGCTGAGAGCCCTGGGGGTGGTTAGTCTGGAGAGGAGAAGACTGAGAGGGATCTGATCAATGTCTATCAAGAGCTGAGGGCTGGGGGTCAAGAGGGAGGGGATGGCTCCTGTTCAGTTGCACCCTGGGATAGGCCAAGGGGCAATGGATAGAAACTGCAGCAGAGGAGGTTCCACTTCAATGTGAGGAGGAACTTCTTCACTGTGAGGGTCCCAGAGCCCTGGAGCAGGCTGCCCAGAGAGGTTGTGGAGTCTCCTTCTCTGGAGCCTTTCCAGCCCTGTCTGGATGTGTTCCTGTGTGACCTGTGCTGGATTCTCTGGTCCTGCTCTGGCAGGGGGTTGGACTGGAAGATCTCCAGAGGTCCCTTCCAGCCCCTAACATCTGTGATCCTGTGAAGCAAGTGTTTGGAATCTGTGATTTGATGCTATCAACAGAGTATCCAACAGAAAGTTCACCAGTTATGGCAGCCTTGGTAGCTGGTAGGGCAGGGATTCTCTTTCAGCTTAGAAGAATTAGTGATAAGTCCTCTTTACAAGGCCCCAAACTTGCAACTGTAGCTGTGACAGACAGTAACACTGAAACCTGACTTAAAGTTCAGGTCACACAGAAGAGGTTCTTAGGAGCTGTGTGTAATGAAATCAGCTGATGCAGTGCAACAGAGTCATTTTGGACAGCAGCTGCTGTACTGGGAGAGGTCTGACTAGGGGAAGGGAGTGAAACTAGAAATGGGTGGATTCAGACTGGATGTCAGGAAGAAGTTCTTCCCCATGAGGGAACAGCTTGCCCAGGGAGGTGGTGGAAGCCTCATACCTGGAGGTTTTTGCAGCCAGGCTGGATGTGGCTGTGAGCAACCTGCTGTGGTGTGAGGTGTCCCTGGCCATGGCAGGGGGGTGGGAACTGGATGATCATTGAGGTCCCTTCCAACCCTGACAATTCTGTGATTCTGATTCCTCTGTTGATTCAAGTTCTTTGTGCTGGAAGGGAGATGAGTGGCAGCCATGGTCCTGTGTCCCACCAATTCCTCTGGTGCAGCACAGGCTACTGAGGGCTATGAAAAAAACACCCAAGCAAAGCAGAACAGCTTGAAACTTCTGCTCTTCTGTGTAAAATGAAGATGTCTTTGGATCACAGAGCTGTAAAAATAGTTTCAACCTACTTCTGCCTTTCTTAGCTCTCTGGTCTTATGACATAGCCTACTTGGGACCAGAGCAAAGTCATTCTGGAAAGGAAAACTCCCTGTAGGCTTGAAATATGCTGGGCCTCAGAGGAACCTTTTGGATGTGCAGCCAAAGCCTTGATTAGAATCATAGAATTGTTCTGGTTGGAAAACATCATCCAGTCCAAGCATTCTCTACCTCTGCCAAGTCTGGTGCTAATCCATGTTCCTCGGCACCACATCTCTGCCTCTTTGAAACACCTCAGGGATGGGCACTCAACCACCACCACCCTGGGCAGCCTGTGCCAGTGGTTGAGAACCCTTTTAGTGAAGAAATTTCTTCTCAACTTCAACCTAAACCTGCCCTGCTGCAACCTGAAGCCATTTCCTCTCATCCTATCACTTGTTACTGTGCAGAAGAGACCAACCCTCACCCTGTTTTGCAGCCAGCCTGTGGTCTGCAGAATCAACACCTAGAGCCATCTTCCTTTTCCAAACAAATGTTTTCCATGAAAAGCCATGATCCATCCCTAGCTTTTTGTAGCTCTCCTTCACAAAAAAACTTGTTAGCTGAGTAGAAAGCAGCTCTTCACCTGTGTGTCCACGTGGGGTGACTGGCTAACACCACAACTGAACACAGATGCTGAGATACTGGAAGGTGTCCAGAGAAGAGCAACAAGGCTGGGGAGGGGTCTGGAGCACAGCCCTGTGAGGAGAGGCTGAGGGAGCTGGGGGTGTTTAGCCTGGAGAAGAGGAGGCTCAGGGCAGACCTCATTGCTGTCTACAACTACCTGAAGGGAGGTTGTAGCCAGGTGGGGGTTGGGCTCTTCTCCCAGGCAATCAGCACCAGAACAAGAGGACACAGTCTCAAGCTGTGCCAGAGGAAGTTTAAGCTCGAGGTAAGGAGAAAGTTCTTCATGGAGAGAGTTGTTAGATGTTGGATGTGCTGCCCAGGGAGGTGGTGGAGTCACCATCCCTGGAGGTGTTCAAGAGGGGACTGGACGTGGCACTTGGTGCCATGGTTTAGTAGTCATGAGGGCTTGGGTGACAGGTTGGACTTGATGATCCTTGAGGTCTTTTCCAACCTTATTGATTCTGTGATTCTGTGAACTGAGAGCCTGCAGTGCCACACTGGATTACATCAAGCTCATTAGCATTTCATTAGTCCTCTACTTCTCCTCATTAAAATCTCAACCTCGTGTAACTTCTCTGCCTCTCTCCACAGCTAAGGAAGAAGCTCAGATGCAGACAGTTACTGGAACAAGGTTTCCCCTCCCCCCCGTGTTTCTGAGGTACCCTTGCTGAGCCCTCTCAGGCTGATATTTTTCATACTACCCAATGGTTCTCAGTCCTCATGCCTGTGAATCACAGCCAGCAGAGGACATTGCCTGCAGTCACAGGCTCCATGCACGGCTCAGCAGGAGCTTAGTACTGACCCCCAGCAACAGGGAGCCAACAGGACAAACACATGCCCCAGGAATCATCCCTGGCCTTTGGAAACTTGGGTGTCTCTTGGGGTGATGGGTTGAAATTCCCTCTTGGGTGAGGGGTTGAAATTCTCTCTTGGGGTGATGGGTTGAAATTCCTTCTTGGGGTGATGGGTTGAAATTCCCTCTTGGGTGAGGGGTTGAAATTCTCTCTTGGGGTGATGGGTTGAAATTCCTTCTTGGGGTGATGGGTTGAAATTCCCTCTTGGGTGAGGGGTTGAAATTCTCTCTTGGGGTGATGGGTTGAAATTCCTTCTTGGGGTGATGGGTTGAAATTCCCTCTTGGGTGAGGGGTTGAAATTCTCTCTTGGGGTGAGGGGTTGAAATTCCTTCTTGGGGTGATGGGTTGAAATTCCTTCTTGGGGTGATGGGTTGAAATTCCCTCTTGGGCTGGTGGGTTGAAATTCCCTCTTGGGGTGGTGGGTTGAAATTCCCTCTTGGGGTGGTGGGTTGAAATTCTCTTTTGGGCTGGTGGGTTGAAATTCCCTCTTGGGCTGGTGGGTTGAAATTCCCTCTTGGGGTGGTGGGTTGAAATTCCCTCTTGGGGTGGTGGGTTGAAATTCTCTTTTGGGGTGAGGGGTTGAAATTCTCTCTTGGGGTGATGGATTGAAATTCCTTCTTGGGGTGATGGGTTGAAATTCCCTCTTGGGGTGGTGGGTTGAAATTCCCTCTTGGGGTGGTGGGTTGAAATTCTCTCTTGGGGTGAGGGGTTGAAATTTCTTCTTGGGGTGATGGGTTGAAATTCCTTCTTGGGGTGATGGGTTGAAATTCTCTCTTGGGGTGAGGGGTTGAAATTCCTTCTTGGGGTGATGGGTTGAAATTCCTTCTTGGGGTGATGGGTTGAAATTCCCTCTTGGGCTGGTGGGTTGAAATTCCCTCTTGGGGTGGTGGGTTGAAATTCTCTCTTGGGGTGATGGGTTGAAATTCTCTCTTGGGGTGAGGGGTTGAAATTCCCTCTTGGGGTGATGGGTTGAAATTCCTTCTTGGGGTGATGGGTTGAAATTCCCTCTTGGGGTGAGGGGTTGAAATTCCTTCTTGGGGTGATGGGTTGAAATTCCCTCTTGGGGCGATGGAGTGAAATTCCCTCTTGGGGTGATGGATTGAAATTCTCTCTTGGGGTGATGGGTTGAAATTCCCTCTTGGGGTGATGGAGTGAAATTCCCTCTTGGGGTGATGGATTGAAATTCCCTCTTGGGGTGATGGGTTGAAATTCCCTGTCCCCCCCAACATAGAATTGCCAGACCAGCTCAGATGGAAGCAAATGAAGCTCTATTTACAAGCACAGCTATGATCTAGAAGTATGGAATGCAATGAATCTGTACCAAATATACAATACTTACATGGATTTACAATTTATAAGCACCACAAGAACCTCTCTGGACAAAACCAGGGGATTACCAACACCTCCCCCATCTCTGCTCCCTTCCTCCACCCTATAGAAGGCAAAAGAGAGAGAGAGAGAAGAGCAGAGAGTAGCTTGTGAGTACTTAGCCACAACACAGAACACAGCCAAGGTCAGCAACAGCTAAGCAAAAGCCACCAGCTGCTATGTGGTTAGTGGGGAGATTCAGACTGGATGTGAGGAAGAAGTTCTTCCCCAAGAGCGAGATGGATTCCCCATGGAATCTCCCCAGGTGAGAGCCTGGAATGGGTTGTCCAGGGAGGTGGTTGAGGCCCCATCCCTGGAGGTGTTTGCAGCCAGGCTGGATGAGGCTCTGGCCAGCCTGCTGTAGTGTGAGGTGTCCCTGCCCATGGCAGGGGGGTTGGAACTGGATGATCCTTGTGGTCCCTTCCAACCCTGACTGATTCTGTGATTCTATGATTCTATGATCTGCCACAGCAAAGAAATCAAAACATAACAAAGAGGGAGTTAGTTTACACCACTAACTCTATGTTAGTTACCAGATCAAAGGCATTATTTAGACCTTAACGTTATTTTTCTTTTTACATCCAATGGTAATTGATTTCCATTCTACTACTTTCTACTCAAGATTTGTGGAAAATTTCCTAGGCAAAGCCTAAAACTGCCACACTTGTGGTGGCAGCTCTAGGGCTGTGCTGGCTCTTGAGGGTCCCATCCTGTTCATCCTTGTCAAGAGGAGGTTTGCCCCTCCAATTCAGCTGGCAGGGAGGTCAGGCAGTGACTACCAGACAGTGAGAGCTGTTCTGATTGCTGGAAGGATATGAGAATCCTCATTCTCCTGATGGCTTCCACAGCCCATAGAATCATAGAATCATAGAATCATAGAATCATAGAATCAGTCAGGGTTGGAAGGGACCACAAGGATCAGCCAGTTCCAACCCCCCTGCCATGGCCAGGGACACCTCACACTACAGCAGCCACATCCAGCCTGGCTGCAAACACCTCCAGGGATGGGGCCTCAACCACCTCCCTGGACAACCCATTCCAGGCTCTCACCACTCTCATGGGGAAGAACTTCTTCCTCACATCCAGTCTGAATCTCCCCACTTCCAGCTTTATTCTATTCCTCCCAGTCCTATCACTACCTGGTAGCCTAAAAAGTCCCTCCTCAGCTTTTTTGTAGCCCCCTTCAGATCCTGGAAGGCCACAAGAAGGTCACCTCAGAGCCTTCTTTTCCCATAAGCAAGATATTAAACTATGAAGCATGGGACGCTCAGGGAGGCAGCACAATGAATTGGCTGGCTACTGTAAGTGAGCAATAACTGCAGTCCCCCTTGAAAAAAGGCACTTAAAGAAAGGGAATAATCACTTTTGCACAGAAACAAAAGAGTCACCATGAGGATAGCAATCACAGAATCACAGAATGCCAGGGGCTGGAAGGGACCTCAAAAGCTCATCCAGTCCTACCCCTCTGCCAAAGCAGGATCACCCAGGGCAGGTCACATAGGAACACATCCAGATGGGTTTTGAATATCTCCAGAGAGGGAGGCTCCAAAACCCCCCTGGGCAGCCTGTCCCAGTGTTCTGTCACCCTCACAGTGAAAACAATGTTCATGTTCTCTGTAGGATGATGTCTGAATATCCTGAAGTTCCAGGAAAAATTTATCAAAGCTGAGATATTTTAGATTCCTTTTGAACCAGGTGCAGGACCTTGAACTTTGTCTTATTGAACCTCATGAGGTTCTCCTGAGTCCACTTCCCCAGCTTTTCTAGGTCCCTCTTGATGCCATCCCATCCCTCAGTGTTATCCACCACACCACTCAGCTTGCTATCATCAGCAAACTTCCTGTAGCTGCCCCCAGTTTTGACGTCTGTGCCACTGATGAAGCTATTGAACACCATTGGTCCCAATATGGAGCCCTGAGGGACACTGCTTGTCACCCATCTCCACCTGGACATTGAGCTGTTGAGATGGGTGACTCACAGAACTGTCAGGGCTGGAAGGGACCACAAGGATCATCCAGTTCCAACCCCCTGCCATGGGCAGGGACACCTCACACTACAGCAGGTTGCTCACAGCCACATCCAGCCTGGCTGCAAAAACCTCCAGGGATGAGGCTTCCACCACCTCCCTGGGCAACCTGTGCCAGTCTCTCACCACCCTCATGGGGAAGAACTTCTTCCTCATGTCTAATTTACCTCTCCCCTCCTCTAGCTTGGATTCATTCCGATTCCTATCCCTCCCTGACATCCTCAAAAGTCCCTCCCCAGCTTTGTTGTAGCCCCTGCCTAGAAGGCAACTGCATCCCAAAGCAGGATGAGGGAGGGGATTCTGCCCCTCTGCTCTGCTCTGCTGAGAACACACCTGTAGCACTGCCTCCAGTTCAGGTGCCCCCAGCAAAAGAAGGACCTGGAGCTGCTGGAGAGAGTCCACAGGAGACCACCAAAATGTTCAGAGGGCTGCAGAACCTCTCATTCAAGGACAGGCTGTGGGAATTGGGACTGCTCAGCCTGGAGAAGAGAAGGCTCCAGGGAGATCTTAGAGCAGCCTTCCAATACCTGAAAGGGCTCCAGGAGAGCTGGGGAGGGACTTTTGACAGTGGCTGGGAGTGACAGGATGAGGGACAATGGCTTTGAGCTGGGAGAGGGGAGATTGAGAGTGGAGAGGAGGAAGAAATTCTTGGCAGTGAGGGTGGTGAGACACTGGCACAGGTTGCCCAGGGAGGCTGTGGCTGCCTCCTCTCTGCACGGCATTTAGGCCAGGCTGGATGAGGCCTTGACCAGCCTGGTCTAGTGGGAGGTGTCCCTGCCCATGGCAGGGGCTTGGAACTGGATGATCTTCAAGGTCCCTTCCAACCCAACCCATTCTATGAGTCTATGAAGCTATGACTTCTTCTCCAGAAAAGAACCTACAGGTCATTAGCTAACATATTCCATACCAGCAACAATTTGTGTGGCTGGAAGAAGATAATTTTGTCTTAAAGCTCTCAGCTGCATACACATTTTAGCCTTTAAGGAGCCAATTACTAATGACCAGGGAATACTTGACTGCAGTCTATTTTTTCTCACCTCTTACTTTGATGACCTCATGCTTGCAACCTTGACACATATTGCAACTCTCCAGAGAAATCCAATAGCCTGAATTGTGCCAGGGGAGGGTTAGGTTGGAGATGAGGAACAATTTGTTTGCTGCAAGAGTGGTCAGGGATTGGAACAGGCTGCCCAGGGAGGTGATGGAGTCTCCATCCCTGGAGGTGTTCAAGAATTATATGGTACTTGGGGCTGTGGTTTGGTGGCCATGGTGGTGTTGGGTTGCTGGTTGGACTGGGTGATCTCAGAGGCCTTTTTCAACCCAAGCAATTCTCTGATTCTATGTAAACTGCCTGGAAACAGAAGCTGTTTATAACTTCTGAGGAGAGATTTTGTTGCCAAAACCCCCTGATCTTTAAGAGGGCTTTAAAGTGCTTCTACCACAGCATTAGCAGGAAAAAAAAAAAAAAAAGAAACCTAAAAAATAAAGCTGTCATGGTTCTGATTGCAAACAAGCATAAAAAAGAAATTATTTCCATGACTCAGGAGGGAGTCATCAGTGTGTAAACGTTTAAAAGACAGGAAACTGCAAGAGAATAATGACTTAATACCAGGCAAACATCTCTCTGCACTTATGTTTGTTTCCTTTGGCCTGCTCCAAATGCTCTCAGGTGGATGTGAAGCACAGAAAGATTCAAATGGGTTCAAGCTGTCATCATCTCTGTGAGTTCCTGCTGGCTGTTCCATCACTCTGCATAAGAAGGTCATTTTCCCCCAAGGGAGTCATGTTTTAATTCATAGCCTGCCACCTATTGGATATTTCTGTGGAAATTAAAGGCCTTTCACTTAAAAAGAAGAAAAGAGATGAAAATACCCACAGCAGAGCATCTGACAAAGGAGCAGGGAAAGCCATAAACATCACAAAATTCTATTGCTGATTGGGCTACTTGGAGGGTAGTTGGGTTGAAAACAGAAATATTGTTATGTATGGATGTGCATATAGAAAATATCAGCCCTTTGGGGACTCCTCATTGTTCAGAAGCAATCTTGTGACCTGGTCAGGCATTGAAATAGTGTCACAGTGTGAGAGCTGAAATCCCCCTCCCACCCCAACACTGAGCAGGCTGGCTCAGTCTGGCAGCAAAGGAAGCTGTATTTAAGGCAACACTACAACCTGTGATGCAATGCAATGACTCTGTACAAACAGACACTGCTCACAACATTTACAAACAGGTACAGTCAACAGAAAAACACAACCAAGCCCCCTGGCTTCCCCCTAAGGGGCCAAGCCAGAAAGACTCCCCCCAGACCCCTCTGGCAGAAGGCAGAGAGTCAAGAAGCCAAGAGGCTGTTAGACTTAGCTTGTCGGGGTCAGTATGCAGGGGTGAGAGTTATCTTCCCATGGCAGGAGGAGAAGCAGACAGAAGCCCAGCAGGCTGAGACTGAGTGACTTTTTTCTGAGTACTGACTCTTAAACATTTCTCTCTCCCCAATGGAAGTGTTTAGAATAATCATTATTTTGCTTTTTTACACCCAATTGTGATCTATTTACATCCTTTCACTTTCTCTGCTAGAACTTTGTGAGAAGAAAAATTAAGGACAGTCTTAAAACCATAACAAATAGGTTGCCCAGGGAGGTGGTGGAGTCACCATCCCTGGAGGTGTTCAAGAAACATGTGGAGAAGGCTGAGGGGAGGCTGAGGGAGACTTCATTGCTTTCTACTGCTCCCTGTAAGGAGGCTGCAGTGAGGTGGGGGTTGGGCTCTGCTCCCTAGTCTCAGGTGATAGGACAGGAAATGTCCTGAAATTGTGCCAGGGGAGGGTTAGGTTGGAGATCAGGGAAAATTTCTTTGCTGCAAGAGAGGTAAGGGATTGGAACAGGCTGCCCAGGGAGGTGGTGGAGTCTCCATCCCTGGAGGTGTTCCAGCAAGGTGTGGCCATGGCACTTGGGGCCATGGTTTGGTGGCCATGGTGGGGCTGGGTTGCTGGTTGGACTGGATGAACTTACAGGGCTTTTCCAACCTGAACAATTCTTTGTTTGTATGAAATACAGCAATGTAGGCACTGATAAACTGGTGTCCTCTGGAGCCAGCCATGCTGCCATTTGTTCTGTTAACAGCAGTTTGCCAAACTGCTGCTTCCTTCCATAACATCTACAACATTAATAACCATCCTGGCTCTGTTGGATGTGACACTCAAATCCCTTCTCACAGCAGCTGGTGGTCTCTTACATGAAGTTTTCTCATCTGCTCCCATCAAGTCAGTTCACTGCCTAGTCCCAAACCCACTGAAGTAGTTGAAAAGAATTCTTTTAACTTCAGTGGGATTCAAAACAAGCCTTGAGCAAGAAACCATCTGCAAATGGTTCAGCAGCTGACCCATACAATTTGCTTAACATTCCGCTCAATGAAGTTTTTAATTAAAAAGCACCATTAAGGTGCAAATAAGAAATATCTGTTGTTGACTGGCTGAATTTCCTCTGATATAAATGCACAAGCAAGATATGGAAAGTATCACAGGATCACAGCTCACAGGATGTTAGGGTTTGGAAGGGACCTCTGGAGATCTTCCAGTCCAACCCCACTGCCAGAGCAGGACCAGAGAATCCAGCACAGAGCACACAGGAACACATCCAGACAGGGCTGGAAAGGCTCCAGAGAAGGAGACTCCACAACCTCTCTGGGCAGCCTGCTCCAGGGCTCTGTGAGCCTCCCAGTGAAGAAGTTCCTCCTCATGGTGAGGTGGAACCTCCTCTGCTGCAGTTTCCATTCATTGTCCCTTGGCCTATCCCAGGACACAACTGAGCAGAGCCTGTCCCTGTCCCTTTCTTCCTGACCCTCAGCTGTTGATAGACATTGATCAGATCCCTCTCAGCCTTCTCCTCTCCAGACTAACCACCCCCAGGGCTCTCAGCCTCTCCTCACCAGGCAGTGCTCCAATACCTTCTGCATCCTCATAGCCCTCCCTTGGACTCTCTCCAGCAGATCCCTGTCCCTCTTGAACTGAGGAGCCCAGAACAATATTCCAGGTGAGGTCTCATTAGGGCAGAGTGGAGGGGGAGGAGAACCTCCTTGTTCTGCTGGACACACTCCTCTGAATGCCTCCCAGTATTGTCTCTTCTAGCTGATAACTAAGATTAAAGATCATTTGCTTCCTTGATTTAAGCCAAAAATGTGCAAGCCTCACCAAAAAAAACCCTCATTGACATAAATCTTCTGAGGTAGAGTAATTTTCATGTCAGCCATCAACAATCTGTTTGAATGCTTTGACTGAAGATCTTCCATGCTAAGGGAAAAAAAAAAGAAGATAGAGAACTGCAACGTCTAAACTTCTTCCATTTAGTTTTGCAAGGTTTATAAATCCCTTTTCCTGTCTACAGTGACTCAGGGGCTAACCCAGGGAGATCCCTGTGGATTTTCAGCAGTGCAAAAAGGGCAGGACAGACCTGGAGCACTGCCTGGTGAAGAAAGGCTGAGAGCCCTGGGGGTGGTTAGTCTGGAGAGGAGAAGGCTGAGAAGGATCTGATCAATGTCTATCAATAGCTGAGGGCTGGGGGTCAAAAGGGAGGGGACAGGGACAGGCTCTGCTCAGTTGTGTCCTGGGATAGGCCAAGGGGCAATGAATGGAAACTGCAGCACAGGAGGTTCCACCTCAACATGAGGAGGAACTTCTTCACTCTGAGGGTCCCAGACCCCTGGAGCAGGCTGCCCAGAGAGGTTGTGGAGTCTCCTTCTCTGGAGCCTTTCCAGCCCCACCTGGATGTGTTCCTGTGTGACCTGTGCTGGATTCTCTGGTCCTGCTCTGGCAGGGGGTTGGACTGGAAGATCTCCAGAGGTCCCTTCCAACCCCTCACACCCTGTGATCCTGTGATACTACCCATACCAACTGGCCCAGGACCAGCCATCCCAGCTGAGCAGCCCTGCTGCTCCCAACTCTGAAGAAAGCCAGGAGCAGCTTTACTCACTGGGGCCAGAGAGTTGGCATTTGCCACTTCAGTAGTGCAGGTGGCTGAGCTGGCAGCAGTGGCTCCAAAGCTTGTCCTCAATTTGCTCTGTGTGGGTGTGGTGGGTTGAAAATTCCCCCCAGCATTAGATTGCCAGCCCAGCCCAGCTGACAGCAAATGAAGCTGTATTGACCAGCACAACTCCAATCTACAATGGAGTGCAAGGAATAGGTACAGGAGACACAATATTTGCAATGTTTACAGGGATTTACAATTGATAAACAGCACCAGAACCCCCCTGGGCAAAAAAACAAGAGAGCTAATAGCTTCCCCTTCCCTGCCCTCTAGCCCCCTTGAACAAAGGGACAAGAGAAAGGGCAGAGAATTGTTTGTTAGGCTTAGCCAAAACAAAGCACTGCAGCCAAGGTCAGCAGAGAGCCAGCAGCAGCACCAGCAGAGTGAGGAAGCCAAAAAGAGAGTTCACAGATCACAGTTTTATGTCTGTAATCTCTCCAATGAGATTGCTTTGTACTTATTATTTTCTTTTTCACACCCAGTTGTGATTTATTTACATTCTACCACTTTCTGTTCAAGACCTGTGGAAAATTTTCTAGATATAGCTTGAAACTACCCCAGTGGGACACATCAGGCTGTAGGTCCTGGTGCCTCCTGCTCTCCTGGATAAGAGGGAAGGGCTTTAAGCTTGAGGAAGGACATTTTACAAGGGCCTGTGATGGTAGGACAAGAGGCAATGGTTTGAAACTAGAGCAGGGGAGCTTCAGACAGAAAGCCTGACCATCAGTGAACTCATTGATTTCTGGGGGTGCAGGATGATCCTGAGTACACTCAGTTCCTAGGAGTTTGCTCTCTAATCTTATTCTGTTGATTCATGAAAGGCTGATGTAAGAGAACAGAAAAGGCTGGAGGAAGAATGCTTCCATTTCTGAATAGTTTAGGTCATCACCACAGACATAGAATCATAGAATGATCCAGGCCAGAAGGCACCTCCAAAGCTCATCCAGTCCAACCCCTATGCAGTCAGCAGGGACATTCTCCACTAGATCAGGTTGCCCAGAGCCCTGTCCAGCCTCACCTGGACAGCCTCATCTTCAGGGAAGGAGCCTCAACCAGTTCCAGTGTTCCACAAACCTCGTAGTGAAGAACTTCTTCCTGATATCCAATCTAAATCTGTCCTTCTCTAGTTTGAAGCCATTGTCCCTTATCCTGTCCCTGCAGGCCTTTGCAAACAGTCTCTCTGCAGCCTGCAGCCTTCCTGTAGCCCCTTCAGGTACTGGCAGGCTGCTATTAGGTCTCCCTGGAGCCTTCTCTTCTCCAGGCTGAACACCCCCAGCTCCCTCAGCCTGGCCTTGTAGCAGAGCTGCTCCAACCCCCTGAGCATTTTCATGGCCCTCCTCTGGACCCTCTCCATCAGCTCCATGTCCTTCCTATAGTGAGGGCTCCAGACCTGCACACAGCACTCCAGGTGAGGTCTCCTCAGAGCAGAGCAAAGTGGCAGAATCACCTCTCTGGCTCTGCTGGCAGTGCTGCTTTGGATGCAGCCCAAGGCTGCCCTTAGCCTTCTGTGCTGCAAGCTCACACTGCCTGCTCCTGTCCAGCTACTCTCCCACCAGCACCCCCAAATCCTTTTCCTCAGGGCTGTTTTCTATCCCCTCCTACCCCAGTCTGTACTGCCAGTGAGGATTGTTCCAGCCCAGGTGCAGGACCTGCACTTGCTCTTGTTGAACCTCATGAGGTTCACCTGGGCCTAACCTCTCCAGCCTGTCCAGATCCCTCTGGATGATGTCCAACCCCTCTGGAGTATGGACAGCACCACTCAGCTTGGTGCCATCTGCACACTGCTGATGGTGTCTCAATCTCACTCTCTGTGTCATTGATACAAATATTCAACAGCTCAGGTCCCAGCACAGACCCCTGAGGGACACCACTGTCACTGCTCTCCATCTGCACTTCAAGCCACTGAGCACCACCCTCTGGATGTGACCCTCCAGCCAGTTCCTTACCCACTGAACATCCACCCAGCAAATCCACAGCTCTCCAGCCTGGCCAGCAGGATGCTGTGGGGACTGTGCCAAAGGCCTTGCAGAAGTCCATGCTACAGGTTTTAATAAATGAAGGAGTCTTGGGTCCATTTGAGATGCTCCTTTCTTTCCTGCATCTAAAACAACTGCTCAGTTTAGCTTCTGTTAGGGTATGGAAGTTAATAATGCTCACCAAGGCTCCAGCCACACTGCACTGGGAAGTTCCATTTGACTGGAGCTCACACACTCAGCTCCTGGGAATTGCTTCCCATCTAATGGCAGCAGTGTGACAGTGCTGGAGCCTTAATTAAGATGTAGTGTAGGTTCCACTCACAAAGAATTTCTGTTCAGCTGTTGTTCCCACCATAACTGGTGCTTCAGCAGATGTGAGCACTGAGCTAACACAGATTTAAACCTGCCCGGAATAAGATCACTGAATAAAGGCTGATTGGAAATTATGATTTTGTTTTTTTTTTTTCCTTTCTCTAATCCTCATTTCTGGTGTATTAGGACTACTGTCTGGGGGGTGGCTGTTTCCAAGGGCTTGTACTGATAGGACAAGAGGCAATGGTTTGAAACTGGAGCAGGACAGGTTTAGGTTGGACATCAGGAGGAAGTTCTACACAGTGAGGGTGGGGAGATACTGAGACAGGTTTCCCAGAGATGTCCTGGAGACATTCAAAGCCAAACTTGATGTGAGCCTGAGCTCTAGTTGGAGGTGTCCCTGCTGACTGCAGGGAGGTTGGACAGGATGACCTTCAAGGGTCCCTTCCAACCCAATGCATTCTGTGATTCTGTGATTTTCAGGTTCTGCCTAAACAATTTACTTCTTAGGAGATTCAGCACAGTAGCAGCTTTTAGAGCAATCAGCCACTGCCTCAGAGGACACCAACCAAAAGCTTCTCCTATCATGGTAAACTGAGGCACCTGTGGGTGTGTGGTGGGTTGAAAATTCCCACCCAACATGAAATTTGCCAGACCAGCTCAGCTGGAAGCAAATGAAAACCATCCCTGGAGGTGTTCAAGAGGGGATTGGACGTGGCACTTGGTGCCATGGTTTAGTAGTCATGAGGTCTTGGGTGACAGGTTGGACTTTGATGATCCTTGAGGTCTTTTCCAACCTTATTGATTCTGTGAAAGCTGTATTTACAAGCACAGCTACAACCTACAATGGAATGCAGGGAAGAGGTACAAAATAGACAATATTTACAATATTTACAGGATTTACAATTAACAAAGAGCAGAAGAACCCCTTGGTCAAAGACCAGGGGAAGATAATAGCTTCTCCCCCTTCTGCTCCTCTCCCTATCTCCCTGTACACAAAAAGGACAAGAGACAGAGCAGAGAAGTTGTTAATACCACTCACAACAAAGCAGGGCAGGAGAATAACCAGCCAGAGCCAAAAAAGCTAAAAGAGACAAAAATTGTTTTGCAAACTAAATCTTCTGGTAGATAGCTCTCCAATGGGATTCTTTAGAACTATCTTTATTTTTCTTTTTACAGCCAATAGTGATTTATTTACATTTTACCACACTCTGTTCAAGCCTAAAACTACCACAGGGTGCCTTTGGTATGGGCAGGATTTCACTGTGACTGCCTATGAAGGGAACTCACTTGTGTGAGTTTTGTTCTGCACAGTCCTGAATGTTGTGTGAAAAGGGAACAAAAGATGCATGAGTCAAGAATTTGCAGTCCTCATCCAAGTGTGGGAGGGATGTGTGGCTGCAGACTGTGACTCAGAGGGGAACCTGGGGGTAGTGGTTACCAGTTAACTGACCAGGAGCCAGCAGTGCCCAGGTGGCCAGGAAAACAAAAGGCATCCTGGCTTGGGTCAGAAGCAGGGTGGGCAGCAGGGACAGGAGGTGACCCTCCCCCTGTGCTCAGCACTGGGGAGGCCACACCTCGAGTGCTGTGTTCAGCTCTGGGCTCTCACTGCAGGAAGGACATTGAGGAGCTGGAGCCTGTCCAGAGCAGGGCAGTGAGGCTGGAGAAGGGCCTGGAGCCCCTGGGCTGGAGGAGGGCTGAGGGAGCTGGGGGTGTTGCAGGCTGGAGAAGAGGAGGCTGAGGGAGACCTCATTGCTCTCTGCAGCTCCCTGAAGGGAGGTTGGAGTGAGGAGGGAGCAGCCTCTGCTCCTTGGTGGCAAGGGACAGGAGCAGAGGAAATGGTTCCAAGCTGCCCCAGGGGAGGCTCAGGCTGGAGCTCAGGAAATATTTCTGCACTGGAAGGGCTCTCAGACATTGGAATGTTCTGCCCAGGGCAGTGCTGGAGTCACCATCCCTGGGGGTGTTCCAGCAGCATGGAGCTGGTGCTCAGGGACATGGTTTGGTGCTGAGCCTGCAGTGCTGGTGGAGGGCTGGACTGGGTGAGCTTGGAGGGCTCTGCCAACCAGGTGTTTGTGGTGATTGATTCTGTGATCCTGTTTTCTAATCTATCTTTCTCAGAGCAAGCTCAGCCATAGCTAAGTTATTTGGACAACTGATCATCTAACATACTTCTGCTAATCATTACTCCTGGAGATGTTATGATTACACTCAGTAAATTGCAGAGCTTCCTTCTCCTAAAATGTAATTTAAGTTGTATGATTATGGCTGCAGTAACTCCAACTCTCCCACTGTGCCACAGCAAGATGTCTAATAACTGACCCCAGGCAGCCAGTTCCCCTGGAGAGCTTTCAGAGCAATGGGAATTGCACTTGGAAAGCTCCATGCAGAGAATTCCTCTTTTATTGAGGTATTCTGCAACAGTCTAAAATAATCCTCAGGAAATTTTCAGGTTTTTTTTTTCTTTTCTTCCCTTTCTTTCTTCCCTCAGGCATTACTTCAGGGATCTGAAATCTCCCAGGCTTCATTTCATTGAGTCATTCTGCAGCTTAGGTGGGCAAAAGACTGGGAAGTAAAGAAAAGGAAAGCTCTGCTGGCATTTAATGTGCCACAACAATGACTTCAAATATAATTGGAAGCTGAGTTTTCCACAAAGTACGTTCAAATAAAATGTGAAGCTGGAAGAAGAAAAAAAAAAGAGAGAGAATTGCTGAAAGAGGCAGAGAATAGGAAACAGATATCAAAAGGGAAATAAGGAGAGAGGAGATGGAAGGGTCCAAGACTGGAACATTGGGAAAAAAAGAATAAAGAAGAACATTACCCCAACAAGGAGGGAAAAAACAATGAAGGAAAATCACTTTTGTTCAGGAAAGAACGAGCATGGTCTGCACAATGAAGAAGCACCAAGGGAAGGTGACAGGATCAGGAAACAGATGGAATTAATTTTTCTGCTGGTGATTTAAAAGAAAAACTTCTCTTATCACTATTTGTCCTGGCAGGGCCATGACATGGCCCAGTACACACCCAGACAGGCCTTAGGATGTCTAGACAGGATCCCTTTCTCTCCCCTCCCTCCTGCAGAGAGACAGGGTGATGGGAAAAAGGACAAAGGGGACAGGACTCTGCCTGTCTGGTAAACAAGCTGTTTATCTGGGTGAGAGCAGGTGAGCTGACCACTGCTCCCCCAGAGACAAGGGCTTTGCTTCTGCCTTTTGTGGCTATAGCCTGGCAGAACCACTTCCATTGGGCAGCTACAGGTTAGCTGCAGTGCCCCATTGGAGCAATTGATCTCTGACCAGATGTATATAGATGCTGGCCTGGAAGTCGCCTTTGCCTTGCTTTAAACCTTGCTTCAAGCCTTGCTGCAAAGCTTGCTTCAAGCCTTGCTGCAAACCTTGCTATAAGCCTTGCTGCAAAGCTTGCTTTGAGCCTTGCTGCAAACCTTGCTTCAAGCCTTGCTGCAAACCTTGCTTCAAGCCTTGCTGCAAACCTTGCTTTAAGCCTTGCTGCAAACCTTGCTTTGAGCCTTGCTTCAAGCCTACTAGGACCTTTCTTGTAGAAGCCACCTCGAGTGCCTGCTGCAGAGCCAGGGCCATAGCCAGGAGCCATACTCAGCAGCCCTGCCAGCACCATATGAGAGTGCCCCAAAGCTCACACAGCAGCTGCAGCATCCCCCATGGGGGTAAACCCAGCTGTGAGTAATCAATTCACTGCCCTTTGGGTTTCAAGGCTCTTACCAAGCCTCCCCTCGCTGTGATTGAGCACTCTCTGCTCTCAGGGACCTTCTCTTTCCAAGATATTGCCTCCTAGTTTGCACAGAATTGCTTGTGTCTTGCCCAGAGACTGTGCATTCCCGTTGTAAAGAGAGATTCCAACCATACAACCATCCTAGCTAATGAGCTTGCCAATTTCCGTATTAATAAAGGGTTACTAATGTTCTATTAATACCCCTTTGCCATAGCATTTATTATTGGTGTGAGGGTAATCATAGAATCAGAATCCTAGAATCAGTCAGGGCTGGAAGAGACCTCAAGGATCATCCAGTTCCAACCCCCCTGCCATGGACAGGGACACCTCACACTACATCAGGCTGGCCAGAGCCTCATCCAGCCTGGCTGCAAAAACCTCCAGGGATGGGGCCTCAACCACCTCCCTGGACAACCCATTCCAGGCTCTCACCACCCTCATGGGGAAGAACTTCTTCCTCATGTCCAGTCTGAATCTCCCCACTTCCAGCTTTATTCCATTCCCCCCAGTCCTATCACTACCTGAGATCCTAAGAAGTCCCTCCCCAGCTTTCCTGTAGCCCCCTTCAGATCCTGGAAGGCCACAAGAAGGTCTCCTCGGAGCCTTCTCCTCTCCAGACTGCACAACCCCAACTTTCTCAGTCTGTCCTCATGGGAGAGGTGCTCCAGCCCTCTGCTCATCCTGGTGGCCCTTCTCTGGACACCTTCCAGCATGTCCATAGCCCTCTCGTAACAGAGGCTCCAGAACTGGACCCAGAGCTCCAGGTGTGGTCTGAGCAGAGTGGAGCAGAGGGGGAGAATCCCCTCCCTGGCCCTGCTGGCCACACTTCTCCTGATGCAGCCCAGGCTCTGCTTGGCTCTCTGGGCTGCAAGTGCTCACTGCTGGCTCCTGGTGAGCTTCTCCTCCCCCAGCACCCCAAGGCCTTTTCTTGAGGGCTGCTCTCCAGCCAGTCCCTGCCCAGCCTGGATTTGTGCTTGGGATTGCCTTGACCCAGATGCAGGACCCTGCACTTGGTCTTGTTGAACCTCCTGAGGTTGTCCTGGGCTCACCTCTCCAGCCTGTCCAGGTCCCTCTGGATGGATCCCTTCCCTCCAGCCTGTCTGCTGCACCACACAGCTTGGTGTCATCAGCAAACTTGCTGGGGGTGCACTCAATGCCTCTGTCCATGGCACCAACAAAGATGTTGAACAAGACTGGTCCCAGGACTGATCCCTGAGGGACTCCACTTGTCCCTGGCCTCCACTGGGACATGGAGCCATTGACAGCCCCTTATGTGACACTAATGGAAAAACAGAATACAACATGGGAATCAAGGATTAAAAAAAAACAAACCAAACCAAACCAAAACAAAAACCAAAACCAAACCACTACAAAAATAGGGCCTGCATGTTTGACATATAAAACCTACTTATATTCTTGCTGAAGAGTGCAGTGGAGTTGGGGCAAGGAGATTTAAAGGCTTCTCAGGAAATGTGGTGCAGAACCTCTGCACCTCTCCCCTACCAGCATTTTGTTCCTCCTAAAAGACCAAAGCTCTGCTCCTGTTTAGTCCTCAGGTGTTTCCTATGAGCTGCACCATGAGGAGATCCCAGAAACAACATCTGGAAACACAGGGCACAGGGCATGCACAGCAGCTTAGAGGATGAGTGAGGCCACCAGCATCTCTAATAAAAATGTCTATTTTAGTGTATTTTGTAATTAATGCCTTGGGTGGTGAGATCTTCAACCCTCACCATAACTTATTTACAAAATGCATTCACAGGTTCAGTTCCTTGGTTGTGGCTTTTCCACTGCACATCTAAAGACAGTTCAATGATTTAAGCACAGACCTGACCTTCCCAACACAGCAATTCCAACTGGACACACAGCTGCTGGGAGCTGTGGTACCCCCCGATGGGATTCCATGGCAGATACCCAGGGACTCACCCCCTGCTCCTCTATCTGGTGTCTTCCCAGAGGCTGTAGCTATCATTCAAGCAGTCCTTGGCCCACACAGGGCTAACGACCTCTCTCCTGTGTGCCCAGTCACAGTCTGGAGCTTGCCCTTGGCTCACACAGGGCTAAGGACCTCTCTCTTGTTGTGCCCAGTCACAGTCTGGAGCTCCCTTGGCTCACACAGGGCTAAGGACCTCTCTCCTGTGTGCCCAGTCACAGTCTGGAGCTCCCTTGGCTCACACAGGGCTAAGGACCTCTCTCTTGTTGTGCCCAGTCACAGTCTGGAGCTCCCTTGGCTCACACAGGGCTAAGGACCTCTCTCCTGTGTGCCCAGTCACAGTCTGGAGCTCCCTTGGCTCACACAGGGCTAAGGACCTCTCTCTTGTTGTGCCCAGTCACAGTCTGGAGCTCCCTTGGCTCACACAGGGCTAAGGACCTCTCTCTTGTTGTGCCCAGTCACAGTCTGGAGCTCCCTTGGCTCACACAGGGCTAAGGACCTCTCTCTTGTGTGCCCAGTCACAGTCTGGAGCTCCCTTGGCTCACACAGGGCTAAGGACCTCTCTCTTGTTGTGCCCAGTCACAGTCTGGAGCTCCCTTGGCTCACACAGGGCTAAGGACCTCTCTCTTGTTGTGCCCAGTCACAGTCTGGAGCTCCCTTGGCTCACACAGGGCTAAGGACCTCTCTCTTGTTGTGCCCAGTCACAGTCTGGAGCTCCCTTGGCTCACACAGGGCTAAGGACCTCTCTCTTGTTGTGCCCAGTCACAGTCTGGAGCTCCCTTGGCTCACACAGGGCTAAGGACCTCTCTCTTGTTGTGCCCAGTCACAGTCTGGAGCTCCCTTGGCTCACACAGGGCTAAGGACCTCTCTCTTGTGTGCCCAGTCACAGTCTGGAGCTCCCTTGGCTCACACAGGGCTAAGGACCTCTCTCTTGTTGTGCCCAGTCACAGTCTGGAGCTCCCTTGGCTCACACAGGGCTAAGGACCTCTCTCTTGTTGTGCCCAGTCACAGTCTGGAGCTCCCTTGGCTCACACAGGGCTAAGGACCTCTCTCCTGTGTGCTCCTCACTGGGCTGCAGCCTCTTCCCTTGGAGCTTTTCCCCTTTCTGCCTTGGTCCAGCTGCAAGGCCTGGCTGAAGTTGTTGCTCTGCTAGGGAGGCTCTTCAGCTGCTGCTCTGGCAGCACTTGGCTCTTGTTGCTGTCTGGGTGAGCACAAGGCACTGCCTGACTTCTGGGCTGCCCCAAGACAATGAATGTCCTTTGGGAACACAGACCCTGATCCCTGGACCTATGGGGTGGGACACAGCCACCCTTGGCCAGGGGCACACACAGAGCACAGCTGTGTCACAGAGTTAATCACACCTGCTCCATCTCTATCTGGACCCAGGAAGGGTCCAGGTTTGCACTCTCAGTGATGCTCACAATGTTGATCACACCTGCTGGACATCTGCCTTGGCCATCTGCACCCCAGGAGGTGTCCAGGTCAGCACACTTGCAGGTGCTTAGCCATTGTCTGGGCTGGGACATGTCTGGGCTCTGACCCTTCAGGACAGTAGCCTGGCCTGGATCAGCAATGGTGTGGGCAGCAGGAGCAGGACAGGGATGGTGCCTCTCTACTGGGCACTGGTGAGGCCACACCTCAAGTTCTGGGCTCAGTTTCAGGCTCCTCACTCCAAGAAGGACATTGAGGAGCTGGAGAAGGTCCAGAGAAGGGCAATGAAACTGGGGAAGGGTCTGGAGAACAGGGCTGGGGAGGAGCAGCTGAGGGAGCTGGGGGTGTTTAGTGTGGAGAAGAGGAGGCTGAGGGAGACCTCATTGCTCTCTACAGCTCCCTGAGAGGAGGCTGCAGTGAGGTGGGGGTTGGGCTCTTCTCTCTAGTCTCAGGTGATAGAAGGAGAGGAAATGGCCTGAAATTGTGCCAGGGGAGGCTTAGGTTGGAGATTAGGAAAAATTTGTTTGCTGCAAGAGTGGTCAGGGATTGGAAGAGGCTGCCCAGAGAGGTGGTGGAGTCCCCATCCCTGGAGGTGTTCCACAAGGTGTGGCCATGGCACCTGGGGCCATGCTTTGGTGGCCATGGTGGGGTTGGGTTGATGGCTGGACTGGATGATGTTAGTCAAAGGCTTTTCCAGTTCTCTGATTCTGTGATTCCATCAAATTCCTACTAAATGAGAGTAGAATCCCATTGGCAATGAGGCATTCCAGTGACCTTGGCAAGCATTCCAAGTGTCTTCTACCTCCTGTTTTTCTCAGGCTGATTATAGGACTTGCATGGCAAACACTCAGGAGTCCTTAAATTCTCAGTGGGAGACTCTCAGCAGTAAAATCAGATCATGAGCACCAGCTGCTCCTGGAAGCTGCTGCAGGAAAATGCCAGCAGTGTTTTTCTACCCTGAATGAATCACTTCAAGACATTTAAGAGAGTCCAGGTTTGGCATTCACTTTGGCTTCGGGTGCTTGTCTATCGTGAAATAAATGGGAGTTTGAAAATGAAGGAAGGAGAGGAGCAGAGCCAGAGGAAAGGGAGTTCCAACAGCAGCCATATGCAGCTCAGATAGAGACAGTGGAGGGCAGTGTGAGGAGGGCAGGCAGAGCAGGTGCAAAACCATAGAAGCACAGAGTGGGAGGGGTTGGAAGGGACCTCTGGAGATCACCCAGCCCAACCCCCATGCCAAAGCAGGGTCACTTAGGGCAGGCCACACAGGAACTCATCCAGACAGGTCTGGAACCTCTCCAGGGAAGGAGACTCTGCAACCTCTCTGGGCAGTTGACTGTTGGACTCATTGGTCTGGGAGGTCTTTTCCAGCTGAAACATTTCTATGACTGTAGGATGCTCTGCCAGAGCTCTATTGCAGGTACCACATGCCAAAGGGAATGGTGAGGATTCTCTACCTTCCTCTGCCACAGGCACACAGGCTGCAGAGGGATGAGGTGAGCATGTAGTGAGGAGGGACCAACAAGGGGCCCATGAACAGTGCCACTGGCACATGGTAGGGTCCTGACAGTGTCTGATCTCACATCAGCATTTTTTCCACACATTTTTCTTCACTGAAAATTAGTCCAAGATCCTAACTACAAAATGAGTGAACTAATGACTGAGGAAAATGCTTTTGTAATCAATGCTGAGGCTAAATTGATGGCTTGGCTCTGAAGAGTTGAGCTCCAGCCCCCACCATCAGTGACAGTCACTAGAAGCAAAGATAACTGATCAAATGTCTCACCTGGGGTAGTCAAGAGAACAGTCTGCACTGAACAGTCTGAGCCTGTGTTAACCTCCTGACATCCCTTGGCTCAGTCCTGCTTGGAATGGCTGAAGCCTGGTTTGGAGAGGCTTCATAGAACAGCTTGGGTTGAAGAGACCTTCAAGATCATCCAGTTCCAACCCCACCTGCCATGGACAGGGACACCTCTCCACCAGCCCAGGTTGCTCAAGGCTCTGTGGACCTGTTGTAGAGGGTCCAGAGGAGGCCACAAAGATGATCAGAAGGTTGGAGAACCTCCTCTATGGGGACAGGCTGAGAGAGTTGGGGCTGTTCAGCCTGGAGAAGAGAAGGCTCCAGGGAGACCTTAGAGCAGCCTTCCAGTACCTGAAGGGGCTCCAAGAGATCTGGGGAGGGACTTTGGACAAGGACTGTGAGTGCCAGGATGAGGGACAATGGCTTTGAGCTGGGAGATGGAGACTGGAGATGAGGAAGAAATTCTTTCCAGTGAGGGTGGTGAGAAACTGGAACAGGTTGCCCAGAGAAGTGGATGTCTCATTCCTGGAAGTGTTTAAGACCAGGCTGGATGAGGCCTTGAGCAAGCTGGGCTGGTGGGAGGTGTCCCTGCCCATGGCAGGGGGTTGGAACTGGATGGTCTTGAAGGTCCCTTCCAACTCCAGCCACTCCTTGATTCTATGAGTTTCTATTTTCTCAGACTGCAAGACTCCAGTCTCCATGGGGGCAATGCTCTGCTGGTTGCTGTTCTGAGCTGTTGAGTGCAGACCTCTGTGCAGGCTTTTGCACATCTTAGCTTGCTTGGGTGGATCTCTTAACCAGCTCCAGTCACCTACTGCATTTGTTGAGGTTTCCTTTGCCTTTGCCTGGAGGAGCCCTACAGGAACACCTGTGCCTGGCCACGGGGGCCCTGCTGCAGTGCAGCTCAGAGAGGCTGCCAGCCTCCATGGAGCACTGCTCCCTGTGCACTGCTCCCACACAGGCTGGGCAATGCCACAAGCAAGAAAGACTGGAGGATGAACAGTCCAGATAAGGCTGGAACAAGAGCATGGAGAACAGTGCAGCCCATGAGCAAAGATGCAGCTGGGATGTGATACTGGCATAGAACCACAGGATGGTAGGGGTTAGAAGGGACCTCTGGAGATCATCCAGCCCACACCCCTGCCAGAGCAGGGTCACCCAGGGCAGGCCACACAGGAACACATCCAGGTAGGTCTTGAATGTCTCCAGAGGAGACTCCACCACCCCCTTGTTCCAATCCCTGACCACTTGCAGCAAAGAAATTTTTCCTCATCTCCAACCTAACCCTCCCCTGGCACAATTTCAGGACATTTCCTCTCCTTCTATCACCTGAGACTAGGGAGAAGAGCCCAACCCCCACCTCACTGCAACCTGCTTTCAGGAAGCTGTAGAGAGCAGTCAGGTCTCCCCTCAGCCCCCTCCTCTCCAGACTGAACAAGCCCAATTCCTTCAGCTGCTCCTCATTAGTCTTGTTCCTTCCAGAAGATGTTAAAGGCAGCTGCCAGGCACAGTGCTGTTAAAACCAGCAGCCAGTGCTGGAGGAGACTCACACCTGCTTGGTGCTGTCCTTGTGAAGCTGCTCTCCAAACCTCTGCAGACCAGAGTAGCCTCTCACAGGCATCTCCTTTGGGCCCTGTTACATTTTGTTCTCCACTCTGATTTGTTTTAAGAGTTGTGCTTTGCTCTGCTGTTCAGAATCACCTCCCTGGCTCTCAGCAGCTGACCTGAGCTGTGTTAACAAAGCTGTCACTGGAGTGTGCTGAACACTGCAGGCACAGCTGAGGTGACAAAGCAACTGAGCGTTGCTGTGGGTTGGTTTTGGTTTCTTTCTTAACCCATAAACTCTATGCAAACCTCATTTCTCACCACATGAAGCTCTTGATGACAGATTGTGGCAAATCTTTGAGTTTCCCCCTGGCCTATAATGGTTACATAAAGAAGTGTCAGTCAGAGACAGCTTTTCCTTTCCACTAATTAGCCAAGATAGACAGCAATGTGGAGGACAGGGGGAGGCACCTTCAGATAGTCTGTGGAAAACACCCAGCTGTGTGGTGTGGCTGATGCTGGAGGGGAGGGATCCTTCCAGAGGGACCTGGACAGGCTGCAGAGCTGTGCCCAAGGCAGCATCATGAAGTTCAACCACACCAAGTGCAAAGTCCTGCAGCTGGGTCAGGGCAACCCCAAGCACAAATCCAGGCTGGGTGAGGAATGGCTCAAGAGCAGCCTTGAGGAGAAGGCCTTGGGGGTGTCAGTTGGTGACAAACTCCCCAGGAGCCGGCAATGGTCCCTGGCAGCCCAGCAGGCAGCTGTGTGCTGAGCTGCATCCAGAGCAGGGAGAGCAGCAGCACAGGGAGGGGATTCTGCCCCTCTGCTCTGCTCTGCTCAGACCCCACCTGCAGCACTGCCTCCAGCTCTGGGGCCCCCAGCACAAGAAGGACCTGGAGCTGCTGGAGAGGGTCCAGAGGAGGCCAAAGAGATGATCAGAGGCTGGAGAACCTCCCCTGTGGGGACAGGCTGGGAGAGTTGGGGCTGTTCAGCCTGGAGAGGAGAAGGCTCCAGGGAGACCTCAGAGCAGCCTTCCAGTACCTGAAGGGGCTCCAGGAGAGCTGGGGAGGGACTTTGGACAGTGGCTGGGAGTGACAGGATGAGGGACAATGGCTTTGAGCTGGGAGAGGGGAGATGGAAACTGGAGATGAGGAAGAGGGTGGTGAGACACTGGCACAGGTTGCCCAGGGAGGCTGTGGCTGCCTCCTCTCTGCAGGGCATTTAGGCCAGGCTGGATGAGGCCTTGACCAGCCTGGTCTAGTGGGAGGTGTCCCTGCCCATGGCAGGGGCTTGGAACTGGATGAGCTTTAAGGTCCCTTCCAACCCAAACCATTCCATGAATCTCTGAACCATTAGGTTCAGTCAGTGTGACTGCAGAGGTGTTTGCCCATCTCTTTGGTGTGCAATGAACACTTGAGGGCTTTAGCATTTAGCTTTTTAGCATTAGCAGTGCCTAAACCTTTCCTTTTGAGCCACAGGGCTTGGCTGAAGGCTTGTTCACAGGGATGAGAAGAGTCTTTCATTTCAGAGTGCTTGGGTTAGACCCTGGGATAGCATTTGGGCTGTTGTGAGACACCAGTCAAAGGTTTTTCTGGCAATGAAGGTTTTTCTTTCATACTTGGCCATCAGGTGCCTTTCCTCTCAAGAGCAGACAGAATCACCACAAGACAGCTTGGCCACTCTTAGAATCATGCAATCATTAAGGTTGGAAAAGACCTCTAAGATCATCAAGCCCAACCTCCTACCCAACACCTCCATGCCCACTAGACCATGTCCAGAAGTGCCACATCTACTGGTTTTTTAAACACCTCCAGGGATGGGGACTCCACCACCTCCCTGGGCAGCCTGTTCCAATGCCTGACCATTCTTGCAGCAGAGAAATTTTCCTTAATATCCAACCTCAACCTCTCCTGGCATGATTTCAGGCTGTTTCCTCTTGTCCTCTTGTTGGTTGCTTGGGACTTAGTAACTTACAGCCTCCTTGCAGGTAGCTGTAGAGAGCAATAAGGTTTCCTCTCAGCCTCATCTTCTTCAGGCTAGAAATGCTTCAGGCTTTACTGCTCCTTTTGGGATTCTTGGAGGGTCTGTTGTTCATACTTCATTATGTGGATGTTGTACAGGCAGAAATCACAGAATTATCAGGATTGGGAGGGACCTCAAGGCTCATCCAGTCCCAACCCCCCTGCCATGGCCAGGGACACCTCACACTCCAGCAGGTTGCTCACAGCCACATCCAGCCTGGCTGCAAAAACCTCCAGGGATGAGGCTTCCACCACCTCCCTGGGCAACCTGTGCCAGTCTCTCACCACCCTCATGGGGAAGAACTTCTTCCTAACATTCTCATTGTTTCTGTTAGCCATAAGCCACATTGCTCTCAAGAAGTTTTAGACCTTGCTTGAAATATCCTTCTTCACTCAAAAAAAAAAAAAAAAAAAAAAAAAAAAAAAAAAAAAAAAGAAAAAATTACCCCCAGCTTTCCTGGACTCCTTTGATGAGGTTTATTCTTACTTCCAGTGTCCAGCAAACAAAGCAGGCTCCATTCTCGAAGCACTTTCTGTGTCTGAAGCCTCTTCTCTCTCAATTTCCCTATCTGTGCTCCAAGCTGAGCCTTTCCCAGGGCACCAACCTGCCCTTCAGACTAAGAGATCTGCCTGGGCAAAGCTTTCCTCATGTTTGTCACTCTCCTGTCAACCTCTTGAACTGGCATTCTTCAATCTACCTGCCAGGCACTCGCTTTTGGGCAGCTGATAAGGAAAGAAACTATTAAAGACCACAACTGTATCAGACAGGAAACTATCTTCTCACATTTTCAAACTTAAAGAAGATGGAAAAAAACCCCAAGCTGTTGTGAATCCAAAGGAAACAAAGGGCAACAGGCATGCTAGGGAAAAGAGGTAGCTTGGGGTTCAGAGGGTGTTGGAGGCACAGGAGGGACCCATGTGGGTGTCTCTGTCTCAAATGAAGACTTCCCTGAGACTCAGAGCACCAGCTTTTTGTCAGTGGGTCACTCACATTCCAACTGAGCCTGAGGGAGCTGGAGCTCATTAGTTTGGAGGAAGAGCCTAAGAGGTGACCTCATTGCTGTTGCTAAAGATGTGCAGGGGGAGTGCCCAGAGGCTGGAGCCAGGCTCTGCTGGGTGATGCCCAATGCCAGCACAAGGGGCAGTGGTGGAAGCTGAGCCAGAGGAAATTCCATGGAAACAGGAGGAAGAATTTTTCCCTCTGAGAGTGACAGAGCCCTGGAACAGGCTGCCCAGGGGGGATGTGGACTCTCCCTCTCTGCAGATATTCAACACCTGGCTGGATGTGTTCCTGTGTGACCTGCTCTGGGTGCTCCTGCTCTGGCAGGGGGTTGGACTGGATGAGCTCTGGAGGTCCCTCCCAGCCCCTGACACTCTGTGATTCTGGATCAGACACATCTCTACAAAACATCACCATGCTGCAGTATTAAAATATGAACAACAGCAGCAGCAGGGACAGGGGCAGGGGCAGGGGCAGGGGCAGGGGCAGGGGCAGGGGCAGACTGCCTGTACTGCTGATTTTCAGGTTATTTTTGTTTAGCAGCTGTAAGTCTAATTCAAGTAAAGATTGTTAGAAGAAAGAACATAGACTCATGGAATGGCTTGAGTTGGAAAAGCCCTCTAAGATCAGCCAGTCCATCCATTAACCCAGCATCACCATGGCCACTAAAGCATGCCCCAGGTTTCCTGAGCACAGATATGATACCTTGCAATGAAATTCCCTTTCATGGAGATGCCTCCCCCAAAAGAAGCTCTGTCCTCACTTCCCAATTTTCCAGTGGTTTAAGATGCTGGCAAGGGGCTAGCATGGGGCTGTCCTGTTGCACTGCAGGCAGGCTGCAATGCAGCTGCTCAGGAAGCAGATTTGCCTACAGAACTCACAGGAACAAAGTTTGGCAGCTTGAGCTCAATATCTGGCTGCAGCTGGCAGGAGGGAGCTGGAGGGTTGCAGAGAGGACAGCTCCCCCTTCCCCTCTCCCCATTCCTGCCACCAACAGGGCAGCAGCTCCACAGGCTGTGGCAGAAGGGCACTTTCCATGACTGCTCTTGGTGAGGGTTTTGCTTCCACAGGGACAGTTGTGTGGCCCTGGGTCCAGCTGCTGCTGCTGCTGCTGAACCACACTCTGCTGCCTGAGGGTTCTGTGTGCAGGGCTCTGCACCAAGGGCAGGCTTTTATTTTCTTTTTAACCCATCCTTCACAGGGCTTGTAGGGATAGGATGCAAGGGAATGGACTGAAGCCTGAGGAGGGCAGATTTAGACTGGATCTTGGGAATAAATTCTTTCCAGTGGGGGTGGTGAGTGACAGGACAAGGGACAGTGACTTTGAGCTGGGAGAGGGGAGATTGAGAGTGGAGATGAGGAAGAAATTCCTTCCAGTGGGGGTGGTGAGACACTGGCACAGGTTGCCCAGGGAGGCTGTGGCTGCCTCCTCCCTGGAGGAGTTCAAGGCCAGGCTGGATGAGGCCTTGAGCTACCTGGGCTGGTGGGAGGTGTCCCTGCCCATGGCAGGGGGCTGGAACTGGATGGTCTCTAAAATCCCTTCCAACCCAAACCATTCTGTGAATCTACAACATAAAATCCTAGTGGGAGTGTTTGTGGCCCAAATTGCTCTCCTACTGAGTCCATAAATTCTCACACTGATTTTATGAAAACAGCTTTGAGATCTTGCACTGACAAATGTTTGCTGAGCCTTCCATTTGGTGACAGCTAAATTACAAATCCAAAGCATCCCAGGGGCAAAGGAAAACAGAGAAGGGGAAAGCTTGAAGTGTGTCCAGAGAAGAGCAACCAAGCTGGTGAAGGGCCCTGAACACAGCTCTGGTGAGGAATGATTTAGGGAGCTGGGAATGTTTGGTCTAGAAAAGAAGAGGCTGAGGGGGGACCTCACTGCATTCTACATCTACCTCAAGGGAGGCTGGAGCCAGCTGGGGCTTGGTCTCTTCTCACATACAGCAAGTGCCAGGACAAGAGGGAACAGCCTCAAGCTGTGCCAGGGGAGGTTCAGGTTGGAGATTAGGAACAATCTCTTCCCAGCAAGGGTTCTCAGGCACTGTCCCAGGCTGCCCAGGGAGGTGCTGCAGTCCCCATCCCTGGAGGGGTTTCACAGCTGCATGGATGTGGTGCTGAGGGACGTGGGGCAGTGGCAGTGGCTCAGCAGCAGGGGTGGGGCTGTGAGCTCTGGGGGAGTGCTTGGACTTGGGGATCCCAGAGGTCTCTTCCAATCTCCACAGTTCTGTGGTTCTGTGATTCCTGAGGAGGCTGTGGAGCATGAACTTGCCCTGCAGAGGGAACTCATAAAAAACAAGCAGCACTTTTATCCAAGCAGTGGCATACTTCTGGTCTTTCCAGTGATCAAAAAGTTTCTCCTGTGTCACGAGGCAATCTCCCAGAAAGAAATTCAGATTCAGATTGGATGCTAGGAAGAAGTTCTTTCCCATGAGGGTGGTGAGAGACTGGCACAGGTTGCCCAGGGAGGTGGTGGAAGCCTCATCCCTGGAGGTTTTTGCAGCCAGGCTGGATGTGGCTGTGAGCAACCTGCTGTAGTGTGAGGTGTCCCTGCCCATGGCAGGGTGGGTTGGAACTGGCTGAGCCTTGAGGTCCCTTCCAGCCCTCTGTGACTCTGTGAAATAGAGCCAGGCTTCTCCTAAGCTATGCCTATGTGAAGTGGAGCAGGTGGGTGCCAAAGAAGACCTCAGCTGCCACCCATGGGGCAACTGGAAGTGGAGGTGGCTCCTGTGGTCATTTAAAATCCAAATGCTCTCAGTTTCCTTCTACCCCCTGTTGGTTGCTTCCAGTTGTGGCTTTTGACTGTCAATGTAAGCAGAGGTGCAAGGATGATGTAAAACATCTTCCTAAGAAGAGGTGTTATGAAAACCAGCCAAAATAGCTTGGCTCTGCCACTTGGATAACTGCAGTGTGGGAATGTCACCAGTGTGGAATTAATTGATGCAATGGAAGTTGGGGGAAAAAAAAAGAATAATTATGCATACAAGAGATACCCAAAAGATTATCATGGAAATGGAGTTTATTTTAGGAAGAGAATTTGCTTATCATCTTCTGGAGTTATTATTAGGCCTAGCCACAGCCAGGCAGTGTGGTGCAGGAGTGGAGTAATTGGGTACCTGTGAGCACTTACACAGTCCACAGCTGCAGACTTGTCAGTTTGCTAAGTCTCCCAAAGTTATTGCAGTAATTAAGTGTGCAATTTATTCATGAGAATGGGATCTGAGGTGATTTGGAAGGGGAGGTTGGAAATCAGAAGGAAACAGCAGAAATTTGTAGGGCTGCAGAGGTGCTGAGGGAGTGGAATGTCTCTGTTGTGCGGAAAGACAGAGAGTTGGAGCTTTTAGTCTGGAGAAGAGCAGCCTGAGGGGGATCTCATCACTGCTGATCAATACTTCAGGGGTGGCTGTCAGGAGGATGGTGCCCAGTGACAGGACAAGGGGTAAGAGGCACAGCCTGGGACAGCAGAAGTTCCATCTGAACATGAGGAGGAACTTCTTTCGTTTAAGGGTGACAGAACAGTGGAATAGGGCTGCCCAGGGAGATCAAGGGAGGCTACAGGGATGCTGAAGGGCCTGGAACATCTCTGCTGTGAAGAAAGGCTGAGAGCCCTGGGGCTGTTCAGCCTAGAGAAGAGAAGGCTGAGAGGGGATCTGATCAATGGTTACAAATATCTGAGGGGTGGGGGGCAAGAAGGGGCCAGGCTCTGCTCAGTGGTGTCCTGGGACAGGACAAGGGGCAGTGGACACAAACTGGAACCCAGGAAGTTCCACCTCAAGATGAGGAGAAACTTCTTTGGTGTGAGGGTGCTGGAGCCCTGGGGCAGGCTGCCCAGAGAGGTTGTGGAGTCTCCTAGTCAGTAGACCACTAAGAAAAAGATGTTTGCTGCACAAACTCCCTTCCTCCTTTTTGTTAATGATGGATTCCATGAACTGCAAGATAAACCACAAGCCTGCAGCTGCTCTGCTGGAGCTCAAATCCATCATTATCCTCAGCAGCTACCATCAGCACCAAGGTGTCACTGTCAGAAGCTGAAGGTGATGGCCCTTGCTCCTTGGCCCCTGTTCATCCAGGGAGAGGGAACAGGCACAGACCTTCTTTATAATGACCACCAGAAGAGCCATCAGCCTCAGATATTCCAAACCCTCCTGGACATGCTCCTGTGTGACCTTCTCTAGGTGATCCTGACTTGGCAGGGGGAGTTGGACTCAATGATCTCCAAATGTCCCTTCCAGCTCTACCTGTGATGCTAGGTTCGATTCACACCTTATTGTAAAATTCACTCTCATTAATGTTCTGCTCATTTGTTTCCTTTTCTCTGATTTCCATTTGTTTTCTTTTATCTGAGAAAAGTTTCCCTCAGGGTGAGCACCAGAGGTGACACTTCCTGTGATGAAGAGAAATGTGACCCTTCTCGTGAAAGCGTCCATCAGCCAGAAGAAATCACTCAGTCTGGTCCTGTTCTTTCACATCATCTACCTTAGATCCCCAAGACTGTGTCAAGGCTGGAAATCAAAGCTGTGCACTGGAAATTTTTCAGTCAGGACACTTCTGTTGGTACTGAGTTACTGCAGCAGATCACAGAAGCAGAGAGTGTGAGGGGTTGGAAGGGACCTCCAGAGATCATCCAGTCCAACCCCCCTGCCAGGGCAGGGTCACCCAGGGCAGGTCACACAGAACACATCCAGGTGGGGTTGGAAAGTCTCCAGAGCAGGAGACTCCACAACCTCTCTGGGCAGCCTGCTCCAGGCTCCAGCATCCTCACAGGGACAAAGTTTTCCCTCCTGTTCCCCTGGCACCTCCTCTGCTCCAGCTTGCCCCCAGTGCCCCTTGTGCTGTCCTTGGACATCCCTGAGCAGAGCCTGGCTCCAGCCCTGCACATCTTTATCCCCAGCAATGAGGGCAGCCCTCAGGCTCCTCTGCTCCAAGCTCCAAGCCCCAGAGCTCCCTCAGCCTGTCACACACCAGAGGTGTTTCAGCTCTTTCTAGTACTGACTGAAATCAACTTCTCTCTTTCCACTTGCCAAAGTTCAATAACCACCTTCATAATTGGCAGCATCAGTGATTCCCACAGCTTGCCCCACACAAAGGGATCAAACAAGAATTTATCTTAACAAATATCTGAAGGGTGAGACCACATCAGGAGGGTTGTGTCCAGTTCTGGGCTCCCCAGTTCAAGAGGGACAGGGAAATACTGGAGAGAGTCCAATGGAGGCTAGGAGGATGCTGAAGGGACTGGAACATCTCTGCTATGAGGAAAGGCTGAGAGCCCTGGGGCTGCCTAGCCTGGAGAAGAGAAGGCTGAGAGGGGATCTGATCAATGGTTACAAATATCTGAGGGGTGGGTGTCAAGAAGGAAGGGACAGCCTCTGCTCACTTGTGCCCTGGGATAGGACAAGAGGCAATGGACACAAACTGGAGCCCAGGAATTTCCACCTCAACATGAGGAGAAAGTTCTTTGGTGTGAGGGTGCTGGAGGGCTGGAGCAGGCTGTCCAGAGAGGTTGTGGAGTCTCTTGCTCTGGAGAATTCTAAGCCCCACCTGGATGTGTTCTGTGTGACCTGCCCTGGGTGACCCTGCTTTGGCAGGAGGGTTGGGCTGGGTGATCTCCAGAGGTCCCCTCCAACCTCTACCCTGCTGTGATTCTATGGTTGTGTGTTTATGAGAGCAGAAGAACTTCTTCCTCAGCTCCACTCTAACCCTTCTGTCCCTCAGCTTCAAACCATCCCGCCCTGTCCTGTGCTAGACACTCTCATGAAGAGTCCCTCTGGAGCCTTCCTCCTGCAAATTCTCTTCAGGTATTGGCAGGCAGCTCTAAGGTCCCTCCAGAGTCCATCTGTGGTCCTCCTGCCTTACGCAGATCCTTTCTGGCAGATCCTGCCTGAGGTTCATTGCACTGGAGCAAGAGAGATGAAGGCTTTGCAATCCTGTGCACCAGTGGAAATCTTCTGCAGGGAGCTTGTTCCTCCCTGCCAGCACAGAGGACTGAGCTCCAGGATCTGCTCTATATGAGTTCTTTCCTTTTTTATCAGCTACAACACCAGCTATCATTATCTGACTTCTATTCTCCCTGCAGTTTTCCCTGCAGGGTAAGGAAATGCCAAAGGAGCTAAGGAGATGTGCTGCCATTTGTCTCGTGTTATTCAGCCATCAGGATGTGCAGATATAACTTCCTCACAAAAGGCCAATTTTCCCTCTAAGGAACACAACTTAATCCTCCTGGATCCATCCCAGGGTAGACTCAGATGAAAGCATCTCTATTGCCAGGAGCAGGAAGGGAAGGTTCTGTGGTACTTGGCAGTCAGTTTGGTTTTCATCCCCCAGGCTGCTTTAAGCCATGCTCAATCTCTTTTCTCTAAAGCAATCTCTTAGTGGTTCATGCAGGTAAAAGCCACTGCTCCTATTTGCAATCAGTAATCAATAATCACTACCTTGAAGGTGCTTCAGTGAGGGATTCATGCAATTAATGCAATGATTGTTGCAGCACCTCCCCTGTGGGGACAGGCTGAGAGAGTTGAGGCTGTGCAGCCTGGAGAAGAGAAGGCTCCAGGAAGACCTCAGAGCAGCCTTAGAGTACCTGAAGGGGCTCCAGGAGAGCTGGGGAGGGACTTTGGACAAGGGCTGGGAGTGACAGGATGAGGGACAATGGCTTTGAGCTGGGAGAGGAGATTGAGAGTGGAGATGAGGAAGAAATTGTTGAGAGTGAGGAAGAAATTGGTGAGACACTGGCACAGGTTGCCCAGGGAGGCTGTGGCTGTTCCCTCCCTGGAGGTGTTCCAGGCCAGGCTGGATGAGGCCTTGAGCAAGCTGTGCTGGTGGGAGGTGTCCCTGCCCATGACAGGGGGGTTGGAGCTGGGTGATCTCTGAGGTCCCTTCCAACCCAACCCATTCTGGGATTCTCTGATTCTGGGACCTATACTCCTTAAAGAATCAAAGCAAGATAGAAGTCTGCAACTTAACCACAGACTTTACACTGAACTAAAGTCCTGTCATGCTTCTCAGGAGCACTGTCACCACTGCTGCTCTGTGGGGATGGAGTCTTCTGAACTGAATACAGCAGAAGGCAAATGCACTGCAGTGTATGCCATGACCATTTCTAAGGATTTTTGACTCAAATCTTTCCTTTCAATGTAAGCTAACTGAGAAACTTGTGAAGAATGAAGAGGACACACACAGCATTTCCATCATCTGCCAGCAGTGGCTACAGCAGATGTCCACTTTTAGCTCAAATATGAAGGAGTCTGTGTGCCAGCTTTTGTTTCTGGGAAAAGGTTTCCTTTCCAAAACAAGTAGATCACAGGATCACAGCTCACAGGATGTTAGGGGTTGGAAGTGACCTCTGGAGATCCTCCAGTCCAACCCCCTGCCAGAGCAGGACCAGAGAATCCAGCACAGGGCACACAGGAACACATCCAGACAGGGCTGGAAAGGCTCCAGAGAAGGAGACTCCACAACCTCTCTGGGCAGCCTGCTCCAGGGCTCTGGGACCCTCACAGTGCAGAAGTTCCTCCTCATGGTGAGGTGGAACCTCCTGTGCTGGAGTCTCCATCCATTGCCTCTTGGCCTATCCCAGGACACAACTGAGCAGAAGCTGTCCCTGTCCCTTCCTTCCTGACCCCCAGCCCTCAGCTATTGATAGACATTGATCAGATCCCTCTCAACCTTCTCCTCTCTACACTGAACACCCCCAGGGCTCTCAGCCTCTCCTCCCCAGGCAGTGCTGCAGTCCCTTCAGCATCCTCATAGCCCTCCCTTGGACTCTCTCCAGCAGATCCCTGTCCCTCCTGAACTGGGGAGCCCAGAGCTGGATGCAATATTCCAGGTGTGGCCTCAGCAGGGCAGAGTGGAGGGGGAGGAGAACCTCCCTGGATCTGCTGGACACACTCCTCCTAATGCCCCCCAGGACCCCATTGCCCTTCTTGGCCCCCAGGGCACATTGCTGCCCCATGCAGACCTTGTTGCCCACCAGCACTCCTAGGTCCTTCTCCTTGGGGCTGCTCTCCAGCAGATCCCCTCCCAGCCTGTCCTGCTGCAGTTTATTCTTCCTTCCCAGATACAGGACTCTGCTCTTATCCTTGTTGAGCCTCATGAGGTTCCTCTGTGCCCAGCTCTCAGCCTATCTGACTCTCTCTGAAAGGATCTCTTCTTTCCAGCAAATTACAGCTATTGGTTAAAAAAAAAAAAAAAACACCAACCCCAACAAGCTGTAAGAAGCTTTAGAGGTCAGCAGGCAAGCTCTGAAATTGAATTCCTCCTTTCAAATGAAACTCCAAGCATTGTTGTGGGCCATTTCCTACCAAAGCTCTCACTTAGTCTAATCCTCCCAGCCTGTTTGAAGCCCAGTCAGGAGCTGAACTTCCAGAATACTTGCTTTGCCGTGTTCACTACCACAGGGTGAGTCCTACACCCTTCAGATCACTCAGGATTTACCAGAGAGTCAGAGGAAGCACCACT
This sequence comes from Indicator indicator, assembly GCF_027791375.1. Lineage (NCBI taxonomy): Eukaryota > Metazoa > Chordata > Aves > Piciformes > Indicatoridae > Indicator > Indicator indicator. The sequence continues at coordinate 2,145,767 of NC_072036.1, forward strand.
GTACATACCTAAGGCAGACTCTAAATAGGCAAAACAGGAGAAATCCTGATGGGAAGGGAAATCTGTGGATTCCTCTCTTTCAATGGTGCCAGGTCCAGCTGGAGGGCTGTAACCAGTGGAGTGTCCCAGGGAACAGTGTCAGGTCCAGTCCTGTTCAACATCTTCATCAATGACATTGATGAGGGGACAGACAGACAGACAGAGTCTGCTCAGCAAGTTTGCTGAAGATACCAAACTGGGAGGCTTGGCTGAGACACCTGAAGGCTGTGAGGCCATTCAGAGACTTGGACAGGCTGAGAGCTGGGCAGAGAGGAACCTCATGAGGGTCAGCAAGGATAAGAGCAGAGTCCTGCACCTGGGGAGGAAGAATAAACTGCAGCAGGACAGGCTGGGAGGGGATCTGCTGGAGAGCAGCCCCAAGGAGAAGGACCTGGGAGTGCTGGTGGGGAACAAGTTCTGCATGGGACAGCAATGTGCCCTGGGGGCCAAGAAGGGCAATGGGGTCCTGGGGGACATTCAGAGGAGTGTGTGCAGCAGAGCCAGGGAGGTTCTCCTCCCCCTCTACTCTGCCCTGGTGAGACCTCACCTGGAATATTGCATCCAGCTCTGGGCTCCCCAGTTCAGGAGGGACAGGGATCTGCTGGAGAGAGTCCAAGGGAGGGGTACAAGGATGCTGAAGGGACTGCAGCACTGCCTGGGGAGGAGAGGCTGAGAGCCCTGGGGGTGGTTAGTGTGGAGAGGAGAAGGCTGAGAGGGATCTGATCAATGTCTATCAATAGCTGAGGGCTGGGGGTCAGGAGGGAGGGGACAGGGACAGGCTCTGCTCAGTTGTGTCCTGGGATAGGACAAGAGGCAATGGATGGAACCTGCAGCACAGGAGGCTCCACCTCACCATGAGGAGGAACTTCTTCACTGGGAGGGTCCCAGAGCCCTGGAGCAGGCTGCCCAGAGAGGTTGTGGAGTCTCCTTCTCTGGAGCCTTTCCAGCCCTGTCTGGATGTGTTCCTGTGTGACCTGTGCTGGATTCTATGGTCCTGCTCTGGCAAGGAGTTGGACTGGAAGATCTCCAGAGGTCCCTTCCAACTCCTAACATCCTGTAAGCCTGTGATCATATTCCTTGGTATCAAAACTGTCTGCCTGCATGAATGCAGAAGCTTCAAAATTATCAAGATTTCTAGGTTAGACCAATTTCTATGAGTTATGTAATTCATGATTTAAATCAGAATCTCCTTAGCTTCATCAGAAGTTTCATTAGAACTGAGTCTCTCAGTTGTCTGCTTATCTATGCAAAATAAAAGAAACAAACTGTGCTCCCCAACAAAGCATAGGAATGTTCAGCAGACAGATGCATTGAGTGGCCAAAGCAATATTTCATACAGTTTCACAGCACCTAAGGAACCAGAAGGAACCATTGTGTTGTCTGCTCTGGCCAGCTCTGGCCCCTCTGCTTGGCCTTGTGGAGGCACTGGGGTCAGTTTTGGGCTCCTCACTCCAAGAAGGACATTGAGGAGCTGGAGAATGTCCAGAGAAGGGCAACCAAGCTGGGGAAGGGTCTGGAGAACAGGGCTGGGGAGGAGCAGCTGAGGGAGCTGGGGGTGTTTAGTGTGGAGAAGAGGAGGCTGAGGGAGACCTCATTGCTCTCTACAGCTCCCTGAGAGGAGGTTGGAGCCAGCTGGGGGTTGGTCTCTTCTCACGTGCAGCAAGTGCCAGGACAAGAGGGAACAGCCTCAAGCTGTGCCAGGGGAGGCTCAGGTTGGAGATTAGGAACAATCTCTTCCCAGCAAGGGTTCTCAGGCACTGTCCCAGGCTGCCCAGGGAGGTGCTGCAGTCCCCATCCCTGGAGGGGTTTCACAGCTGCATGGATGTGGTGCTGAGGGACGTGGGGCAGTGGCAGTGGCTCAGCAGCAGGGCTGGGGCTGTGAGCTCTGGGGGAGTGCTTGGACTTGGGGATCCCAGAGGTCTCTTCCAATCTCCACAGGTCTCTGGTTGATTGCATTTTCTTTGCCCATCATTTTGCCACACCCCATGATCAGTACTGGTCTCTCTCTACCCAAGAGGCACTGAAACACCAATGCAGCCTCAGCTGCTGACAGTACTTCTTATTAAGCTCTTCCTGGCTAAATAAAATAATCCTGTGGCACAGACAGCTTCCTCCTGAGAGTACACAGTACTTCCCCTTATTTAAATCAGGGCAGTTCTGTGTCTTTTCTGTTTCAGCTCTTTTCCTCCAGGCAGTCTAACTTGCAGTTCAAACTCTTTACCACGTTTGCTGGCTGTGCAGCAGGAGCTTGTTCTTAAATTCCCTCCCCCAGACTCACACAAAACCAAGAGCTACACATCCAAACCACAGGGAAGGATTAACAAACCATTCACTGCTTATCCCAGTTCTCTTCCCATGCTGTATGGAGCTTTGCCACCTCAGCCAGTGGAGGCACCTGAGGGACCGATGCATGAGGGTGTTCAGAGAATCACAGAATGGCTCAGGCTGGAAGGGACCCCAGACACCATGGACTCCAACCTCCCTGCCCTGCAGAGGGACACCTCTCAGCAAGACTTGGTTGTCCAAGACTTCATCCAACCTGGCCTTGAACACCTCCAGGGAGGAGGCATCCACAGCCTCTGTGGGCAAACTCTTCCTGAGTCTTACCACCTGAGCTCAGACTGAAGAACAGCAAAAGGATGGGACAGCAATGTGCCCTTGTGGACAAGAGGGCAAATGGGATCCTGGGGGGCAGCAAGAGAAGTGTGTTGAGCAGGGCTAGGTAAGTGCTCCTGCCCCTCTACTCTTCCCTAGTGAGACCACACCTGGAATCCTGTGTCCACTTTAGGGTTCCCCATGCAAGAGAGACAGAGACCTGCTGGAGAGAGTCCAAGGAAGAGCCAGGAGGATGATTTGGGGACTTGAGCATCTCCCCTGTGAAGAGAGACTGAGAGCCCTGGGGCTGTTTAGTCTGGAGAAGAGAAGGCTGAGAGGGATCTGATCAATGTCTATCAATAGCTGAGGGGTGGGTGTCAAGGGGAGGGGGCCAGGCTCTGCTGGGTGGTGCACAGTGATAGGACAACAAACTGGAACAGAGAAGGTTTCAGCTCAACATGAGGAGAAACTTCTTTACTCTGGAGCCCTGGAGCAGGCTGCCCAGGGGGGTTGTGGAGTCCCCTGCTCTGGAGACTTTCCAGCCCCACCTGGATGTGTTCCTGTGTGACCTGCCCTGGGTGATGCTGCTCTGGCAGGGGGGTTGGACTGGATGATCTCTGGAAGTCCCTTCCAACTTCTAACATTCTGTGATTCTCCCTCAGCTCCAGTCTAACCCTGCTCTTCCTCAGCTTCCAATCATTCCCCCTTGTCCTCTTGCTAGACACCCTTCAAATTCCCTCTCCAGCCTTTCTGGAGGATCTCTTCAGGTATTGGGAGGCAGCCATGGGATCCCTCAGAGTCTTCTCTTCTCCATCTTGCACCCATACAGTCAGCTTAGCCACTGGTGAAACTGAGTGGAAGAAACTCCTCTATGTTTCGAGCAGAAGCTTGCCCATGCCATCACCTCCTGTTTTTCTGCTGCAGCTGAATCATTACAGAACAGAATGGCAAATTTCCCTTGCAGTGAGGCTCCCTCTCTGCCCATGTCACAGCCAATGTCACCTTCAGGCAGGATAACTGTCTCCAACCATAAGACTCAGGGTGAAAAACAAACCACACTTCAGAATTAATGTGAGGCAAACCAGCCTCCTTCTACATGGGTTGGCAGGGTGATATGCTGCTTAGCAAGAGCTTATTCCCCACTTCCTCATAAATGGGAAGCCTGATGTTGCCCCCAGCCACAGAATTTACACTAAATAGATGTGCCCAGAAGGAGATAATAAAGGGGGGGAGGGGGGGAGGAAGAGCTGGCTTAAGACCTTTGTAAAATGTGGAGCAAACACTTGGCAGATCCATTTGAAGGAGAAGGAATGGCAAGGCAGCTTTACAGGGACATTTCCTCATGTGTTGTGTTTTTGAGATGGTGTAGAAGGAAAGATCATTGCCTGCAATCTGTAGCATTTCATTATGAAACAGTTCTGAGAGCACACTGAGGCTCTGCCATGCCTAAATATCCTCAGAGTGCTACTCCACAATCCTCCCACTCACACCATGGCAATTCAAAGCAAAGTTCAGAACCACAGAAGCATTCAGGTTGGAACAGACCCTCAGGATCACCAAGTCCAACCCTACTGTGCAAGGCTCACCCCTGAACCATAGCCCCAAGCACCACATCCAAACCACCTTGAAACACCTCCAGGCTTGGGGACTCCACCACCTCCCTGGGCAGCACATCCCAATCCCTGACCACTCTTGCCATGAAAAAAATGTTTCCTACTGTCCAGTCTAAACTACCCAGAGGCAGCTTGAGGCTGTTCCCTCTTGTTCTGTCACTAATTCTCTGTGAGCAGAACCCAGCACCAACCTCTCCACAACCTCCTTTCAGGGAGCTGGAGACAGCCAGGAGGTCTCTCCTCAGCCTCCTCTGTTTCACACTAACCATAGAATCAGAATCACAGATTCACAGAATCAGCCAGGTTGGAAAAGACCTCAGAGATCATCAAGTCCAACCTAACATCTCCTGACAACTTAACCATGGCTCCAAGTGCCACATCCAAGCTTGTTTTGAACACCTCCAGGGATGGTGACTCCACCACCTCCCTGGGCAGCACATCCCATGGCCAATTACTCTTTCTGTGAAGAAAGATCCCCAGCTCCTTCAGTCTCTCTTCATCAGATTTCTTCTCCAGGCCCTTCACAGCTTCCTTGCCCTCCTCTGCCCTGGCCCCAGCACCTCCACATCTCTCTTGGATTGAGTGCCCAAACCTGGACACAGCACTCCAGGTGTGGCCTCCCCAGAGCTGAGTCCCAGGGGACAATCCCCTCCCTGTTCCTGCTGGACACAGCATTGCTGATCCCAGCCAGGAGGCCTTTGGCTTTCTTGGCCACCTGGGCACTGCTGGCTCCTCTTCAGCTGCTTCCCATTAGAACCCTCAGCTCCCTTTCTGCCAGCAGCTTTCCAGCCACACTGCCCCAAGCCTATCAGCTCCATCAGGAAAGCAGCTTGAGTTAGAATGCAGAGTGTGAGCACCTGAGTGTGGAGATCCAAATGCTCCTTCCCATCTTCTCAGGTACTGCAAACAGCCTGGGAAGACAAATCTCCACTGTTTGCACCAAATCCAATGTGAAATGAGCGAAGCAAACGCTGTGGGTTTGGTTTATTTTTCTTTGGGCAGACTGAAATGGATTTTGTTATGGGGCTCCAGTTTTGAACTCATTCCTCCACTCTGCTAAAGGGTCTCATATTTCAATGGGATCAGGAGTTTCTTCTCTCTTTGCTCTCCTTCTGGCAGCACAACCTCAAAATTTATCAATGGTTGATGTGAAGGAAGAGTACATCTAAGACAGTTTTCCTTAGCTCCCTTGAGAAGGGTTAAAGAGCATCTGGGTCACTCCCTAAACTCAGACATCAGAACTGTGTGCCACAGTCAGGATGTGAGGATTTCCACACTGCCTATTTCTGCCTTGCTTCTTTTCCTAACAAATAAACAGACTGCATTTGTCCTCTTGGATACTGCTGAGTGATGAGCTGATGCTGTCAGGAGCTTCTACAATGACACCAAGATCTCTTTTCTGACTGATGGGAGCTAACCAAGGCTGTCACCACAAATGCATCATTTCCCCTTCCATCTGTATCACTTTATCTTTCATCTGGCTTTTCTCTGTGTCTGTGTGTGTCTTTTCTGAAGCACTTTGCACCACTTTGGATCACTCTGATCTTTGCATAGCAAAAACTGTCCTCAAGTCTCTGTTCAGTTCCTCTTCAAGAGCACTGACAGCAGGGGTTGCAGCACACACCTACACTAAACTCCTGATGTAATTCCATGATCCTGCTGTGCTCCTGAGAAATCTGTTCTGCAAATGATTGTGGTTGCACCCAGCTTTGCTAGGCTGCAAGTCAGGCTTCATCATCTCTGCTTCCTTGGAGAACAGGCTCTTTGGAAACATTGCTCTGCTCTGCCCTGCTGGGATCACACTGTGTTCAGTTCTGGGCCTCCCAGAGAGAGACCAAGGGAGGCTACAGGGATGCTGAAGGGCCTGGAACATTGTGTGATGAGGAAAGGCTGAGAGCCCTGGGGCTGTTCAGCCTGGAGAAGAGAAGGCTGAGAGGGATCTGATCAATGGTTACAAATATCTGAGGGGTGGGGGGCAAGAAGGGGCCAGGCTCTGCTCAGTGGTGTCCTGGGACAGGACAAGGGGCAGTGGACACAAACTGGAACCCAGGGGGTTCCACCTCAAGATGAGGAGAAACTTCTTTGGTGTGAGGGTGCTGGAGGCCTGGAGCAGGCTGCCCAGAGAGGTTGTGGAGTCTCCTAGTCAGTAGACCACTAAGAAAAAGATGTTTGCTGCACAAACTCCCTTCCTCCTTTTTGTTAATGATGGATTCCATGAACTGCAAGATAAACCACAAGCCTGCAGCTGCTCTGCTGGAGCTCAAATCCATCATTATCCTCAGCAGCTACCATCAGCACCAAGGTGTCACTGTCAGAAGCTGAAGGTGATGGCCCTTGCTCCTTGGCCCCTGTTCATCCAGGGGGAGGGAACAGGCACAGACCTTCTTTATAATGACCACCAGAAGAGCCATCAGCCTCCTGACAGAACTGCTCTAGGAAACACAGAAGGTACAGTATTTTTCCCAGCTAATTGACAGCCATGTAAAGGTTAAGGCTAACATCAGCTCTCAGCAAATGCTGTAGGGGATTGCTGTGAACTTGCTCTCATTAATCACACCTCACATCATTCTCTACAGAGCAGCCAATTAACAAATTAAAAATTGAGAGCTCAACAGCCTGATCCTGCTCACACCCAAAACTGTATCACAATGCCATTGGCTCCAAGGGAACAGGGAATGGAGGGTGGCAAGTATGAGAATCATAGAATCATAGAGTGCTAGGAGTTGGAAGAGACCTCCAGAGATCACCCAGTCCAACTCTCCTGCCAGAGCAGGGTCACCCAGGGTAGGTCACACAGAACACATCCAGGTGGGGTTGGAAAGTCTCCAGAGCAGGAGACTCCACAACCTCTCTGGGCAGCCTGCTCCAGGCCTCCAGCACCCTCACAGGGACAAAGTTTCTCCTCATCTTGAGGTGGAACTTCCTGGGCTCCAGTTTGTGTCCATTGCCCCTTGTCCTATCCCAGGACACCAGTGAGCAGAGCCTGGCCCCTTCTTGCCCCCCACCCCTCAGATATTTGTAACCATTGATCAGATCCCTCTCAGCCTTCTCTTCTCCAGGCTCAGCAGCCCCAGGGCTCTCAGCCTTTCTTCATAACAGAGATGTTCCAGGCCCTTCAGCATCCTGGTACCCTCCATTGATCTGTCTCCAGTAGTTCCCTGCCCTTCTTGAACTGGGGAGCCCAGTTCAAGACACAACCCTCCAGATGTGGTCTCAGCAGGGCAGGGTAGAGCAGGATTTTAAGACAGCCTCTTATCCAAGGACACACACACAGAGAGAACCCCTTTAAAGCTCACTCAAAGACAGTCCACACATCTGATTGCCAATGTAAATGAGACATAAGTCAAATGTAAACAAGCAGCAAATCTCTGGAGAAAGTCACTGCCAAAGTGTAGAAGATGAAGTTTCGTGCTCAGTGAATGCTGAATGTTTGGAAGTTTTCAGCTTCTAATCTGTTCTCTTGTGTGGGAGATGCTGCCAAGCAGCCCTGGCCTTGACCAGCTCTCTGCTTTAAAGAGGAAGGTGTCCCTGTGATGAGGCTCACAGTGCCACGGTGCCACAGCACCACAGTATCACAGTGCACTGGAAACTTTTCAGTCAGAATACTTCTGTTGGTATTGAGTTACTGCAGCAGATCACAGAAGCACAGAGTGTGAGGGGTTGGAAGGGACCTCCGGGGACCATCAGGTCCAACCCCCCTGCCAGAGCAGGATCACTCAGGGTAGTCTGCACAGCAATGCATTCAGGGGGGTTTTGAAAGTCTCCAGAGAAGGAGACTCCACAACCCCCCTGGGCAGCCTGTTCCAGGGCTCTGTCACCCTCACTGGAAAGAAGTTTCTCCTCATATTGAGCTGAAATCTTCTCTGTTCAAGTTTGTCTCCATTGTTCCTTGGCTTATTGCTGTGCACCACCCAGCAGAGCCTGGCCCCCTCCCCTTGACACCCACCCCTCAGCTATTCATAGACATTGATCAGATCCCTCTCAGCCTTCTCTTCTCCAGACTAAACAGCCCCAGGGCTCTCAGTCTCTCTTCACAGGGAGATGCTCAAGTCCCCTAAGCATCCTCATGGCTTTCCCTTGGAGTCTCTCCAGCAGGTCTCTGTCTCTCTTGCATGGGGAGCCCAGAACTGGACACAGGATTGCAGCTGTGGTCTCAGTAGGGCACAGTCGAGAGGTAGAAGAACTTCCCTAGCCCTGCTGGACACTTCCTTCATGCTGCATCCCAGGATCCCATTGGCTCTCCTGGCCACAAGGGCACATTGTTGTTCCATGCAGAACTTGCTGTCTACCAGCACTCCAAGGTCTTCCTGCTCCTCCTGCTCTTTGTCTACTTTTGCTGATTAAAGGTACTCTGTGCTATTCCTGTGGTGCTTGGCAAAGTGATTGCCTCAGCTGCTGTTTGTGACCAAGCACACCTGCTGCTGCAGGAGCCTGCTAGAGGAATGCCTTGCAGCACTTCTGCTTTTACTGAATCAGCAATTCTAGTGCATGTTTTTGTCCTGCTTTGGCATTTAAAGAGTGATTTTTAATCAACATGTGGGTTACTTTTCATAGTGTCAGCAGCACTCAGTAAACTTAACCTCTGAAGGGCCTTTTCTTAAAGGTCATAGAATCACAGAACCATAGAACTGTGGAGGTTGGAAGAGACCTCTGGGATCCCCAAGTCCAAGCACTCCCCCAGAGCTCACAGCCCCACCCCTGCTGCTGAGCCACTGCCACTGCCCCACGTCCCTCAGCACCACATCCATGCAGCTCTGAAACCCCTCCAGGGATGGGGACTGCAGCACCTCCCTGCTCCAATGCCTGAAAACCCTTTTTGTGAAGACATTTCTCCTAATCTCCAGCCTGAAGCTCCCTTATTTTGTCTTTAGCTGAGGTTTGCTGCTGACAGTGCTGCAGCCTACTGTGACAGAACTGAACAAGGAGTTCCTGTGAATATTTAGGAGCCAGAGAGTGAAACCCTGTCGAGGTGCCTGGGAGTCATCATCTCAGCATGTCCTTGACAGGATGATGATATCTGCTATTGCTAGTGTCACTCAAGCAGGGTGATGTAAAAGCCACAAATGAATCAATGAACAAAGTGATTAACTACACTAAATCTTACAAGACTGAGCAGCTCTTCAATAATTTCTTTTTTTTCACCCAATTATTGCTTTTCAGTGGTGTCCTGTGCTAGGATGAGGAGCAATGGACACAAGTTGAAGTTCCACCTCAACATGAGGAGAAATTTCTTTGTTGTGAGGGTGCTGGAGCCTGGAGCAGGCTGCCCAGAGAGGTTGTGGAGTCTCCTGTGGAGACTTTCAATCCCTACCTGGATGTGTTCCTGTGTGACCTGCTCTGGGGGGGGGGGGGGGGTTGGCCTGGATGATCTCTGGAGGTCCCTTCCACCCCTACCATGCTGTGGTTCTACGATTTTATGACTGGTTGTTAAAAGGGTAACATGGGTCTGGCTGTTTTCATTTAGCCTCAGGTGTCTGTGTTGTAGAAGCTGCCATGGTGAGATGCCAGCTTGCCAGGTGCTTTACCAGCCAGATGAAAATGGGCATCCCTGCAGAGACACATCTGGGCCTCTCTCAGAGGGATTCTATTCATCACATTTGGAGCATTTTTAACTTGAGCTTAAGGGTTCTGTGCAGATCTGGCTTTCCATGGCCATGCGTTTATCCATCAAGGTGGAAGTTCCCCCCAAGCTTTAAAACTCAGAGTGGCAAAACCTGATTCCTCTGGTTTACCTTTCCATCCATATTCTCACCCTCTCCTAAACCCTTTTCACCCAGCACCAGGACATCTGTCCCTGCCATCCTCTGAGCCCACCAAGCCTGCAGTCTCATCTCCTGGGTTTCTGGGACACCCAAACCACAGAAGTCTGCTTCCTAACAGGGGCTGAGGTGCTGCCAGCAGCACTTGCACTACATGGGCACCACCCTTCTGCACCTGCTATTAACTCCTGGTGTACCTCCTGGTATTAACTCAGCAAGACTCCCTCCTGTGCTGGTGCTAACCTCCAGTCACTGCAGATAGGTTTCAGCCACTGACAAAGGACATTTCTATCAGTCGTCAACTCCCAGGCCAGAGCAATTCATGATCCTCCCTAGTAGATTCTGATAGCAGCAATTTGCAATTCCATTGTGTTGGCCACAGCCTGAGAGGCACCACAGGCAGCTGGGCTCTTGACTCAGAAAACAGAAGCAGTTTGGTTTAGCTCAGGAGGCCACACTTGTGGCAAAAGCCAAGGGATCCTCACTTGCCAGCCCTCAGGTGAAGTCCCTGAGGGACTGGACTTCCATGTCCCTCTGCGCTCAGCACTGCTGAGGCCACACCTTGAGGGCTGGGTTTAGCTTTGGTCCCTCACTGCCAGAAGGACATTGAGGAGCTCGAGCAGGTCCAGAGAAGGGCAACCAAGCTGGGGAAGGGTCTGGAGAACAGGGCTGGGGAGGAGCAGCTGAGGGAGCTGGGGGTGTTCAGTGTGGAGAAGAGGAGGCTGAGGGGAGAAGTCGTTGCTCTCTACAGCTCCCTGAAAGGAGGTTGTGGTGGTAGGACCATGACACATGGCCCAGTACAAGCCCAGACAGGCCTTAAGATGTCTAGACAGGTCCTTTCTCTCCCCTCCTTCCTGCAGGAAAACAGGGCAAGGTGGGAAAAGAGCAAAGGGGACAGGTCCTTGCCTGTCTGGTACACAAGATGCCAGCTGGGGTCAGAGCATGATAGCTTCCCCAGATATGAGGTCCTGGCCTCTGCCTTCGATGGTCATAGCCTGGTAGAAGGCTTCCCATTGGGCAGCTACAGGTTAGCTTCAGTGCCCCATTGGACCAAGTGACCTCTGGCATTTTGTATATATACAAGGGGCTAGGCAGCCTTGCCTTGCCTTGATCAAGCCTGCTGAAGCCTTGCTTCAAGCCTTGCTCAGATCTGCTGAAGCCTTGCTCCAAGCCCTGCTCAGATCTGCTGAAGCCTTGCTTCAAGCCTTGCTCAGATCTGCTGAAGCCTTGCTCCAAGCCCTGCTCAGATCTGCTGAAGCCTTGCTTCAAGCCCTGCTCAGATCTGCTGAAGCCTTGCTTCAAGCCTTGCTCAGATCTGCTGAAGCCTTGCTCCAAGCCCTGCTCAGATCTGCTGAAGCCTTGCTTCAAGCCTTGCTCAGATCTGCTGAAGCCTTGCTTCAAGCCTAATTGGACCCATCTTGTAGAAGCTGTCTTGAGTTGCCCTGCCCTGCCTCGAGTGCCTGTTCCAGAGCCTGGGATGTAGCCAGGAGCCATACACAGCAAGCCAGAGAAGCCACGAGCCTAGCAGCCAGAGTCACCCAGCCTGCTTGCCTTGCCACCAGACTCCTGCCGTGCCTCAGTTTCCCCACACAGGAACCCCACAAATGTCTGTCACCAAGAGCGTCGTTCACTGCCTGCCGCCCACTGACGCCAGCCCAGCCTGGGACTGCTCAGTGAACCTTTCCTGCCAGCAATCTGCTGTGCTGTGCTTACAGAGCACCCCAAAGCTAACACAGCAGCAGCAGCAGCATCCCCCTGGGGGTGAAACCAGCTGTCAGGAACTCATTCACTGCCCTTTGGGATTAACAGTTCTTATTGAGCCTCCCCCCATTATACTGAGCACTACCTGCTCTCAGGACCTTCTCTTTGCAAGCTGTTGCCTCCTCATTTGCATAGAATAGTTTGCATTTGCCCTGAGACTGCATAATCCTCTGTAAATGTATCTTCCAACCATACAAATGATCCTTTGAATGAGTTTTGGCATATTTCATTAATAAAGTGTTACTATTTTATTAATACCTGTTTGCCATAGCGTTTTATTAATTATTGTTGTGAGGGTAATTAATTAATAAGCCTCCCCTCAATCGCAACAGAAGTTGGAGCCAGCTGGGTGTTGGTCTCTTCTCCCAAGTTACCAGGGATAAAACATGAGAGAATGGCCTCAGGATGCACCAGGGGAGGTTCAGGTTGGATATTAGGAAAAAAAATAACTTCCCAGCAAGGGCTCTCAGGCACTGTCCCAGGCTGCCCAGGGAGGTGCTGGAGTCCCCATCCCTGGAGGGGTTTCAAAGCCACATGGATGTGGTGCTTGGGAACGTAGCTGAGTGGTGGACTTGGAGGAGTAAGGTTAATGGTTGGATTGATGATCTTGAAGGTCGTTTTCAACCTAAGTGATTCTATGATTCTTCCAAGGCAAAGCTCCCTGTGAGGTCTGCTCCTTCTCAGGGCAGAGCTAAGCCCCAGCCTGTAGAGCCTCTGGAGGTGTGTGTGGTGTGCACTGAGTCCTCAGCAGCACCTCCTGGCCCCTGGGAGTGTGCTGCTCTTTCACTGCACTGCTTATAAAGGTAGACACAGCCTTGATCCTAGAGGCATATTCAGTGAGGACATTGCTTTTCAGATGGCTGTTCATTTTTTGGCACTCTGAAAACTCCTCTCTGCTTAAAAGGCTGGGACTAAATTTTTTTTTTTTTTTCCTTTTAATAGAAGCTCTGAGGGGACCTGAAAACACAACACAAGGAGCACAGAGAGCAACAAAATGAGGCAGAGGAAAAGCTCTCAGTTTATAGAACCTCAGAACGGAGTGGGTGGGAAGGGAGCTTGAAGGTCACAGTTCCAATCCCCCTCTTGTGGGCAGGGACATAGATCCTTACCACTGAGCCAGGTGGCTCAAAGCCTCATCCAGCCCAGGGCTGAACACTTCCAGGGAAGATGCATCCATCACTTCCCTGGGCAACCTGTTCAGTGTCTCACCACCCTCACAGAGAAGAATTTCTTCCTTATTTCTAACCCAAATCTGTCCTCTTTCATTTTAAAGCCCTTACCTCTTTTCCTACCACTACAGGCCCCTGGAGAAAGTTCTGAATGAAGAACCCCAGCAGGAAAAGTCTCCTACAGAAGGGAAGACAATGACAATATCTCATTTCAGATAGGAAAGGAAAGCTGCCCCAGGGGGTGTAACCACAAAGGGAATCAGTTCCTAGGGCACTTGACCTTTGCAGAGTGTTACTGACCAAGGTGTGAAAGGACCTGGATGGATGCTAGGTCCACTTCTTTCACTGTCTGTGCTAGCAGTGGCTGTGAATCGTGCACACACTCACATGCACACACACTCTGCAGTGAGTCTACTCCTTACAGGGCTCTCCTGTGCCTTTCCTAAGCAAGCAAGCAATAATATTTACACTGGGGAGTTCCCAGGGTGATTCATGGCCCAGAGGAACTCTCTGGCAATGACAGAACTAAGGTACTGGGAATGAAGGCTTTGGGACTTCCTCCTCCTCAACTTAGAATCATAGAATTGTCAGGGTTGGAAGGGACAACATCTTTGTTGGTGCCATGGACAGAGGCATTGAGTGCACCCTCAGCAGGTTTGCTGATGACACCAAGCTGTGTGGTGCAGCTGACAGCCAGAGGGAAGGGATCCATCCAGAGGGACCTGGACAGGCTGGAGAGGTGAACCCATGACATCCTCATGAGGTGCAACAAGACAAAGTGCAAGGTCCTGCAGCTGGGTCAGGGCAATCCAAAGCACTGATATAGGCTGGGCAGGGACTGGCTGGAGAGCAGCCCTGAGGAGAGGGACTTGGGGGTGCTGGGGGAGGAGAAGCTCAACAGGAGCCAGCAATGAGCACTTGCAGCCCAGAGAGCCAAGCAGAGCCTGGACTGCATCAGGAGAAGTGTGGCCAGCAGGGCCAGGGAGGGGATTCTCCCCCTCTGCTCCACTCTGCTCAGACCACACCTGGAACTCTGGGTCCAGTTCTGGAGCCTCTGTTCCAGGAAGGATCTGGAGGTGCTGGAAGGTGTCCAGAGAAGGGCCATGAGGATGAGCAGAGGGCTGGAGCTGCTCTGCTCTGGAGACAGCCTGAGAGAGTTGGGGTTGTGCAGTCTGGAGAAGAGAAGGCTCTGAGGAGACCTTCTTGTGGCCTTCCAGTATCTGAAGGGGGCTCCAAGAAAGCTGGGGAGGGACTTTTGAGGGTGTCAGGGAGTGATAGGACTGGGAAGGGGGGATGGGGCAAAACTAGAAATGGGTAGATTCAGATTGGAGGTTAGGGTTAGGGATTAGGGTTAGGGTTAGGGTTAGGGATGGGGTTAGGTTAGGGTTAGGGTCAGGTTAGGGTTAGGGTTTAGGGTTATGGTTAGTGCTAGTGTTAGGGTTAGGGTTGGATTTAGGATTGGGGTTAGGGTGGGTTAGGGTTAGGGTTAGGGTTAGGGTTAGGGTTAGGGTTAGGGTTAGGGTAGGGTTAGGGTTAGGGTTAGGGTTAAGTTTAGGATTAGGGTTAGGGTTAGGGTAGGGTTAGGGTTAGGGTTAGGGTGGGTTAGAGTTAGGGTTAGGGTAGGGTTAGGGTTAGGATTAGTGTTAGCGTGGTTTAGGGTTAGGGTTAGGGTTAGGGTTAGGGTTTAGGGTTAGGGTTAGGGTTAGGGTTAGGGTTGGGGTTAGGGTTAACGTTGGGGGTTAGGGTTAACATTAGGGTTAGGGTTATCGTTAGGGTTAGGGTTAGCGTTAGCGTTAGGGTTAGTTTGAGGATTAGGGTTAGGGTTAGTGTTAGGGTTAGGATTAGGGTTAGCGTTAGGTTTAGGGTGAGGGTTAGGGTGGGTAGGGTTAGGGTTAGGTTTATGATTAGGGTTAGGGTAAGTGTTATGGTCAGGGTTAGGGTTAGGATTAGGTTTATGGTTTAGGGTTAGGGTTAGCGTTAAGATTAGAGTGGGTTAGGGTTAGGTTTAGGCTTAGGCTTAGGTTTAGGGTTATGGTTAGTGTTATGGTTAGGATTAGGGTTTAGGGTTAGTGTTAGGGTTAGGGTTATTGTTAGGGGTTAGGGTTTTGGGTTATGGTTAGGGTTAGGGTTAGGGTTAAAACTTTTTGAGAGTAATGTGGCTTATTGGTAACAGAAACAATGAGAATTTCAGGAAGAAGTTGTTCCCCATGAGGGTGGTGAGAGTCTGGCACAGGTTGCCCAGGGAGGTGGTACAAGCCTCATTTCTGGAATTTTTTGCTGTCAGGCTGGATGTGGCTGTGAGCAACCTGCTCTAGTGTTAGGTGTCTCTGGCCATGGCTGGGGGGTTGGAAGTGGCTGAGCCTTGAGGTCATGTAGTCATAGAATTTTCAGGATTTGAAGGGACCTCAAGGATCATCCAGTTCCAGTGTCTCACCACCCTGCTGGGGAAGACCTTCTTCCTAGCATCCAACCTGAATCTACCCCATTCTTTTTCTCCTCCGTTCCCCCCCCCACCCCCCGTCCTATCACAGAATGCATCAGGTTTGAAGCAACCCTTGAAGGTCATTTTGCCCATCTCCCTGTAGGCTGCAGGGACATCTCCAACTAGAGCAGGTTGCTCAGGGCCACATCAAGTTTGACCTTGAACATGTTCAGGGATGGGGCCTTACAACATTCCTGGGCAACCTGTTCCAGTGTTTCACCAACTTCCTTGTGAAGAACTTCCTCCTAACTTCCAACTTAAATCAACTCCATCTCATTTACCCTGCCCTGGTCTGATGTCCAGCAGTACCTAGGTAGGTACTAAGCAGGTTCTCAAGCAGCAAATGTAAGAGGAGTGCAGAGCCCACAGGAAGGGAGGAGGTTTGTTGTGCAGATTGAGCATCCCAGCGATGCTGCTCTGTCCTGGAAACTGCATCTACAACAAGCAGTTGGGATTTTGCTTCCCTGATGTCGTCCTGTTGGGGCCACTGGGCTTCGTGATCCTCATGCTCCGCACCACGCCTCACAGCAGGGCTCCAAGGGCGGTTCTGCTATTCCTTAGTGCCACCAAGTGGCAACGATTCATAGCACTGCTCCCTCCCGAGCACGGCAACAACCAGCCCGGACACAGAACCAGAGAAGTGATCTAGTTGGAAGGGACTCCAAGGATCATCCAGTTCCAAGCCCCTGCAATGGGCAGGGACACGTCCCACCGGCCTCATCCAGCCTGGCCTTGAACACCTCCAGGAGGGGACATCCACAACCCCCCTGGGCAACCTGTGCCAGTGTCTCACCACCCTCACTGCCAAGAATTTCTTCCTCATCTCCACTCTCAATCTCCCTCTCCCAGCTCAAAGCCATTGTCCCTCATCCTGTCACTCCCAGCCACTGTCCAAAGTCCCTCCCCAGCTCTCCTGGAGCCCCTTCAGATATTGGAAGGTTGCTCTAAGGTCTCCCTGGAGCCTTCTCTTCTCCATGCTGAACAGCCCCAACTCTCCCAGCCTGTCCACACTGGGAAGGTGCTCCCAGCCCTCTCCTATATAGACAGTCTGGGAGAGTTGGGGCTGTTCAGCCTGGAGAAAAGAAGGCTCTAGGGAGACTTTAGAGCAACCTTCCAGTACCCAAAGAGGGCTACAAGAGAGCTGGGGAGGGACTTTGGACAAGAGCTGGGAGTAACAGGACAAGGAACAATGGATAGAAGCTTGAGGAAGGCAGATTTCAACAGGATATCAGGAAGAAATTCTTGGCAGTGAGGGTGGTGAGACACTGGAACAGGTTGCCCAGGGAGGTTGTGGATGCCTCCTGCCTGGAGGTGTTCAAGGCCAGGCTGGAAAAAGGGCCTTGGTCATCCTGCCCTAGTGGGAGGTGTCCCTGCCCAAGGTAGAGGTTGGAACTGGATGAGCTTTAAGCTCCTTTCTTACCCAAACCATTCTGGGGCAAAGTGAGAAAACTCAGGGGTTGAGACAAGGACAATTTAAATAAGTGAAACAAAAGCCTCATGCAGAAGTGAAGCAAAGCAGTCTAGCATTAGACACCTTCATTCAGGTGGTGGCAGACAGAAACCTTCCCAGCTCCACAGCCCTCACAGTAGAGAATTTGTCTTCTTTTCATAGCACCACAGAATGGTCTGGGTTGGAAGGCACCTCCAAAGCTCATCCACTCCAACCCCCTTGAGGCCAGCAGGAGCATCCTCCACTAGATCAGGTTGCCCAGAGCCCTGTCCAGCCCCACCTTGAATATCTCCAGGGATGAGGCTCCAACCACCACCCTGGGAAACCTGTTCCAGTGTTCCACCACCCTCATGATGCAGAACTTGTTGCTACCATCCAAATGCAATGCTCTTGCCTGACACACTTCTGATACCTCAGTGGTGACACAAGAAACCCCCAAGTGCCCTCTCTGGAGTGCACAAGGGCTAAAGAGGAGCAGACATAAGATGAAAAAGAAGCCAGGAAAGCCTCAGTAATATTCAGGGAACTCATCTGTGGAGTATTTTACTCACTGTAGATTAACAGCTCCATTGTAACACTCAGGGAACTCATCTATTGAGTATTTTACTCACTGTAGATTAACAGCTCCAACTCATCTGTTGAGTATTTTACTCACTGTAGATTAGCAGATGCATTGTAACACTCAGGGAACTCACCTATTGAGTATTTTACTCACTGTAGATGAACAACTCCATTGTAACACTCAGGGAACTCATCTGTTGAGTATTTTACTCACTGTAGATTAGCAGATCCATTGTAATTACAATAGGCTTCCACAGTTCCCACCCAAGTATCTCCCCACCCTCTTCCTCATGCATCCATCATTCTCCTTCACAGATGTGCAAGACCCAGATGACATTTTTCTGCTGAAGTGTTGTCCAGGGAGGTGGTTGAGGCCCCATCCCTGGAGGTGTTTGCAGGCCAGGCTGGATGAGGCTCTGGCCAGCCTGATGTAGTGTGAGGTGTCCCTGGCCATGGCAGGGGGGTTGGAACTGGATGATCCTTGTGGTCCCTTCCAACCCTGACTGATTCTATGATTCTAAGTGCAGCCCCTCCAGCTCAGCCTCTGTTACCCTGACAGCTCTGTCCAATTACCGCTTCCTATTTCAGCCCCTGGCCTCTCTGCTCCTGCAGGCACTGTCACTTAAGATGAAGAGGGGGGGAAAGAAGTGCCCTAGACAAGCCTGGCAGAAATACAGATTAGAGTCTTTTCTTCATGCATGAGGACATCACAGCTCTCAGTGTGAGGGGACTTGAGTACAGATAAACCTGCAGCACTTCAGTGTCTGTTTGCAGCAAGGTGACATCAAGAACAAAGAGTCTGTGGACATCAGGTACCTTCAACTGGAACTGCAGGGTGAGAAAATGAGAGTGAGCTCAGTGTCTGTTCATGACACTGAATTTCTTGGTGCTGTCAAGCACCTTGCTACCAAGCAGGGATTGCAAGCTTTGCTCAGAGCAGCACAGAGCTGCAGTGGGCTTGGGCTTCTGTAAGATCAGGGAGAGGTAGCCTGGCCTCCCTCCCCCCAGAGAGCAGTGTGCAGCATCAGTCTGTGCCTGTGTGACACAGGCAAAGCCTTACAGATGAGATACCACCAGGATAGCTTCTTCCCAACCAGCTGCCAGGAGAGCCTGAGTGGCTCCAACAGCCTGACTGGTTACAAGTGCAGGTAGCAATAGGACAAGGGGCAATGGTTTTACCCCAAACAAGGCTGGTGGAACACTGGAACAGGCTGCCCAGGAGGGTGGTGGAGGCCCCAGCCCTGCAGACATTCAAGGGCAAGCTCGATGGGGCTCTGACACAGCCTGGTCTAGTCAGGGATATCTCTGCTTCTGCAGACGGGTTGGACACCAGTCACAGATTCACAGATTGCATTGGGTTGGAAGGGACTCTCAAAGGGCTCTTCCAACACAATGCATTCTATGATTCTATGGTTCTGCCACTTTGCTCTGCTGAGACCTCACCTGGAAGTACTGCATCCAGCTCTGGAGCCCTCAATACAGGAAGGACATGGATCCAATGGAGCAGGGACAGAGGAGGACCACAAGGATGATCAGAGGGCTGGAGAACCTCTGCTATGAGGCCAGGCTGAGGGAGCTGGGGGTGTTCAGCCTGGAGAAGAGTAGGCTCAGGGGGGTCCTGATAGCAGCCTGCCAGTACCTGAAGGGGCTACAAGAAGGCTGCAGAGGGACTGTTCCCAAAGGCCTTCAGTGACAGAACCAGGGGCAATGGTTTGAAAAGAGATCAGAGCAGATTTAGATTGGATGTGAGGAACAAGTTCTGCACCAGGAGGCTGCTGGAACACTGCAACAGGCTGCCCAGGGAGGTGGATGAGGCCCCATCCCTGGAGATATTCAAGGTGAGGCTGGACAGGGCTCTGGGCAACCTGATCTAGTGGAGGATGTCTCTGCTGAGTGCAGGGAGGTTGGACTGGATGAGCTTTGGAGCTCCTTCCAACCCAGACCATCCTTCCAACCCAGAACATCCTATGACCATCCAACCAACCAACCAACCAACCAACAAACCAATCAACCAACCAACCCACCAACCAACCAACCAACCAACAAACCGACCAACCAACAAACCAACCAGCCAAACAACCAACCAACCAACCAGCAAACCAGCAAACCAACAAACCAACCAGCCAACCAACCAACCAGCCAGCCAACCAACCAACAAACAAACCAACCAACCAACAAACCAACCAACCAACCAACAAACCAACCAACAAACCAACCAACCAAGCAACCAACCAGCCAACCAACCAACAAACCAACCAACCAACCAACAAACCAATCAACCAACCAACCAGCAAACCAACAAACCAACCAAACAACCAAACAAACAACAAACCAACCAACCAACCAACATTTCTCCCTACAAACATCAGCTGGGATGTCTAAAGCACGAGAGACCACAGCAGAGCACACAGAAATGCACTTTGCAGTGGAGTAGATTATCTCTAGTTTACTTTCATGTTGCAGTGATTGGTCTGTCTGGAGAGTATCCATCTCCTCAGCTGAAGGGCTTCCCAGTGTGCAGCATTTATTGCACACCAGAATCCCTGGCTGGCTAGCACAGGGGTGAGCTGAGTGGCAAATCCCTTCAGTCACAGCAATGATAACCGTCTCCAAGAAGGTTAATTATGGTGTCTCTTGATTAGGAGCTAGTCAGTGAGATATGCTCACAGGTGTTCCCCTGGGGTAAGACACCTAACATGAAAGGTTGCAAGGGTGGTGGTTCAGACCTCAGCTGAGAAAACTCTGCTCCTGCCTTCCTGTGTTCAGGTCATCAGAAGCTGACCCTCTACCTCCACACTGCTCTGGCAGGTGCTTGGTCTAGATGACCTCCAGAGGTCCCTTCCATCCCCTGCCCTTCTGTGACTCTGCCTGATTCACCATATAGGAACAAACCAGGGAAAAACTGAACAGAACAGTAAGGTTTGAAAGGGACCTCTTGAGATCACCCAGTCCAACCAGCCAACCAACACCTGCCAGAGCAGGGTCACCCAGGGCAGGGCACACAGAACACATCCAGGTGGGGCTGGAAAGTCTCCAGAGAAGGAGAGTCCACAACCTCTCTGGGCAGCCTGCTACAGGCAGCCTGCTCCAGGGCTGCAGCACCCTTAAATTAAAGAAATTCCTCCTCATGTTTTGATGGAACTTCTTAAGTTCAACTTTTTGTCCTTTACCGCAGAATCCCAGAATCCCAGAGTGTCAGGGGCTGGAAGGGACCTCCAGAGCTCATCCAGTCCAACCCCCTGCCAGAGCAGGGTCACCTACAGCAGGTCACACAGGAACACATCCAGGCAGGTTTTGAATACCTCCAGAGGGAGACTCCACAACCCCCCTGAGCAGCCTGTTCCAGGGCTCTGTCACCCTCACAGGGGAAAAATTTCTCCTCCTCTTTTCATGGAACTTCCTATGGCTCAGCTTCCATCACTGCCCCTTGTGCTGGCATTGGGCATCACCCAGCACAATTCTCCAGGTGAGGCTTTACCAGGGCAGAGTAGAGGGGCAGGAGAACCTCCCTCAACCTGCTGGCCACACTCTTCTTAATCCACCCCAGGATGCCTTTGGCCTTCTTGGCCACCAGGGCACATTGCTGGCTCATGGCTATCCTGTTGTCCACCAGCACTCCCTGGTCCTTTTCCCCAGAGCTGCTCTCCAGCAGCTCTGGGCCCCAGCCTGTATTGGTCCATGGGGTTGTTCTTCCCCAGGTGCAGGACTTTACACTTGGCCTTGCTGGATTCACTTGGATTTGTGCCTTCTAAACTCTCCAGACTGGATGGCAGCACAGCCTGAGGGGGTGTCAGCCACAGCTCCCGGTTAGGTACCATCAGCAAACTGGTTGAGGATCCACTCTGTCCCTTCACCCAGATCAGTGATCAATATGTGGAACACACAAGGAAGAAGGAACATCCAACACTCTTTATGTGTTACTGGATTGGAACCCAACAGAACCTGGGAGAAATGGAAGGCACATGGAAGAAGCCTTGGGAGTCCTGGAAATACTGAAGCCAAAACTGATAAGGAGAAAGTGTCTCAGAAAGAATCATAGAATCATAGAATAGAATCATAGAATCATAGAATCATAGAATCATAGAATAGAATCATAGAATCATAGAATCAAGAAGGTTGGAAGAGACCTCAAGGATCATCGAGTCCAACCTGTCACCCTACACCTCATGCCTATCTAAACCATGGCACCAAGTGCCACGTCCAATCCCCTCTTGAACACCTCCAGGGATGGTGACTCCACCACCTCCCTGGGCAGCACATTCCAATGGCCAACCACTCTCTCTGGGAAGAACTTTCTCCTCACCTCCAGCCTAAACCTCCCCTGGCACAGCTTGAGACTTGTTCCTCTTGGTGCTGGTTGCCTGGGAGAAGAGCCCAACCCCTCCTGGCTACAACCTCCCTTCAGGTAGTTGTAGAAAAGACAAGAAAAGACATTTAAATAGTTCCAGAGCACATCCTGTGTGTGCTGATTTAATTCAACCCCTCACCTGCTTTCCTGAGCACATCCAGGCACTGCTGCCTTCTGCCATGTGCTTGCTTAGCTAATGATCTCCACACCTCCACAGGGCAGGGACTGTGCTCTGTCAGAGGTCATGGCAGCACAATGCTGCAGGTTGGGGGCAGAGTGGCTGGGAAGTTGCACAGCAGAAAAAGCCCTGGGGGTGCTGGGTGACAGCCAGCTGAAGATGAAACACTGTGTGCCCAGGTGGCCAAGAAAGCCACCAGCAGCCTGGCCTGGAGCAGCAATGGTGTGGGCAGCAGGAGCAGGACAGGGATGGTGCCTCTCTACTGGGCACTGGGGGGGGGCCACAGCTCAAGTTCTGGATGCAGTTTTGGGGTTCTCACTCCAAGAAGGACATTGAGGGGTGTATTGCAGGTCCAGAGAAGGGCAACCAAGCTGGGGAGTGGTCTGGAGAAAAGGGCTGGGGAGGAGCAGCTGAGGGAGCTGGGGGTGTTTGGTGTGGAGAAGAGGAGGCTGAGGGAGACCTCATTGCTCTCTACAGCTCCCTGAGAGGAGGCTGCAGTGAGGTGGGGGTTGGGCTCTGCTCCCTTGTCTCAGGTGATAGAAGGAGAGGAAATGGCCTGAAATTGTGCCAGGGAAGGGTTAGGTTGGAGCTGAGGAAAAAATTCTTTGGTGCAAGAGTGGTCAGGGATTGGCATAGGCTGCCCAGGGAGGTGGTGGAGTCCCCATCCCTGGAGGTGTTCCAGCAAGGTGTGGCCATGGCACTTGTAGCCATGATTTGGTGGCCATGGTGGGGTTGGGTTGCTGGTTGGACTGGATGATCTTGGAGGACTTTTCCTGCAGAAATGATGATATGGTTCCATGATTCCATCATTTAGAAACACTGAGCAGTGCATACTAACTATTTCAAAGGTCTCTCAGGAGTCCCTGGGAGAGAATCACAGGATGCTCCTTGCAACTCTCCCTTCTCAAAACTCCAAGGAGGCAGCTCTTGAGAACAAATATTCCAGCAACAGAACATTTACAACAACTCTGAATTTCAACAAGCCCCAAAACAACCACCATGTTTCCCTGGCCTTGTAAAATGAAATGCTTTCTGTGTTTCTCTTCTCTCCCATTCACACAGACGCCATTCCTTGCTGGAGAGGTTTCTATAGCAACAGAATCAAATCCTTTACAACAGCAGCTGTGCCTTTCCCAGGTATTCTCAGCAGCTGGTCATAGTTTAGCCTTTGAAATCAGGCTGCTTGTCTTTCTGGAGCTGCACATCTAGAATGAGAACTGTTTCCCACTCAGCTCCCCTGAGCCAGCAGCGATGCCTCCACTCCACAAGCAGCTGGAGAAGTGAATGCAGAAGATCCAGAGGCAGGGAGCTCATTGCTGTGTCTGGGGGCTCCAGAAGCCTCGAAGCATGTAGCCACTTCTCCCTCTCCTCCCCTCAGGGATTTATTCAGCTCACAGGAGGCAGTGAGGAGGCAGAAGCATGTGGAGAGAGAGTGTTGCCTGAATCATGCAGAAGGGCTCTGGCAAAGCAGATGAGATGAAGGTTCACCACTGTGAGCTCTTTGCCCTCTTTTCTGCCCTGTGGAAAAGGAGCTGGGGGTGCTGCTTGACAGCCAGCTGAAGATGAGCCAACGTGTGCCCAGGTGGCCAAGAAGGCCACCAGCATCCTGGTCTGGATCAGTAATGGAACAGGAGCAGGGCAGTGATTGTGCAACTCTACGGGGCATGAATCCTGGGTTCAGTGTTGGGCCTCTGACTGCAAGGACACTGAGGAGCTGGAGCAGGTCCAGAGAAGGGCAACAAAGCTGGGGAAGGGTCTGGGGAACAGGGCTGGGGAGGAGCAGCTGAGGGAGCTGAGGCAGGGGGTTAGTGTGGAGAGGACTAGGGGAATGGAATAAAGCTGGAAGTGGGGAGATTCAGGCTGGACATGAGGAAGAAGTTCTTCCCCATGAGAGTGGTGAGAGCCTGGAATGGGTTGTCCAGGGAGGTGGTTGAGGCCCCATCCCTGGAGGTGTTTGCAGCCAGGCTGGATGAGGCTCTGGGCAGCCTGCTGTAGTGTGAGGTGTCCCTGCCCATGGCAGGGGGGTTGGAACTGGATGATCCTTGTGGTCCCTTCCAACCCTGACTGATTCTATGATTCTAAGAGGAGGCTGAGAGGAGACTTCATTGCTCTCTACAGCTTCCTGAAAGGAGGATGCAGTGAGGTGGGGGCTGGACTCTTCTCCCTAGCATGAGATGATAGAAGGAGAGGAAATGGCCTGAAATTGTGCCAGGGGAGGTTTGGGTTGGATATTAGCAAAAATTTTATTGCTGCAAGAGTGGTCAGGGATTGGAACAGGCTGCCCAGGGAGGTGGTGGAGTCACAGCAAGCAGAGCTGGTCCTGGAGAGCTGTGGCACTATGGCTCCACAGACAAATCTCCTAAAGCAGTCCCAGCTGTGCTAGCAGCTCCTCAGCCTGGCTCACAGAATTCAAACAGGCATTTTCTCCCATCTGGAACTGGCTTCTCCATTTAAAAGTGTCTTCTCCAAAGCTGCTGAAGTATCATTGAGTGGAGGTGGTTTGACAGCAGCCCACTGTGTGCCCTGCAGCATACTTGGTTTCTGAGCTGTAAGTCTCTGCCATGGTTTAACCCCAGAAAGAGCTCAGCCACTCCCTCACCCTCCTCAGATGGGATCGGGGAGAGAATCAGAAGAGTAAAAATGAGAAAACCCATGAGATGAAGGCAGTTTAAAAAGTAAAGCAAAAGCCAGATGCAGAAGCAAAGCAAAACTTCAAGGACAGGCTGAGGGAGCTGGGGTGTTCAGCCTGGAGGAGGCTCCAGGGAGACCTCAGAGCAGCCTTCTAGGACCTGAAGGGGCTACAAGGAAGAAGGAGAGAGACTGCAGTGACAGGACAAGGGACAGTGGCTTCAAACTAGAGCAGAGCAGCTTTAGATTGGATGTGAGGAATAAGTTCTGCACCATGAGGGTGGTGGAACACTGGAACAGGTTGCCCAGGGAGGTGGTTGGGACCCCAACTCTGGAGATATTCAAGGTGAGGCCCAATGAGGCCCTGGGCAACCTCATCTGGTTGGAAATGTCCCTGCTGCCTGCAGGGGTTGGACTGGATGAGCTTTGGAGGTCCCTTCTGGCCTGGGACAATTCTGTGATTCTATGCAAACCAGGAGTTCATTCACTTCTTCCCATGGCCCAGCAGGTGTTCAGCCACCCTCAGGAGAGCAGAGCTCCATCATTCTTAAAGGTTCTTTGGGAAGACACACCCCATTGCTCTGAACAAGCATCCTCCTTCCTTTTTTTCCCTGGCTTTATATGCTGAGCATGACATCCTGAAGTCTGGAATATCCTTCTGGTCAGCTGGGGTCAGGGGTCCCAGCTGCATCCCCTCCCAGCTTCTAGTGACCCCCAGCCTACTGCAGGTGGGATGGGGTGAGAGGCAGAAAAGATCACAGGATCACAAGATCACAGCTCACAGGATGTTAGGTGTTGGAAGGGACCTCTGGAGATCTTCCAGTCCAACCCCCTGCCAGAGCAGGACCAGAGAATGTAGCACAGGTCACACAGGAACACATCCAGACAGGGCTGGAAAGGCTCCAGAGAAGGAGACTCCACAACCTCTCTGGGCAGCCTGCTCCAGGGCTCTGGGACCCTCACACTGAAGAAGTTCCTCCTCATGGTGAGGTGAAACCTCCTGTGCTGCAGTTTCCATCCATTGTTCCTTGTCCTATCCCAGGACACAACTGAGCAGAGCCTGTCTCTGTCCTTTCCTTCCTGATCCCCAGCCCTCAGCTATTGATAGACATTGATCAGATCCCTCTCAGTCTTCTCCTCTCCAGACTAAGCACCCCCAGGGCTCTCAGCCTCTCCTCCCCAGGCAGTGCTGCAGTCCCTTCAGCATCCTTGTACCCCTCCCTTGGACTCTCTCCAGCAGATCCCTGTCCCTCTTGAACTGGGGAGCCCAGAACTGGATGCAATATTCCAGAGTTCAACTCTGTGTAAGCTCAGCACTAACAAAAACATCCCTGAGTTATTAACACTGTTTTCAGCATAAGCTCAAAGCACAGCCCCACACCAGTACCATGAAGAAGATTAACTCTATCCTAGCCAGAACCAGCAGAGTCTCAAGGTTAGAGCTTCCCAGCCCCAGTCCAGTGGCTGAGCTGCCACACTCCACCTCCCTGCAAACCACAGCAAAACCAAGCAGAGAGCTGTGAGGAGCACAATAAATCTCCAAGGATGTTGATTTGATTTTGTAGACTGCCCCAGCAGGTGCTCCAGCATTAACATTTGCACCACAGACATTCACTCTGATCTACCTCAGTTGCTCCTCTGTGATTGCACAGCAGCTGAGTCCCCGGCAGGGCAAGGTGCTGAAGCAGTGAGTGAATAACAGCAGAGAGATTCTGCTGCTGGGTTGTTCCTCCTGCCTTGTTATGCTGCATGTGCCACCAGGGAGCAAGGATTGCTTTAACTACCATCACACCAACTCAGTCAGTGCAGGGTATTCGTTATGGAAGCTTGGCAGATGATGATGGGACTGAGAGCAGCCCTGCTGCTGCTGAATGGAAAACTGGAGAGGAGCCAGCAACGTGTACTGGCAGCCTAGAAGCCAACTGTGTCCTGGCATGCATCAAAAGAGGGGTGGGCAGCAGCTCAAGGGAGGGGATCCTGCTGCTCTGCTCTGCTCTGGTGAGACCTCACCTGCTGTGCTGTGTTCAGTTCTGGAGTTCTCAGCACACGAGAGACATGGACCTGTTGGAGTGAGTTCATAGAACAGAATCACAGAATCATAGAATCAATCATAGAATCATCATAGAATCATTGAATCAATCATAGAATCATATAATCAATCATAGAGTCATCATGGAATCAATTATAGATTCATACAATCAATCATAGAATCATCATAAAATCACAGAATCAATCACAGAATCATCATGGAATCATAGAATCATCATAGAATCAATTATAGAATCATAGAATCATCAGAATCATTGAATCAATCATAGAATCATATAATCAATCATAGAGTCATCATGGAATCAATTATAGAATCATACAATCAATCATAGAATCATCATAAAATCACAGAATCAATCACAGAATCATCATGGAATCATAGAATCATCATAGAATCAATCATAGAATCATAGAATCATCATAGAATCATCATAGAATCATAGAATCACAGAATAAATCATAGAATCAATCATAGAATCAATCACAGAATCATCATAGAGTCATAGAATCATCATAGAATCATCATAGAATCATCATAGAATCAATCATAGAATCATAGAATCAATCACAGAATCATCATAGAGTCATAGAATCATCATAGAATCATCATAGAATCAATCATAGAATCATCATAGAATCATCACAGAATCATAGAATCATCATAGAATCAATCATAGCATCATCATAGAATCAATCATAGAATCCTAGAATCAATCCTAGAATCAATCCTAGACTCATCATAGAATCATCACAGAGTCATAGAATGATAGAATAGTGTGGCAGTTTGGGCTGGGTGCCCCCTGCCACTGCTGCATGAGATACACCTCTGGTGTCCCAGGTACTCGCCCACTGGGGATGGACACAGGAAACAGCATATTTCTACCCATAAATCCTGCGCCCTATAAAGCCATCTGCAGAGTCATCCTCTTCCTCTTTCTTCCCTCTCTGCTCCCATGGGAGATGTCCTCTCTTATCAGGTAATGCCGGGGGGGTATCTCAGGCCTCTTAGGCCTGACTAGGCCTAATGCCAGGAGGAGAATGGAGGGGGGGGCAGTCTCAGACCTGGCCAGCCTGAGACTTGCCTAGCAGTGGGAGGGGGAAGAAAGAGCCCTGGGGGTTTGGGTAGACCCTCAGGTGGGAGGAGGGAAGGATTGGGAAGCCTTTGGGAATTCTGTGAGGGGGTTCTGTATGCTTTAGGATGTTCTTTTCCACTATGCTTTGTAGTTTGTAGTTTTCTGTAGCTTCACCAATTTGCTTTTCCATTTAAACTTTTTCCATCACTCTCCAATCCGTTTGCCTGTGTCATTCTTTTGTCCCTTTCAGGGCAAGAGAGGATCCGTCTGGCCTCAAACCAGCACAGATTTTTGGTAGCAGAGGATGGTTCCTGCGGGGCTCTGCAGGTTGGTTTGGAGAGGTGCAGGGGTGGAAAAGTTAAAATGGTATCTGGGTGTTGTTGTTGTTTTTGGTGGCTGGGCTCAAGGCTTTGTGCTGGGGCGATCGTGTGAGCGTTTTGTGGGTTCCGAGGGGACGCCCTGGTGCATAGCGGTGGCGTAGAATCCCGTCTGCCCTTCCAAGCGGCATCGGTGATTTTGTAGCCATTTGCCTCGGGGGGAAAGCTTAAGAATGCAGTGCCTGTCCCTTTCCCTTTTGCTCCCCGTGGCGCCAGCGGCGAGCAGAGCGGCGCGGAGCCGAGGAAGGGGGAGGGACAGTCGGAAGCAGACCAGGGTCGGCTTGTCCCGCGGCGGTGGGGGCTGGCCGCAGCGGGAGGTGAGCGGTGGCTCCCGTAATCAAGAAGGCGAGCGGTGGCTCCAGTTCAAAGGCTGCTTCCGAGGGCCCAGGGAGCGACGGTAGCTTTGGCTGGAAAAGCCGCTGGTGTGGCCCGAGGGGTGGCGGCGGTTTGGATCTGTACCGCGGCTGCAGAGGTGACGGCGGCTCTCGCTGTTATCTCTCCCCTGACTTTCGGACGTGTTCCAAAAATGGCGCCTGGCACCTGGCTCCGCCTCTCTTCTCGGTGGGTTGCAGTGCAGCCACTCCCTCTCCGGGGGAGGGCTGTGTAGCCGGATGCCTCCACGCCTCGGCATGCGTACGCTCAGGGGGAGCGGTGTGCCTGTGCGCGGTGTGCATCCGTATTAGCCTCGGGCCGCGGCTGGAAGCGGTCAGCACTGGGCTTGGGAAAGGTCCATGCAGCTCTGGAAAGTCTCAGCGTGCTGTTGCCTGCAAGGGGTGGAAGGAGTCGAGTTGAGGAGCCTGATTGCTCAGACTCGATTGCCCCAAGGGGTGGAGACATGCCGCTTGAGTGGATGGAGAAATGTTTGATTGAGAAGTTGTGAGGTTGTTTCCAGGTGGCCAGGATGCCCATCAGATCCATGAAGAGTTCACCGTGCAGAAGAATGAACTCTGCGTCGCTGGGAGGTTCCACAGGATGAGGGAGAAGAGCTGGAATGAACTGTGACCTGAGCCCGAGGGAGAGACTCTTTGGAAGTACGCCCAGATGGAGACTTGGACTTTGCCAGACATGTCATCTGAAAGTTGTTTCTAATCTGATGATATGTTTTGGGTGCAGGAATTATGGGTATGAAATAAGGGGTGGAATGTGGCAGTTTAGGCTGGGTGCCCCCTGCCACTGCTGCATGAGATACACCTCTGGTGTCCTGGGTGCCCACCCACAGGGGTGGACACAGGAAACGGCGTATTTCTACCCATAAATCCTGCACCCTATAAGGCCATCTGCAAAGTCATTCTCTTCCTCTTTCTTCCCTCTCTGCTCCCACGGGAGATGTCCTCTCTTATCGGGTAATGCCGGGGGAGTATCCTCAAGGCCTCTTAGGCCTGACTAGGCCTAATGCCAGGAGGAGAATGGAGGGGGGGCAGTCTCAGACCTGGCCAGCCTGAGACTTGCCTAGCAGGGGGAGGGGGGGGGGGGGGAAGGAAGAGCCCTGAGGGATTGGGTAGACCCTCAGGTGGGAGGAAAGGAGGATTGGGAAGCTTTTGGGAATTCTGTGAGGGGGTTCTGTATGCTTTAGGATGTTCTTTTCCACTATGCTTTGTAGTTTGTAATTTTCTGTAGCTTCACCAATTTGCTTTCCCATTTAAACTTTCCACCACTCTCCAATCCGTTTGTGTGTGTCATTCTTTTGTCCCTTTCAGGGCAAGAGATGTTCTGGCTGGCCTCAAACCAGCACAAATAGTTGGGTTGGAAGGGACCTCTGGAGCTCACCTAGTCCAACCCCCCCTGCAGTCAGCAGGGACATCCTCCACCAGATGAGAGGAAGGCCACAGAGATGATCAGAGGGCTGGACCACCTTCCTCACGGAAGAGGGCTGAGAGCTGGGGCTGTGCAGCTTGGAAAAGAGAAGGCTCCAGGGAGACCTCTTTGTGGCCTTGCAGTACTTAAAGGGACCTAGAAGAAAGATGAGAACCTTTGTGACAGGACAAGGAGTGATGGGTTTAAACCAAAAGAGGGGGGATTTAGACTAGGAACAATTTTTTTCCAAGGAGGGTGGTGAAACACTGGAACAAGTCACCCAGAGAGGTGGGAGATGCCTCATCTCTGGAACTATTCCAGGTCAAGCTGTCTGGGGCTCTGAGCAACCTGCTGTGGTTGCAGGTGTCCCTTCCAACCATTCCATGATCCTATGCTCATTTACTTCAGCAGCAGTGCCAAAGGCTCACTGTTAGCCTTGGCCATGGCTTGGGGAGGCTTGGGGGGAGGGAGGCAGGAAAGGAAGGAAGGCACTGCCATGTTTTCAGAGGGTGTGTGGTCATTCAGGTGAAAGTAGTGATGGACTTCAACCTGCTGTTGAGCTGGAAATGAGCTGGGCCCCCCAGAGCAGTCTGTCAGGATCCCTACAGCAATACAGAACTTTCATCAGCTTCCCTTCCAGGAGTTTCTCACTGGTGCAGCAGAGGGGAAAGGTTTATTCCTTTGACTTCTGCTTATCCAAGTGCTGCTGAGACCTTTCAGCATCTCTGGATAGTGTACCCTGGCTCCAGCCCAGTCACATGGGAATGCCATGGAGAGCCCAAGTGTTGAGTGCTGCACTTGGGCCACAACAACCCAATGCAGTGTTACAGGCTTGGAACAGAGTGGCTGAAGAAGATGCTTGACAGAGAAGGACCTGGGGGTGTTGACTGGTGGCCAGCTGAAGATGAGCCAGCAGTGTGCTCAGGTGTCCTGGCCTGGATGAGGAATAGTGTGGCCAGCAGGAGCAGGGATGGGATTGTCCCCTCCACTCAGCACTGCCACACCTCAAGTGCTGGGATCAGTTTTGGGTTCCTCACTCCAAGAAGGACATTCCAGGGCTGGAGCAAGTCCAGAGAAGGGAACCAAGCTGGGGAAGGGCCCTGAACACAGTTCTTGTGAGGAATGGCTGAAGGAGGTGGAGTTGTTCAGCCTGGAGAGGAGGAGGAGGCTGAGGGGAGACCTCATTGTTTGCTACAACCCCCTGAAAGGAAGTTGCAGTGAGGTGGGGGTTGGGCTCTTCTTGCATGCAGCAAGTGCCAGGACAAGAGGAAACAGCCTCAAGCTGTGCCAGGGGAGGCTCAGGTTGGAGATTAGGAACAATCTCCTCCCAGCAAGGGTTCTCAGGCACTGTCCCAGGCTGCCCAGGGAGATGCTGCAGTCCCCATCCCTGGAGGGGTTTCACAGCTGCATGGATGTGGTGCTGAGGGACGTGGGGCAGTGGCAGTGGCTCAGCAGCAGGGGAGGGGCTGTGAGCTCTGGGGGAGTGCTTGGACTTGGTGGTCTCCAAGGTCTCTTCCACAGTTCTATGGTTCTGTGACTCTGTGAGCTGGATACACTTAGTGATTAGTTTGATACCCCTCAGGCACAAGATTTTGAACTTTAAACATGGGACTCAGTCCTGCAGCACTCTGCTGTGTTGCACTCTCCTCTTCTCCTCCACCCCAGCATCTGTCTCTAAAGGTCAAGGGAAGTCCTCAATTCAGGCAGGTCTTCTCTTTTGGCTGCAAATCTTCCTGCCTTCTCTCTGCTCCTTGCTGCCCAAAGCTAAACCCTAACAGTTGCCTCTCCATTACACAGAAAACCAAAACAGAACTTTGTTTGGACTTACTTGTTGGGTTTGGTGTTTTTCAAACTCTCCTGATCTCAGTGATGCAGTTTCCAGCTCAGTCTCATGGAAAGCTGAATCAGCTCAAGTGAGGAAACTGAATAAATGATTGATGGGGGGAAAAGCCTCTGTTAGCTGTGCCCAAGATAATGTGGAGGAGCTGTGTGATAGCTCAGGAACTGCAAATTAATATCTCTTGAGGTTACAAAGCAGTCAGTGCCTTCCTGGATTGGTACAAGCAGCATTTTTCCAGGCTAAAATAACTCAACTGAGAAGTTGCTAATGAGGAAGTTTCTTATCTTTGAGCCTGGAAGAAATAAAGCAAGTCCAAAATTCACCCCCTAGAACTCCCCTGAGTTTTAATTGCAGTTTCCAACGAGTTCAAGCATATGCTGGAGGCCTGGGGAAGGTCATTCACCAGAAGCACTCTCTGGCTTTATTTTCTGTTCCTGTCTGGAGGGCTCATGCCAATAGCTGGCCCAGGATGCTGTTGTCACAACACTTGAGACAAGACCACTGATAGGACACTACTGCCAGGTCACAGAATCACAGAATCAACATTCAGGTTGGAACAGAGCCTCAGGATCACCAAGTCCAACCCTACTCTACAAGGCTCACCCCTGAACCATAGCCCCAGGCACCACAGCCAAACCACCTTGAAACACCTCCAGGCTTGGGGACTCCACCACCTCCCTAGGCAGCACATTCCAGTCCCTGACCACTCTTGCTGGGAAAAATGTTTGCTAATGTCCAATCTAAACCTACCCAGTCACAGTTTGAGGCTGTTCCCTCTTGTTCTGACACTAATTCCCTGTGAGCAGAGCCCAGCACCAACCTCTGCACAACCTCCTTTCAGGGAGCTGGAGACAGCCAGGAGGTCTCTCCTCAGCCTCCTCTGTTTCACACTAACCATCCCCAGCTCCTTCAGTCTCTCTTCATCACATTTCTTCTCCAGGCCCTTCACAGCTTCCTTGCCCTCCTCTGCCCTGGCCCCAGCACCTCCACATCTCTCTTGGATTGAGTGCCCAAACCTGGACACAGCACTCCAGGTGTGACCTCCCCAGAGCTGAGTCCCAGGGGACAATCCCCTCCCTGCTCCTGCTGGACACAGCATTGCTGATCCCAGCCAGGAGGCCTTTGGCTCTCTTGGCCACCTGGGCACTGCTGGCTCCTCTTCAGCTGCTTGGCCATCAGCACCCCCAGCTCCCTTTCTGCCAGCAGCTTCCCAGCCACACTGCCCCAAGCCTGCAGCACTGCTTGGGGTTGTTGTGCCCCAAGGGCAGGCCCTGGCACTTGGCCTGGGTGAAGCTCCTCCTGGTAATGCTGGCCATGGCTCCAATCTATCCAAGTCCCTCTGCAGAGCCTCCCTCCCCTGGTGCAGATCAGCTCTGCCCCTGACTTGGTGTCATCTGAGACCTCACTGCTGACACACTCTGGGTCCTTGTCAAGGTCATCAATCAAGATGTTAAACACAAGTGGTCCCAGCACTGAGCCCTGAGGAACACCACCTGAGAGCAGCTGCCAGCTGGACCTAACTCCACTGACCACTACTCTTGGGGCTGTCCATTCAGCCAGGGCTTCACCCAGCAGAGCATTGCTCAGCCAAGCCACCAGCAGCCAGTTTGGCCACGAGAGTTCTGTGGGGAACAGTGTCAAAGGCTTTCCCAAAGTCCAGGCAGACAATGTCCACAGCCTTTGCCTCATCCAACAGTCAGGTCACCTTGTCCTGCAGCACCACAAACCCCTTCCTGGTCACCCAGGGCTGTGACAAAGCCCAGATGAGATGTGGCTGGCAGATGGTGTGTCCCTCTGGACTTAATGGGAAACTGACATGGAGCTCCTACACCAACAACATCAACTCCACAGCCAGAAGGTTTCATGGCTGGCTGCTTTGGTTCTCTCTTTGTCTTTGGTTTAAATAGTGGAGGAAGACAGGTTCTAAAATTACTCTCAAAGTAATTAAAGAAGACTCCACACAGGATTGGATTGGATAGAAATCCAGAGTATTATAAGGAGAGGGAATGGAAGATGCTATTAACAACTACAGACTGCAATGCAAAGCAGATGAAAGACACAAATCCACCTTAACACAGAACCCATCAGGCCAAAGCCTCCTCCAAAACCTCCACCAGATCAGACCAAAAACCCCCAGGACTCCTTTTCTCCTCCCACCTGGTGTTTTGTCATGGTTTAGAAAGGGACAGATCGCTCTAATGCCTCTGTGGCAAAAGAAGACCACACAGGGCTGGAGTATTGGGAAGTCTAGCTGGCAGAGCTTTCTTCACAAGCTCCAGTGCTACCATATCAGAATGCACAGTGAGGAGCACAGCAAACCTTATCAAATGCAAAGGAATGCATGGTCTGGGTTTAACATAGAAGCTCCAAAACAAAAACCTCCCCCAACTCAGACCAAACCCCACTACTCCTTCTCTCCCAGCCTGGGGTTCAATATATG
Organism: Indicator indicator; assembly: GCF_027791375.1. Classification (NCBI taxonomy): domain Eukaryota; kingdom Metazoa; phylum Chordata; class Aves; order Piciformes; family Indicatoridae; genus Indicator; species Indicator indicator. Next base: position 2,179,923 of record NC_072036.1, read on the forward strand.
CCCCAAGGCTCTTTCTTCCCCTCCCCTATTGCTAGGCTGGTTTCAGGATGGCCAGGTCTGAAACTGCCTCCCCTTAGTCCCTGGGACCAGACCTGAGCAGGCCAATATTGCACAGCAAGAATCAGTCAGGCCTGGAAGGGCACAGACAAGCCTGGGATAGTCCTCACCCCCCTCACCCCATCACCCCCCACCATACACTCACTGCATCCTGGGAGAGGGGAGGGAAGCAAAGAGAAAGAACCACCTGGGCACTCCCTTGGTGTAGGGAAGGATGCAAGACACTCTGGTGTGGTGGTTTTAAGACTGTCTTCAATTTTTCCTCTCACAAAGTTCAAGCAGAGAAAGTGAAAGGATGTAAATAAATCACTGCTGGGTGCAATAAAGCAAAAAATGATTATTGTAAACACTTCCATTGGAGAGAGAGAAATGTTTAAGAGTCACTGCTCCTAACCAGGTCAGGCAGTCAGGCAGTCTGTCCTCTCTCAGTCTGCTGCTGCTCCTCTCTCCTGGCTGAGGATAACCTACTGACCTTGACAAGCTAAGTCTAACAGCCTCTCTCTGCTTCTTGGCTTTCTTCCCTTTTGCCTGCTCTGGGAGGGGGAGGAAAAAAGGAGCACGTCCCCCTCTCTTCTGGGGGGGCCAAGGGGGCTTGGTTGTGTTTTTCTCTGTACTGTTGTAAATGTTGTGAGCAGTGTCTGTTTGTACAGAGTCATTGCATTGCATCACAGGTTGTAGTGTTGCCTTAAATACAGCTTCCTTTGCTGCCAGACTGAGCCAGCCTGCTCAGTGTTGGGGTGGGAGGGGGATTTCAGCTCTCACACTGTGACATCTGGGAATGAAATATGAAAGATTACAATTTCCTGTTCACTCCCTGGCCTCAGGAGGCTTCCACTCCATGGTTGTTAAAGGCATAAGCCTTAACCCATGACATTCTTCCTCAAACTGTTGCTGTAAGAGCAGTCACAGAGTTATTGAGGCTGGACTAGAGCCCTGAGATCATCCAGCCCAGCCTGTGACCTACCACCACCACCTGGACCAGACCATGGCTCCAAATGGATGTCTTTGTCTTCTGTAGGCTTTTGTGGTAGGGATTTTTCCAAAAGAGAGATAAGGAAAAAAAGGAGAAGGTCAGAAGCATTTCAGAAATGACAACAAAATGCATTTCAGCAAATAGATTTCCATTTTAAGGCAGCTCCTTGCAGACAACAGCTCCCCTGGGATCGCAGAGGCAGAGGGGATGTGAGTTAGGTAATAACAAATGACACAAGTGCAAGCCACAGCTATGCTCAACATTTGCTGCCTTCTTTCACAGCAGCTTTGCAGCACAGCTAGGCTTTTATTGGGATTCCTCAAAAGAGCTCCAGGCAGGTTTACACAGCAATTGAACCCTGACTTCCATGGAAAATAGCTGGAATCAGTACCTTTAAATATCTCTCTTGCTCCAAGCAAGGCTGGATTGCAAGGCAATGGTGTGCCCCACCTGCTCCCTTCATTCTCTGCACCTATTCTCTTCTAAGGGCTTTTCAAGATTGTATTAACCAGAAACCCATCCCTGGAAAGCATTTCTCTTTTGATAAACACTGCACTCTCTGAGCAATGTTCATTTTGCCTCTTGTTTTGTTTTTAATCTCCCAAGCAGCCAGACACTTTTGTATGTAAGAGTCCTAGAAGTAATTTAATTTCAGGAGGGCCTTTTTGTGCTCTGACTGCCAGATACCAGAGGGAAAAGTGGCTTGCAAACAGACTAAGCAGCTGTGAGTATTCAAGCCAAGAGCATCTTCTTCCAGCTCTAAGGCTTATGCAAATGTAATAATTTGTTCTTAAAACTTGTCTAGAAGGTTAACGTCTCGATTTTGGTGAGTAGCTGTGGTTGCACTCTGGTAGCCTGCTGTGTTTAGACTAGACAGCAGGAAAAATGCTTCCATGGAAAGAGTGGTCAGGCACCTCAGTCCAAGAGAGATGTGGAGGTGCTGGAGTGAGAGCAGAGGAGGGCAAGGGAGAAGAAATCTGATGAAGAGAGACTGAAGGAGCTGGGGATGGTTAGTGTGAAACAGAGGAGGCTGAGGAGAGACCTCCTGGCTGTCTCCAGCTCCCTGAAAGGAGGTTGTGGAGAGGTTGGTGCTGGGCTCTGCTCACAGGGAATTAGTGACAGAACAAGAGGGAACAGCCTCAAGCTGCCTCTGGGTAGGTTTAGATTGGACAGTAGGAAACATTTTTCCCAGCAAGAGTGGTCAGGGACTGGAATGTGCTGCCCAGGGAGGTGGTGGAGTCCCCAAGCCTGGAGGTGTTTCAAGGTGGTTTGGATGTGGTGCTTGGGGCTATGGTTCAGGGGTGAGCCTTGTAGGGCAGGGTTCTGGGATGGACTTGGTGATCCTGAGGGTCTGTTCCAACCTGAATGTTTCTGTGATTCTGTGATCTTGAAAAGAAAAAAAGCAGCCTGAGACACAGGTGTGCTGTGACATCATCTGATGTCATTCCACTAAGAGGCACAGTGGAAGGGGGTAGGGGTGGTAGGGGTAGTGGAGTGGCCTAAGAAGGGCAGACCCCTTAGACCCTTCCTTCAAGGGAACAGAAGCTTCCCTAAGCCTGCCCAGGATTGTGCCTTGAGCCACACTTAGGGACCATACCTGGGTAATATGCATTCAAACCATGCCCTCAGTCCTTCTGCTGGAGTCAACATCTCTCATATTGTAAAACACTTAACTGCTGAGCTGAATTCATGAACTTAATTGCAGGTGCTGGCAGTTGTGGTTGATGACAGCAGTCTAACAAAGAATTCTGGAGGGAGGGAATTCAGAGAGGAAACATAAACTCATAGAATCAGTCAGGGCTGGAAGGGACCTCAAGGCTCATCCAGTTCCAAACTCCCTGCCATGGACAGGGACACCTCACATTAGAGCAGGTTGCTCACAGCCACATCCAGCCTGGCTGCAAAAACCTTCAGGGATGAGGCTTCCACCACCTCCCTGGGCAACTTGTGCCAGTCTCTCCCCACCCTCATGGGGAACAACTTCCTAAGGTGTCATTTACCTCTCCCCTGCTCTAGTTTTGCTCCATTCTCCCCAGGCCTATCACTGCCTGACACCTTAAAAAGCCCATCCCTTGCTGTCGTGTAGTCCCCTTCAGATACTGGAAGTCCAAACTAAGGTCTCCTCAGAGTCTTCTTCTCCAGACTGACAAGCAGACACAAACTCTACACCAAAAGCTCTGAGGATGAAGTCCTTGCCATGGTCTGCAGAGTGGATTATTTGCAGCTCTAGTAAGAGAGACTGACAAGAACTCTCCTGACAGGAGCTCTGTGAGTATGATTCCCTGATTTGGTTTGACAATAAAACACTCTGCAAAATGCTGATAATAAAAGGAGAGTTCCAAACCCTTTGGCAAACTGCCTGAAAGTTTGACAGATTCCCCAGTTCAGCTGCTAAGGTGACTTGAAATACCACAAGCGCTGCCAGAGAGCCCTTGGGTGACAATCATGGACAGAGTAAAACTTTTATAATTGACATGGGAAGAACAGAAAGATGCCAGAAGCCTTGAAAGCACCTCAAAAGCCTGGGTAATACCCCTGAAAAGGGCAGCAGGTTCAGGAATGTCATGGGTTTGCTGCTCTGCCCTCATGCCCCTCCATTTGGGCTCTGACTGCAGGTTTTTCGCCACCAATCCTTTCACTCCAAGAAGGACATTGAGGAGCTGGAGCAGGTCCAGAGAAGGACAACCAAGCTGGGGAAGGGTCAGGAGAACAGGGCTGGGGAGGAGCAGCTGAGGGAGCTGGGGGTGTTCAGTGTGGAGAAGAGGAGGCTGAGGGAGACCTCATTGCTCTCTACAGCTCCCTGAGAGGAGGTTGCAGTGAGGTGGGGGTTGGGCTCTTCTACTAGTGTCAGGTGATAGAAGGAGAGGAAATATCCTGAAATTGTGCCAGGGGAGGGTTGGAGCTGAGGAAAAATTTCTTTGGTGCAAGAGTGGTCAGGGATTGGCACAGGCTGCCCAGGGAGGTGGTGGAGTCCCCATCCCTGGAGGTGTTCCAGCAAGGTGTGGCCATGGCACTTGGGTCCATGATTTGGTGGCCATGGTGGGGTTGGGTTGCTGGTTGGACTGGATGATCATAGAAGTCTTTTCCAACCCAAGCAATTCTATGTTTGTATGGTTTAATTTACCAGTGAATAACATTTTATCTCCAATTTTATTATTTTTCAAATTTATTCTTTCATAACTTAAAAAAAAAAAAAAAGTGTCCTTGCCCTTGGCTGTGACTTAATTTTTTTTTTTTTTTAATATCCTAAATGGATTGGCAGTTGGACCAGAGTCACACTGGGATTTGCAAGTTAATTTATTTGCTTCTTGTTATCTTCCTTTTTCCTCCCTCTTAGTGCTTGCTTCCAACTGGAATTTAAGATACAGAAAGGTATTTCTCAAATTCCCTGTAAGAAACTCATTTTGCAGCCTCTGAATCTGAGCTGGGCTGAGATAAGCACTCAGCAGAGTCAGTGCTTATCTGAACCAAACTTCCTGAGGCCTTCCATGTCACAAACAAACATCTTGGCTGCAAGGAGGGCTGGAAGAGAGCAGGGCTGGTCTTGGGACTAAGTGCTCCAGCCATCCTGTTTCTATTTCTGACTCTCTCACAGTCCATCTGCCTGACCCTTGGCCAGTCCCTCAGCCACCCTCCCCCAGCCCACTGCATGCCCAAGGCAGACAGCAAGATTTGCTCTGCCTTCCAGCACAGCTGGGCTCTGCTGCCTGCTCTTACTGCAGCCAGAATGGGGACAGCAGATGAGTGCTTACCACAGAGCATTCCTAACTCTGCTGGATCTCAAGATGTTACAACACTAAAAAATCAATTAGGTACTGGTCTGGGGTGCTGCAGACTCACTCCCTTGGGAACGTCACAGGATCACAGGATGTGAGGGGTTGGAAGGGACCTCCAGAGATCTTCCAGTCCAACCCCCCTGCCAGAGCAGGACCAGAGAATCCAGCACAGGTCACACAGGAACACATCCAGGTGGGGCTGGAAAGGCTCCAGAGAAGGAGACTCCATAGCCCCTTCCTTTCCTTCCCAAGTCTGTTTACAGGATGCTTTTAAGAAGTGCCAAAATATATATACTTAATAAAGCCATCCAGCAGAGACTAGAAAGATGGATTTAATTAGAAAGCTTTGGTGAAAAGAAATTGGTGACAGTTACCAGCCCTTTAATGTTTTGCAAAGGGAAGCATCCAATATGGTAAGGAAGGTGGTGCTGGGTTGGGGAATGTCTGCTCAGCTCATCTGCTCCTTTCACTCAGTGCTCTCCACAGCTACCTGAAAGCAGGTGGGAGTGAGGCCTCTGCTGACCTCTTCTCCCAGGTAGCAAACAACAGGAGGAGAGGTAATGGCCTCAAGCTGCACCAGGGGGGGGCTTAGGTTGGAGACTGGAACAACTTCTTTGCTGCAAGAGTGGTCAGGGGTTGGAAGAGGCTGCTGTGACAGTCTGAGCTAGTACCCAGCTTAGGCACAGAGACTGTGAGTAAAATATCAATAAAGTTAGGGACTGGACACAGAATCATGACATTAGGTAGGTATCTATCACCCCATTGGCTTGTGGAAAATCTTTTGTAGCACAGATTGTTCTTCTCTTCTTCTTCACTCTGGCTTTGGCTTTGCTTCACTGACCTTGGCTGAGGTTCTTGTTATGGCTTGCTCCCTCTTTCCCTTGTATAATAGGTGGAGCAGTCTCTCCCTGGGCTGCCCTGGGGGGTACTTAGAATCATAGAATCACAGAATTGTCAGGGCTGGAAGGGACCTCGAGGCTCAGCCAGTTCCAACCCCCCTGCCATGGGCAGGGACACCTCACACCACAGCAGGTTGCTCACAGCCACATCCAGCCTGGCTGCAAAAACCTCCAGGGATGAGGCTTCCACCACCTCCCTGGGCAACCTCTGCCAGTCTCTCACCACTCTCATGGGGAAGAACTTCTTCCTAACATCCAATCTGAATCTCCCCATTTCTAGTTTTGCTCCATTCCCCCCAGTCCTGTCACTCCCTGACACCCTCAAAATTCCCTCCCCAACTTTCTTGGAGCCCCCTTCAGATACTGGAAGGCCACAAGAAGGTCTCCTGGGAGCCTTCTCTTCTCCAGACTGCACAACCCCAACTCTCTCAGTCTGTCTCCAGAGCAGAGCAGCTTCCCATCCACCAGCACCCCCAAGTCCTTCCTTGCAGGGCTGCTCTCAATCTCATCACCCCCAGTCTGTACTGCCAGTGAGGATTGTTCCAGCCCAGGTGCAGGACCTGCACTTGCTCTTGTTGAACCTCATGAGGTTCACCTGGGCCTAACCTCTCCAGCCTGTCCAGATCCCTCTGGATGATGTCCAACCCCTCTGGAGTATGGACAGCACCACTCAGCTTGGTGCCATCTGCACACTGCTGATGGTGTCTCAATCTCACTCTCTGTGTCATTGATACAAATATTCAACAGCTCAGGTCCCAGCACAGACCCCTGAGGGACACCACTGTCACTGCTCTCCATCTGCACTTCAAGCCACTGAGCACCACCCTCTGGATGTGACCCTCCAGCCAGTTCCTTACCCACTGAACATCCACCCAGCAAATCCACAGCTCTCCAGCCTGGCCAGCAGGATGCTGTGGGGACTGTGCCAAAGGCCTTGAAGTGAATGCAGATCTTCAGAGAGGGTTTGCTTTAAAGCCAAGACCTTAATAAAACAAAATAATGAGAGAAAAAAAGAAAAAGAGAAGAAAAGAAAGTCAAGCAGCTGTGGTTACCAACTGTACACATCAGGATGAATTTCTGTATTAGCTTTGGAGCTTTTTCCACATAGAGGTGGCAAAGTAGGTTGGGATAAAGCAAACCAAAAAGCAGATTGTCAGAGATGTGTCATTTCCTGCCAGCTCCTCTGCATGGCAGTGGAAAGCTCTGCTGGTGGTTGAAAGCAATATACACATCATGGGGCAGCTGGAAAACATCACCCAAACCAAGCCAAGAACACCAGAATTTAAACAGAAGTTCTGTGCCACATTACACTTCCTTCAACTCTCAGAATTTCATACCCAAAGTATTTCAAAGAGAGGTTTTGCTGTCACAGACTGGGCAGCTTCAGTGCAGACAGGAGGTGCTCTGTTCCCTCCTGCTGTACAGTGTGGAGGGACAGGGATCTGCTGGGGAGAGTCCAAGGGAGGGCTCCAAGGATGCTGAAGGGTCTGCAGCACTGCCTGGGGAGGAGAGGCTGAGAGCCCTGGGGGTGGTTAGTGTGGAGAGGAGAAGGCTGAGAGGGATCTGATCAATGTCTATCAATAGCTGAGGGCTGGGGGGCAGGAAGGAAGGGACAGGGACAGGCTCTGCTCACTTGCGTCCTGGGATAGGACAAGGAACAATGGATGGAAACTGCAGCACAGGAGGTTCCACCTCACCATGAGGAGGAACTTCTTCACTGTGAGGCTCACAGAGCCCTGGGACAGGCTGCCCAGAGAGGTTGTGGAGTCTCCTTCTCTGGAGCCTTTCCAGCCCTGTCTGGATGTGTTCCTGTGTGCCCTGTGCTGGATTCTCTGGTCCTGCTCTGGCAGGGGGTTGGACTGGAAGATCTCCAGAGGTCCCTTCCAACCCCTAACATCCTGTGAGCTGTGATCCTGTGAACATTCATGGGACAAGAGCAATGAGGAGTGGATCCCTCTCATTCCAGAGGGGGTCAAACCCCATCTTGTCACAAGGCTTCCACCAGAAAGCTTTGCCCCTTCTGGGGAAAACTGTGCCATAGAAACCCAGGGTCAGCTTTGCAGTTTGCTCTGCAGAGCCATGTGGATATTGCACATAATTTACATTTTTCAAGAGACATTTTCCTTGGGAATCCCTTGGGATTAGGGGTAAAGTCTAAAACATCCCACTTGTGAAATCTCAGCTTCCTCCTGGTCTAACAGAAAAGTGTAAACTGAACACTCTGAGCTCATCTTGGCCTTAATGGTCTCTCCAGTGGCAGGAGTTTAATCCATGAGAGATTACTGAGGCAGCTGAAGTCTGCACTTGAAGCTGTGTGCACCTAACAAGGTAGCTGTGAGCAGCTGTGCAGAGCTCCAGTGGGAGCCTTTCATTTACATCATCTCTCTGTACCCTCCTCCTCTCCAGCTCAGGCAGGCACAGCCTTGCTTTCTGCCCAGCTAGGATCATAGACACATGGAATTATTGACTTTGGAGGAGACCTTGGAGATCATCAAGTCCAACCTCTCCCCCAGAACTCACAGCCCCACCCCTGCTGCTGAGCCACTGCCACTGCCCCACATCCCTCAGCACCACATCCATGCAGCTCTGGAACCCCTCCAGGGATGGGGACTCCACCACCTCCCTGGGCAGTCTGTGCCAATCCCTGACCACTCTTGCAGCAAAGAAATTTTTCCTCAGCTCCAACCTAACCCTCCCCTGGCACAATTTCAGGACATTTCCTCTTCTTCCGTCACCTGAGACTAGGGAGCAGAGCCCAACCCCCACCTGGGTCCAACCTCCTCTCAGGGAGCTGTAGAGAGCAATGAGTTCTCCCTCAGCCTCCTCTTCTCCACACTAAACACCCCCAGCTCCCTCAGCTGCTCCTCCCCAGCCCTGTTCTCCAGACCCTTCCCCTGCTCCAGCTCCTCAATGTCCTTCTGGCAGTGAGGAACCAAAGCTGAGCCCAGCACTCAAGGAGAGGTCTCAGCAGTGCCAAGCAGAGGGGAACACTCGCTTCCCTACTGCTGCTGGCCATACTATTCCTGATCCAGGCCAGGATGCCATTGGCATTCCCAGCCTCTTGGGCACACCCTGGCTCATCTTCAGCCAGCCACCAATTACCACTCCCAGGTCCTTCTCCTCCAGACACTTTCCACCCACTCTGCCCCAAGCCTGGAGCCTCCATGGGGAGCCTCCTGTGGTCCAGGAGCAGGACTCAGCAGTTGGCCTTGTTGAACCTCCTACTGCTGGCCTCAGCACATGGATCCAGCCTGGCCAGAGCCCTCTGCAGAGCCTTCCTGCCCTCCAACAGATCAAACCTGCCACCCAGCCTGGTGTCACCTGCAAACTTGGTGAGGATGCACTCAGTCCCCTTCCTGACCATAACTCTGTTCAGCCAAGGGAATATCCCAGGTGTTTTGCTGTGAGACAGTGTGGTGGGGTGAAAATTCCCCCCCCAGCATTAAATGCCCAGCCCAGCTGGCAGCAAATGAAGCTGTATTGACCAGCACAACTCCCATCTACAATGGAGTGCAAGCAACAGGTACAGGAGACACAATATTTACAATATTGACAGGGATTTATAAACAGCACAAGAACCTCCCTGGCCAAAATCCAGGGGAGCTAATAGCTTCTCCTTCCCTGCCCCCTTCCCTCTGCCCCTCTGGACACAAAGGGACAAGAGAAAGAGCAGAGAATTGTTTGTTAGACTTACCCAAAACAAAGCACTGCAGCCAAGGTCAGCAGAGAGCCAGCAGCAGCACCAGCAGAGTGAGGCAGTGAAAAGAGAGACCAAGAGAGCCTGCAGAGCCAGCTCATGTCTGTAATCTCTCCAAGGGGATGGTTTACAACTTATCATTATTTTCCTCTTAACACCCAGTGCTGATTTATTTACATTCTACTACTTTCTGTTCAAGGTCTGTGGAAAATTTTCCAGGCACAGCCTTAAACTACCACAGAGAGGCATTACTAATCCCAGCATTCCCAAGAAGTGTTGCAGTCCCCAGTCCACCTACCAGAGCTTTGCACTGCACTTGGAGACTCTTCTGGAGCCCTGTCACAGCTTCAAAGGTTGGAGTGGTGAGTCCCTGCCAAATGCACAAACAAGCACTAGAGAGAGAGCAGAACACACCTGGGTGGTGTGGCTGATGATTGCCACTCATTATGCAAGCACCCCTGGTGCAGCCTGCTCCTGGCATCCACTGACTGGAGAGCAGCACTGGGTAATGAATGCTGCTGGAAGCCATTGAGGAATCAGCAGGTGACTGCTCAGCCAGCAGCTGTGAGTGCAAACAGATCATGTTGTTACCCAGACAAAACCACACAGGTGGAAGGAGCAGCCTGTGGGAGAGAGCTTTGTAGGGCTGATGGGGGAAGAAAGTGAACCAGAAACCTTTCAAATGCTTCTGCTTGCTAAGGGCTCTGCAGGCTCTCCACCCACCAGCAGCAATGGCAGATGGTTGTGGCTCTGCTGTCATGGTGCTGCTGTGGCTGTGAACAAGGGAAGTGCCCAGCCCCTCAGACTGGTCAGGCAGCCTTCAGACCCATGCCTGCACACCACACCTGCACAGAAATGCCTCACCAGGGAGAGGAGGCCAGGGGTTCACAGCTCCCCTGCCATGTGCTCAGCACCACATATCCCCAGGGCAGGGGACACACAGCCCCTGAGTGTCACACAAGCCTAGAATCACAGCATGGCTCAGGCTGGAAGGGAGCTCAGAGATCAGCTCCTCCCACCCCCTGCCATGCCCAGGGACACCTCTCAGCTAGACTCAGCTGCTCAAGGCCTCATCCAGCCTGGCCTTGGACAACCCAAGGGAGGAGGCAGCCACAGCCTCCCTGGGTATCCCCTTCCAGAGTCTCACCACCCTTGTACTGAAGAACTTCTTCCTCAGCTCCAGTCTAACCCTGCTCTGCCTCAGCTTCAAACCATTCCCCCTTGGCCTGTCTCCAGACACCCTCATGAGAAGTCCCTCTGCAGCCTTCCTGCAGGATCCCTTCAGGCACTGGCAGGCAGTGGCTGCTCTCTGCTCTTACCCTTTGCACTCCATATGAACCCAGGTTTGTTTGATGGCAGACACTGAGCTGCAGCCTCAGTGCACTCAGCACATTACATACACCTGCAGCTCTTCCTGCCCTTCCTTCTCATTTGATCTGCTTGACATTTGTGTCTTCTCTGGAGGGTCAAAGCACTCAAACAAAGATCAGAAATCTCTGTGAGGGCAGCCCCTGGCCAAGCTACTGCAGGGGGAACTAAACTAACTCCTTTTGTAAGTAGCCTCCCTGGAGGAAAGTAGGGAGACTCCCATAGGGGAGAGTGTGGGGGCAGCAAATGTTGAAAATTTCAGGTGGCTGTAGAAGAAGTTCCTGAACAAGCTGCAAATGACCTCTGACACATCCCCATCACTGCCTGAGCAGTGCTAAGAGAACTCCATGGTGAGTGGTGGGTAAGTGCAGAGGCAGAAGGAGAAACTTCCTTACTTGCCTGTGTTGGAGCCCTGGAGCAGGCTGCCCAGAGAGGTTGTGGACTCTCCATCTGTGGAGACTTTCCCAACCCACCTGGACATGTTCCTGATCTGGGTGACCCTGCTTTGGCAGAGGGGTTGGGCTTGATGATCTCCAGGGCTCCCTTCCAGGCCCTGTGATATTGCTGGACTTGGTGGTGCAAAAAAAAAAGACCCTGGGACCTTGAGAACTCCAGGGTGAAATGCAGGTAAGGCTGATGTCTGGAGTAGGCAAATTAGGAGAATCATTAACAAAGGAATAGAAGGGCAGGCTTGCTCTGCTCCTGGATAAACAGAACCTGCCCTGGTAGAGGCATCCTGGCTTCTGCAGAGGCACTCAGCCTTCCAGACTTCTGAAGTGCCCAAACCAATGGCACAAGAAGAGGGCTTGTGGCTTCTGCTTGGCCTGCAAGTCAGGATCTCTGGGCATGGCAACACTAAAAGGTCATAAAGGGAAGGAAAGACCAAAAGACCAAAGTAGGGCTCCTTTTTGTAGGGATTTTGTTTTCCTGCAAGAGAGGTCAGGGATTGGAAGAGGCTGCCCAGGGCAGTGGTGGAGTCCCCATCCCTGGAGGTGTTCAGGAAATGTGTGGCCATGGGACCTGGGGACATGGAATCATGGAATGGGTTGGGTTGGAAGGGACCTCCAAAGCTCATCCAGTCCAACCCCCTGCAGTCAGCAGGGACATCCCCAACTACATCAGGTTGCCCAGAGCCCTGTCCAGCCTCTCCTTGAATATCCCCAAGGATGGGGCCTCAACCACCTCCCTGGGCAGCCTGTTGCAGTGTTCCAGCAGCCTCCTGGTGCAGAACTTGTTCCTCACATCCAATCTCAATCTGCTCTGCTCTCATTTCAAATTACTGCCCCTGGTCCTGTCCCTGCAGGCCTTTGGGAACAGTCCCTCTGCAGCCTGCTTGTAGCCTCTTCAGGTACTGGTAGGCTGCTCTGAGATCTCCTTGGGGCATTCTCTTCTCCAGGCTGAACACCCCCAGCTCCCTCAGCCTGGCCTTGTAGCTGAGGTTCTCCAGGCCTCTGATCATTTTTGTGTCCCTCCTCTGGACCTGCTCCATCAGGTCCATGTCCTTCCATGGTGGTCCTATGTTGATGGTTGGACTCAAGGATCTTAGAGGTCTTTTCCAACTGAAACAGTTCCCTGATCCTATGAAGTCCTTTCTGGACTTCAGCAAAGCCTTTGACACCTCCCCCACAGCAAACTCCTGGCCAAGCTGGCAGCCCCTGGCCTGGACAGGAGCTCTGTGCTGGGTTAGGAACTGGCTGGAGGGCAGGACCCAGAGAGTGGTGGTGAATGGTGCCACTGCCAGCTGGCAGCCAGGCACCAGTGGTGCCCCCCAGGGATCAGTGCTGGGCCCCATCCTGTTCAACCTCTTTATTGATGATCTGGATGAGGGGATTGAGTCCAGCATCAGTAAGTTTGCAGATGACACCAAGCTGGGAGCTGGAGGCTAGGAGAGCTCTGCAGAGGGACCTTGGCAGGCTGGACAGATGGGCAGAGTCCAAGGGCATGAGATTCAACACATCCAAGTGCCAGGTGCTGCACTTTGGCCACAACAACCCCAAGCAGTGCTACAGGCTGGGGACAGAGTGGCTGGAGAGCAGCCAGGCAGAGAGGGACCTGGGGGTGCTGGGTGACAGCAGCTGAACAGGAGCCAGCAGTGTGCCCAGGTGGCCAAGAAGGTCAATGGCATCCTGGCCTGCATCAGGAATAGTGTGGCCAGCAGGAGCAGGGAAGTCATCCTGCACTGGTTAGACCACACCTTGAGTGCTGTGTCCAGGTCTGGGCTCCTCAGTTCAAGAAAGATGTGGAGATGCTGGAAGGTGTCCAGAGAAGGGCAAGGGGTCTGGGGAGGGGTCTGGAGCACAGCCCTGTGAGGAGAGGCTGAGGGAGCTGGGGGTGTTTAGCCTGGAGAAGAGGAGGCTCAGGGTGGACCTCATTGCTGTCTACAACTACCTGAAGGGAGGTTGTAGCCAGGTGGGGGTTGGGCTCTTCTCCCAGGCAACAGTTGCAGAAGGAGAGGACACAGTCTCAAGCTGTGCCAGGGGAAGCTCAGGCTGGAGGTGAGGAGAAAGTTCTTCCCAGAAAGAGGAATTGTCCATGGGATGTGCTGCCCAGGGAGGTGGTGGAGTCACCGTGCCTGGAGGGGTTCAAAACAAGCTTGGCTGTGGCACTTGGAGCCAGGGTTTAGTTGTCAGGAGGTGCTGGGTGATAGGTTGGACTTGATGATCTCTGAGGTCTTTTCCAAGCTGTGTGATTCTGTGATTCTGTGATTCTATGACTCTCTGATTCCTTATTCAGGAAAAAAATGCAGGTGTTGCTCTCTCAGAGCACTGCAGGAAGCTCCCAAGGCAGAATATTCCCAGCAACTCTTTTAAACCATCACACACTGCAGGGTTAAAAATCTCTTTCCTTGGCCTGACAGAGCTGCATGTGGAACTCATCCCCTGCTGCTGCCAGAGTCAGGGTTCAGCATAAGGTTTTCTGAGTATGCTACAGCATAAGGAAAAATATCAAGGATCATTTGCCTTTCTGGGGAGAGAAAAAAAAAACAAAAACCAAAAGCTGATTTCATGCCAGCAGATGGCTGCAACTCATTACTGAGTACATGTACAGCATGGAGAGTGCAAAGACAAATTCATTAGCATTTGTCAGGACTCCAGAGCAGGGAATGCTGTGTGCAGCTGCCATTGGATTTCACCTCCCATGAACAGAGCAGGAGATGACTGACAAACTGCACTCAAGCAGCTGCAGCCTCTGCCAGCAGCAGCAGATAAGCTGAGGATGTCTCTCACAAGGAGATTTCCTTTCCTTACAGCCACTGCCAGAGGATGCAGCATTGCCCACAACAGGAGGGCTGCAGCACTGCTTCCTAACCTACCACAGCAGGGATGGCAGCAGGTCCAGAGGGAGAGCAGACACAAGTGGAGTCCCTCAGGGGCTGGTACTGGGACCAGTGCTGCTCAGCATCTTTGTCAGTGACATGGGCAGTGGAACTGAGGCACCCCCAGCAGCTCTGCAGATGACACCCAGCTGTGTGGTGTGGCTGATGCTGGAGGGGAGGGATCCTTCCAGAGGGACCTGGACAGGCTGCAGAGCTGTGCCCAAGCCAGCATCATGAAGTTCAACCACACCAAGTGCAAAGTCCTGCAGCTGGGTCAGGGCAACCCCAAGCTCAAATCCAGGCTGGGTGAGGAATGGCTCAAGAGCAGCCTTGAGGAGAAGGCCTTGGGGGTGTCAGTTGGTGACAAACTCCCCAGCAGCCAGCAATGGTCCCTGGCAGCCCAGCAGGCAGCTGTGTGCTGAGCTGCATCCAGAGCAGGGAGAGCAGCAGCACAGGGAGGGGATTCTGCCTCTCTGCTCTGCTCTGCTCTGCTCAGACCCCACCTGCAGCACTGCCTCCAGCTCTGGGGCCCCCAGCACAAGAAGGACCTGGAGCTGCTGGAGAGGATCCAGAGGAGGCCAAAGAGATGATCAGAGGCTGGAGAACCTCCCCTGTGGGGACAGGCTGGGAGAGTTGGGGCTGTTCAGTCTGGAGAAGAGAAGGCTCCAGGCAGACCTCAGAGCAGCCTTCCAGTACCTGAAGGGGCTGCAGGACAGATGGGGAGGGACTTTGGACAAGGGCTGGGAATGACAGGATGAGGGACAATGGCTTTGAGCTGGGAGAGGGGAGATTGAGACTGGAGATGAGGAAGAAATTCTTGGCAGTGAGGGTGGTGAGACACTGGCACAGGTTGCCCAGGGAGGTTGTGGCTGTCCCCTCCCTGGAGGTGTTCAAGGCCAGGCTGGATGAGGCCTTGAGCAACCTGGGCTGGAGGGAGGTGTCCCTGCCCATGGCAGGGGTTGGAACTGGATGATCTTGAAGGTCCCTTCCAACCCAACCCATTCTAGCATCTTGTGACTCTCCTTTAGTGTGAGGACAGAACTTGTCCTGCACTACAGCTCTGTGGTGACTCAGGACTGTCTGAGGCAGGGCTGGGTGTGTCAGTGTGAGCTGAAATTCCGCCCCCCCCGCCCCTCCCATAGGTGCTGCAAGGCAAAATCAGGAAGTGGGAGACAGCAAAGAGGTAACAAATGGCATCAGACATCTGCAATAGGGTCAGATAAAAAAAAGTTTTAAAGCTTTTGCTGTTTTGCAGTTGATCTGATCACACCTGTGGAGCTGAGCACAGCAGCTTCAATCTGAGTTACAGCTCGTGGCATGGACTCTGGCCACATCTCCCTGCCCTGCCTCTTTGCAGCATGGCCTGTGAGTGAGCAAACACTGAGAGAGCAAACTGCACAGCTGGGGCTGGGGTCCGGGTGAGAGGGACAGTGCTGGGCTCCCAGCCCAGCCCGAGCTCGCTCTGCCCTGCTGGCACAGCAGAGCTGCACAGCCTTCACCACTCACTTCTCTGCACTGTCTGAAGGTTGCAGTGATGTCATCTCTGATAATCAGAGAGGAAGGCACAGCAGGAGGCTGCTGTGAGCCATCCAAGAGATGAGATGGAAAGAAATTGGCTTTGTTTGCAGTGTTTGTTTTAAAAGATAAAGTTACCCTTCCACTTCAGCACACTGCTGCCTGAAGCCTCATGCAGAGTAGGCACAGAATCCTAGAATGGGTTGGCCTGGAAGGGACCTTCAAGATCATCCAGTTCCAACCCCTGCCATGGGCAGGGACACCTCCCACCAGCACAGCTTGCTCAGTGCCTCATCCAGCCTGGCCTTGAACACCTCCAGGGAGGAGGCAGCCACAGCCTCCCTGGGCAACCTGTGCCAGTGTCTCACCACCCTCACTGCCAAGAATTTCTTCCTCATCTCCAGTCTCAATCTCCCCTCTCCCAGCTCAAAGCCATTGTCCCTCATCCTGTCACTCCCAGCCCTTGTCCAAAGTCCCTCCCCATCTGTCCTGGAGCCCCTTCAGGTACTGGAAGGTTGCTCTAAGGTCTCCCTGGAGCCTTTGCTTCTCCAGGCTGCACAGCCCCAACTCTCCCAGCCTGTCCCCACAGGAGATGCCTTCAGCAGACCCTCTTAAAACTTTGTGGCTGGGTAACTTTGCCAGTGAACTCTACTCCCATGGGAATCTGAGGCCTCCACAAACAAACCAAAGTCCAACAGAGATACCAGGCTGAGCAAAGGGCAGAGTGTGGATGAGGGGGGAAAGGAAAAGAGGAGATCTGAAGGATCTTGCTCAGCACAGCTGCACCAAGGAAGATGACCCTGAGCTATGTGTTCTCAGCCTTTATGAAGGAGCTGCCTGGCTATGTTCTCTTTGCTGGCATCTTTATGCCTGTGACTTTGCTCCTGCTGCTGCTGATTGCCTACCTCAGGATCCAGCTGTCAGAAGGTAGGTCAGGATTGGGTGCTCATTCAGCAGGCTGCTGCTGTGCTTGTGCCACCAACTCACATGAGGACAGCTATGACCACAAGTGCTCAAGAGCCAGGCTGAACGGACCTGGGGCAACCTGGGCTGGTGGGAGGTGTCCCTGCCCAAGGCAGCAGGGTTGGAACTGGGTGATCTTGAAAAATTCCTTCCAACCCAACCCATCCTGTGATCCTGTCAGCAGCTGTATGAAGCTGTACTGCATTTTAGACCAGTTTCTGCTTGGAAAATGTTACAGGGATGTGTTTAGCATTTGAATTTAGCACTCCCTTAAAACTCCATAGCTTTACATATCATAGGAGAGCCTGAGGGAGCTGAGGGCTCTGTAGGTTGGAGAGGAGGAGCCTGAGGGTGACCTCATTGCTGGTGATAAAGATGTGCAGGGGGAGTGCCCAGAGGCTGGAGCCAGGCTCTGCTGGGTGATGCCCAATGCCAGCACAAGGGGCAGTGGTGGAAGCTGAGCCAGAGGAAGTTCCATGGAAACATGAAGTGAAATTTTGTCCCTGTGAGGGTGACAGAGCCCTGGAACAGGCTGCCCAGGGGGGTTGTGGAGTCTCCCTCTCTGGAGATATTCAAACCCTGCCTGGATGTGTTCCTGTGTGACCTGCTCTGGGTGACCCTGCTCTGGCAGGGGGTTGGACTGGATGAGCTCTCGAGGTCCCCTCCAGCCCCTGACATTCTGTGATTCTGGGATCATATAATACAAGATTTCATTTATTCTACTACACTACAGAGGAGGCAATCAAACAGAGAAAAACAACAACAACAACAACAAAAAACCCCAAGCCAAACCCCAGGGTAGTCCAAGTGCAGCTCATTTCCCTCTGTGCTTGCTCTCTGCAAGTGCTCAGTGAGACAGGGAGCAGCACTTCCCCCCTGCCAGTAGGAGGTTCTTGAGGACTGCACAGCTGGAAGTTCTTGAGTGCACAGCTGTCTTCTTCCACAGGATCACAGCATGCTAGGGGTTGGACCTGATGATCTCCAGGCTCTCTTCCAGCCTCAACAGTTCTGCAGTTCCATGATTCTAAGTAGCTGGAGGAGTAATTTGCCAAAGCAATCCTGCTCCTGTGCTTCTCTCTTTCACAACTGAGTGAATGCCTGAAGGGCAGCATCTGGCTGCTCAGCACCCCAGAAAAGGATTCTTGGTTTGCAGTCCCCAGGTGTTCTGGCTGGGACTCCAAAGGATGTCAGATGAATTCCTGTTTAACATTTTGGCCTTCACAGTCCCAACTCTACCTCCAAGCCCTTGCTTGATTTGAGACTGAAGTGTCCAACCTACCACAACCTCCAGCCAGCTCACACAAATCACCCCAACAGCTCTCCCCACTCAGGCAAGTGGTAAAACTGCAGCTGCAAACCACCAGGTGAGCAAAAGGCCTCACTCCAGATAAGCCTGGGAGCAGACCCCTTTAGATGCCAACCCTCCCTCCCTGACAAACCCTCAGGGATCCAGCAGGCTTTCAGTGCCTGTTTCATAGACTCAGAGAATCAGTAAGGTGGAAAAGACTTCTAAGATCATCAAGTCCAACCTTCTGCCCAACACCTGTGACCACCAGGCCATGCGCCAAGTGCTACATCTACTCCTTTTCTGAATCCCTCCAGGGATGGTGTCTCCACTACCTCCCTGGGCAGCCTGTTCCAGTCCCTGACCAACTCTTTAGAACTCTTAAAGAGAGTAACACCAACACTGCATTACTAAAGTAAGGCTGCTTTGCTTCATTGCCAAACCAGCATTTCACTGTTCTCTGGGCCACCAGGGAGGGGCTCCACATCAAATACATCAAACCCCACCTGAGAATCATCCCTTCAAGATTCCTCAAAAATAGAACTAAAGCCAACAGGACGGCTAAGGACCTCTCTCCTGTGTGCCCAGTCACAGTCTGGAGCTCCCTTGGCTCACACAGGGCTAAGGACCTCTCTCTTGTTGTGCCCAGTCACAGTCTGGAGCTTGCCCTTGGCTCACACAGGGCTAAGGACCTCTCTCTTGTTGTGCCCAGTCACAGTCTGGAGCTCCCTTGGCTCACACAGGGCTAAGGACCTCTCTCCTGTGTGCCCAGTCACAGTCTGGAGCTCCCTTGGCTCACACAGGGCTAAGGACCTCTCTCCTGTGTGCCCAGTCACAGTCTGGAGCTCCCTTGACTCACACAGGGCTAAGGACCTCTCTCTTGTTGTGCCCAGTCACAGTCTGGAGCTTGTCCTTGGCTCACACAGGGCTAAGGACCTCTCTCTTGTTGTGCCCAGTCACAGTCTGGAGCTCCCTTGACTCACACAGGGCTAAGGAATTCTCTCCTGTGTGCCCAGTCACAGTCTGGAGCTCCCTTGACTCACAGAGGGCTAAGGACCTCTCTCTTGTTGTGCCCAGTCACAGTCTGGAGCTCCCTTGGCTCACACAGGGCTAAGGACCTCTCTCTTGTTGTGCCCAGTCACAGTCTGGAGCTCCCTTGGCTCACACAGGGCTAAGGACCTCTCTCTTGTTGTGCCCAGTCACAGTCTGGAGCTCCCTTGGCTCACACAGGGCTAAGGACCTCTCTCTTGTTGTGCCCAGTTACAGTCTGGAGCTCCCTTGGCTCACACAGGGCTAAGGACCTCTCTCTTGTTGTGCTCAGTCACAGTGTGGAGCTTGCCCTTGGCTCACACAGGGCTAAGGACCTCTCTCCTGTGTGCCCAGTCACAGTCTGGAGCTCCCTTGGCTCACACAGGGCTAAGGACCTCTCTCTTGTTGTGCCCAGTCACAGTGTGGAGCTTGCCCTTGGCTCACACAGGGCTAAGGACCTCTCTCCTGTGTGCCCAGTCACAGTCTGGAGCTCCCTTGGCTCACACAGGGCTAAGGACCTCTCTCCTGTGTGCCCAGTCACAGTCTGGAGCTCCCTTGGCTCACACAGGGCTAAGGACCTCTCTCCTGTGTGCCCAGTCACAGTCTGGAACTCCCTTGGCTCACACAGGGCTAAGGACCTCTCTCTTGTTGTGCCCAGTCACAGTCTGGAGCTCCCTTGGCTCACACAGGGCTAAGGACCTCTCTCCTGTGTGCTCCTCACTGGGCTGCAGCCTCTTCCCTTGGAGCTTTTCCCCTTTCTGCCTTGGTCCAGCTGCAAGGCCTGGCTGAAGTTGTTGCTCTGCTAGGGAGGCTCTTCAGCTGCTGCTCTGGCAGCACTTGGCTCTTGTTGCTGTCTGGGTGAGCACAAGGCACTGCCTGACTTCTGGGCTGCCCCAAGACAATGAATGTCCTTTGGGAACACAGACCCTGATCCCTGGACCTATGGGGTGGGACACAGCCACCCTTGGCCAGGGGCACACACAGAGCACAGCTGTGTCACAGAGTTAATCACACCTGCTCCATCTCTATCTGGACCCAGGAAGGGTCCAGGTTTGCACTCTCAGGGATGCTCACAATGTTGATCACACCTGCTGGACATCTGCCTTGGCCATCTGCACCCCAGGAGGTGTCCAGGTCAGCACACTTGCAGGTGCTTAGCCATTGTCTGGGCTGGGACATGTCTGGGCTCTGACCCTTCAGGACAGAAGCTCTCCTGCCACTGCTGCAGTAAAGCAGAGCAGGAACAGCCAGGATGAGCTCAGTGCTCTCCCTGCTGCCGTTCAAGGATTTCATTCTGCCTGAAGCTGCCTGGGGCAGGTGAGGCCAGGGTATTTCTGAGCATGTCAGCAGAGATGGTGCCAGTGCTGCACTGGGCAGAGCTGCCGTCTCACACTCTGAATTCAGCCTTCCAGGATCACAGCAAACTGATCCTAAGGTGTTGCTTAAGCAGCTTCACTCTAATGAGTTCTTACTGACAGCTGCCAGCAGATGCACCAGAGGAGGTGAACACATCCTCATGGAACTGTGTGCTGTTTATTTTTCAGTTGATGAGGAACTGGCACAAGACTCCAGAAAGGTCCTCCCGAATTACTATGGCCAGTGGCGGAAGCCCAGGAGATCTGGAGGGAAAGAGAAGCAGCGCAGGCACTGAAGGACATCTGAGGGAGTCTCACCCCAGAGAGCAAGCCTGAAAATAACCAGCTGCAGATCAACACCACAGAGGAAAACAAAAGGCAGAGAAGAAATTGGTGCTGTGATGTGCAAATGGAACTCCTGCTGCTGCTGTTCAAGAAGCTCTTTGAACAGTTTTGTTTCTGACACAAAGCCAAGGGAGCAGAACTTCAGCTCATGGGACACCAGAGACCTCCTGCAAATGCTGTACCAGTTCCCTGGCATGACACAGGGCTTGGTGGGGGCACCTTGCTCACCAGCCCTTCCCTGGACTACAGGGAAGAAAGCTTCTGAGAGCTGAGCTGAGGTGAGCTGTGCAAGGAAGGCAGCCTCCTTAACCCTGAAGATGCATGAACAGCAAGCTCCCACCAGGCAGACACCTAGGGGACTGAGCAGGGGTGAAGGGCAGCTGCTTTCTGTTACCAGCTTGTAGGCTTTGGGGGAGGCTCTAGGTTTGCAAAGTGTGCTCTGCAATCAGCTTTGGAAGCAAAACATAACAGTGATGGGAAACCAAAGGGCTGCTCTGTGCTGCCTGAGACCATGCCAAATGCTGAATCCATGGTCACAGTTCTGTAAGCCAGAGATTGGTGCAGTGTGAGGACAAATAGATGATTGGTTCAACAAGGCAGCAGGCAGGGTTCTGCAGCTGGGTCAGGCCAACCCCAGGCACAAATCCAGGCTGGGTGCAGAGTGATTGAGGGAGCTGGGGCTTGGAGCAGAGGAGCCTGAGGACTGCTCTCATTGCTAGGGATAGAGATGTGCAGGGCTGGAGCCAGGCTCTGCTCAGGGATGGCCAAGGACAGTACTGGGGGCAAGCTGGAGCAGAGGAGGTGCCAGAGGAACAGAAGGGAAAACTCTGTGAGGGTGCTGGAGCCCTGGGGCAGGCTGCCCAGAGAGGTTGTGGAGTCTCCTGCTCTGGAGACTTTCAAATCCCACCTGGATGTGTTCTGTGTGACCCTGCTCTGGCAGGGGGTTGGACTCAGTCTCCAGAGGTCACTTTCCAACACCTAACATTCAGTGACTCTCAGGCACTGGCGCAGGCTGCCCAGGGAGGTGGTGGAGTCCCCACCCCTGGAGGTGTTTAAAAGCCATTGAGATGTGGTGCCTGGGGACACAGCTTAGTGGTGGACTTGGTGGAGTAGGGTTAATGGTTGGACTGGATGATCTTGGAGTTCTTTTCCAACCAAAACCATCCCATGACTGTGTTGCATTTTTGCTCCAGGTATTAAACCAATACCACTGAAAACTCACCAGAACCACACAGTGTTCCAGGATCTGTAACCCTTGGCTGTTTTTAGGATAGCTCACACTTGGGGCTTGCATTTTTCTGCATGGCAATGGTTTTTAATTAGCAGATGTTTAACCAATGAAGTGAGAGCTGACCTCAAAGCACTACTAAACAAAAGGCTCTGGTTAGTCTTTGATGAAATACAGCCCTCAAGGAAAGTGATCTTGGTTTAAAGTATCTTATATTTGAGTGTTAAGGATCAAATACAACTGCATTCAAACCCAGCATGGATCCAGTGCCAAGAAACAACCAGAAAGCTCCAAAGCAATAAGGAGTTGAAGTACTAACACTTTCCTCCCCTCAAACAAGTCCTGCAGCCAGTGCTACACCCCACCAAAAGCAGCTGAAGGATTTTATAGAGCTCTTCCTTACACTCTTCTGTCTGACAAAGCCACGAAGACATCCTCCTAAAGGCCTGGATCTCCATCTGGACCTCCACTTCCATCTCCCAAACTTGCTCATGCAGTGCTGTGGCAGTGGCTGTATGTTACTGGGCTGGGGGGAGGGGGGTTCCTCCCCTTTTTGAGGGGCAGAATGTGTCTGGTGCTGAAAAGGGCAGGTAAGATCATTGCTGCTGTTCTGGCAGTCACTGAGGACACCTGCAGGTACACAGGGATCAGTGTCTGGGTTACTGCTGCTTTAAGTTACCCAAACCAGAAGGCCAACATCCCAACAGGAATTTCTGCTAAGCAAGCATGCTGCCAGGTGATAACAGCACCAAGAGAAGTGAAGAGAAGGCAGTGAGCAGCTTTGATACCTGAAGATCACAGTGCAACACAAACACCTGCAGACTGAGGGGGATTTTATCTCCTGCTGTGCTGTCCACATCTATTGTGTTTTGGCATCTGAAGATTGCTTCTCTGCACCACAGAAACCAGGATGTTGATTGGACCACGCCTAAAGCCCTGACACCTTAGGCACCCTTCTGGCAACCCTGCAGGCTCCTTGTACCAAACCTCTGCTGGCCTCTAGAACTGCAGTTCTCACAACTGATTTGCATACCTTCAATATCTTCCAAGTTGATGTCTGAGTACTAAAAGCCATACAGAGAATAAACAACTTTATTTTAGAACAGAATAACAGGAAGCAAAATATCACTTAATACAATTTCAAGCTGCTATAAATCTAATTTGGCATTTTAACTATACACAGAGTCAACAGCAAAGAAAACCCCAAACAACCCCCTCCCCACAAGACCAGAAATAACCATAAAATCGCAAAAAAATTAACAGGGTTTCTCAATGGCAGTCTCAAGGGATGGTGCTGTCTGGTTACCTTCTGGAGTCTACTGGTCAGTATCCTAAACCCCCTGCATCAGCCATCAGACAAAGCCTCTGCAACGTGCCCCCTGCTCAGCAACACGCAGGGCAGCTCTGACCTGGAGACAGCTTTCATGTCAGTGTTCTACAGTGGGTTCAAGGAATGGAAGTGCTCAGGTTTGGACACAGTAAGAAAAGAAAGCACTAAGGTTTTAAGCTGCCTAGGTCACCTCTTGGAAGAAGAGAAGGAAGAGGCTGGAAGGTTTGCCTGCCTCCTGCCCTTCTCTGGAATGCTGCAGACAGCAAAAGGTCTGCGAGAAGTTGAGCATTGGCACCAAAGTGCAAAAAGAACACAGTGCTCAGTCTGAAGAAATGTGTCTGCAGCTCCTTCTCCTGCCTGCCACTCCATCTCTGCTCCACAGAGAGGAAGGGAGGAAGGCTTAGCACAGAAAGAGTTACAGAGAGAGCAGTATAAAATTTATCCAAAGAAATATAATTTTATTATTATTTTTTCCTTTTCAAATGTCAGGAAGTGTAGTTTTATAAAAATCTTTGTCATGTGCTCCCATAGATTTACCTGAATAATCTGAAACAAAAAAATAGTAATAACAATAATAATAAAATCTGTAAATTACTCCAGTAAGAGATCTCACTTGAGATATTTAGGACAAAAACCCAAAAAACCCACTATCTCTAAATTAGTAAAGATTCCCCTTCCTGCACAACTACCTTGTGGTCCAGTGAACAATGCTTGCCAGACTTGTTTGGTTTCTGTTACTGTTGTTCACTTTCATATAATTAAGAATCAGCTTCAAAACTCCAAGTATTTGTGCAGAAGAAGATCATACCCTCCAACTGCATCCAATAAAAAAACAGCTCTAAGAATGTTAAGAAGTGGTTATTAAAAAAAAAAATAAAGGAGAAAGTTTCTAAGGGAGAATAGAGCAAAGCTGTAAAAATGGAGCTGGGTATTGGCATTGAAGGCTGGAACAGCTGCTCATGGCTGCCAGGCCTGGGGAGCTGGGTGGAGTGGTGATGGCTTGGAATGGTTACAGTTCTTCACGGGCAGTATCATTTTTACTTCTGAAAGAAAAAGGAGGAGGAAAATTAGATAAGCATTCATAATGGATACCAGGTGAGAGGCACATCTGCAGAACCCAAACAAGCATTGTAAAAATGTTTGTTATTTCTAGCAAGTAACCATAAAAAAAGGTTGTTAGGAAATAGCCATAAAAAAGGTTGTGTTAAGCCTCCTTCAATCATAGAACCACAGAATCACTAAGGCTGGAAAAATCCTTTAAGAGCATCAAGTCCAACCATAACCCAACTACCATGGCCACTGAACTATGTCCTGAAGCACCACATCTACAGCTTCTTGAACACCTCCAGGGATGGGGACTCCACCACCTCCCTGGGCAGCCTCTGCCAATCCCTGACCACTCTTGCACCAAAGAATTTTTTTCCTAATATCCAACCTAACCCTCCCCTGGCACCATTTCAGACCATTTCCTCTCCTTCTATCACCTGAGACTAGGGAGAAGAGCCCAACCCCCACCTCACTGCAGCCTCCTTTCAGGGAGCTGCAGAGAGCAATGAGGTCTCCCCTCAGCCTCTTCTTCCTCAGGCTAAACACCCCCAGCTCCCTCAGCCTCTCCTCATACAATGCCCTCCAAGCCCCTCACCAGCCTCATTGCTCTTCTCTGGACACCCTCCAGCACCTCAATGTCTTTCCTATACTGTGGTGCCCAGAACTGAACCCAGGGCTCATGCAGCTATTCAGTTTCCTTCCTTCAGTGAATTTCCTCCCTCCCCTAGATCCTCAGGGTATTTTAGCAGTCACCTCTTGCACAGTTTATGGACAATTTCAATCCACAATCTAGTGCATAAATGAAAAAAAAAAAAAAAAGTAGGTATTTGATGAATTAAGAAGCCCTCAGAGTCAGAGTGCAGTGTCTGTCACTGTTATGGGAGAAAACAAGTCCACATGAACAACACTGCCCCAGCCCCTGGGGCAGAGCTCTCAGCCCCTCAGCAATAACTGCTCACAACCTGTGCCATGACTCCAGTGCCTGAACCCAGAGCCATGTCTGCACTCCCACCTGCCCTCCAGCTGCTGCCACAGGAGGACACAGGGCTCTGGGTGGTCCAGGCTGCAGAGAGATGTTCAAGGCAGTTCAGGTGGCCTGGGTTTAGACACTTCAGCTGCCCTGCTAGAGCATCAAAGATGGTGAAGGGTCTGGAGAAGAGGGCTGGTGAGGAACAGCTGAGGGAGCTGGGGGTGTTTAGTGTGGAGAAGAGGAGGCTGACAGGAGACCTCATTGCTCTCTACAGCTCCCTGAGAGGAGGTTGGAGCCAGGTGGGGGTTGGTCTCTTCTCCCTGGTATCAGGTGATAGGAGAGGAAACGGCCTGAAATTGTGCCAGGGGAGAGTTAGGTTGGAGATGAGGACAAATTTCATTGATGCAAGAGTGGTCAGGGATTGGAACAGGCTGCCCAGGAAGATGGTGGAGTCCCCATCCCTGGAGGTGTTCAAGAAATGTGTGGCCATGGCACCTGTGGCCATGGTTTGGTGGCCATGGTGGGGTTGGGTTTACAGTTGGACTCCAGGATAAAGCCAAACCAATTCTAGGGCTCTGTGACTTTTTCCTTAATGTTTCAGTGAAAGGCATCACCAGTCAAACAAGTCAGCAGGCCTAACATCTATAGTGGTATCTTCATACTAGTTCTCTTTGATTGTCTCACAAGCATTTCAGCCCAAGGGTTGCTGAGCAATCAGCAAACTCAGACAAGAACCTCTGACACTCACTGACACACTGCAGGCACCATTCCACAGCTGTGTATGCCATACAAAACTTGTAGGAAACCAATTTTGTTTCTTGAGATGTGCCAGAATCACCTCTGCTTTTCTAGCTAGACACAGACTCAGCAGCAGAGACAAAGATGTCTCCCAGTAAAGGCTTAACACCTTGCTTTCAAAGCTTTAATTTTTTCTCTCTCTCACTGACATTTAACTCTTCCAAACAAATTCTTTTCCTTTAACTACAATTAACAAAACCATCAAGTTTGAAAAATCTGAAGCTTCAGTTTGATGACACCAAGCAGTGTGAGAAGCAGAGGAAGCCTGAAGCTCTCTAAGCCATCAGCCTACAACCAGTGCCCCAGCAGGTTTATTGAGTGATCTTTCTGTTGGATACATCATGTAGAGCAGGTCCTGAGTTTTTTTCCCCTTTCTTTTATTCCTAGAAATGAAAGCCCAATCAACTGACCTGCTTTTGACCTCTGCCAACTGCTAAGAGGCTTTAAGCTTGAGTTTGCAATGCATTTACCTCCTTGCCTGAGAGAGTGATAAAAGGTTAAGTATTTCATTGTGTTTAGGGATTAAGAATTAGTTGACTCAATTAAAATGTCCAAGTGTGGCCTTTCACTGCTGGGCATGGCACACAGCCCTGAACAAGCCAGGTGCAAGGCCAGGGCTGCAACTGGACAGGTGAAAGGGAAAATGGGACACATCCTTCATGTTCTGCAGGAATAGCCCAGACCCACTGCAATATAAACTACAACCGGATATAAACAATAGAAACTACAACTCTCATGGCAGAGGGTTGGAGCAGATGACCTCTGAGGTCCTTTCCAACCTAAGCCATGCTATGATTGACCAAGTTCTGTAGGATATGCCATGAGAGCACTGTGGCAAAACTGAGACACATGTACAGGAACATTTGCAGTGAAAATCAGTGTCAGACTGGACAGAAGATAGAAATTCTTACAGTAGGAGTCCACTCTAAGTGCCTGTTTGAACTCCTCCTGTTGTGGCAGCAGGTCTCAGACACTCTGGACTCTTCAAGCTTTTTATTGCAGAATGCAACACAAAACTGATGCTCCATTTCCCTCTGTGAAATACATTTCTGTATATATATATATATATATGGATATAAGCTTACCTAAAATAACTGCTTGAGGGCATTTTGGATTTTACTCTTCATCTTCCTCAGCAAGTTCAGTTTCTTTGTGCACCACCACTCTTGTCACAGACATGTCTGGGTGCTGTTCTTTGGCTTCTTTTATTGCCTGTGCCAGAGCCTGTAAATGTGTTTGAAAGAAAGCAACAGCTAAAGGACATTCATGAGGGGCCAGAGAATGGGAGAGCAGCATTGGAAGTTCTGGGTATAGCTATTCAGAACTCTGGATTCCCAAAGCCTGGAAAGGCTCAAGGGTAAAAACCAAACCAACAAAACCAAACACCACCAAAAAAAAAAAAAAGACAACCACAAATATCAACACCAAAAAAAAAAAAAAAAAAAAAAAAACAACCAACCCAACCCAAACAAAAAAAAAAAAAACCAAACAAGAAACGAAGCCAAAGCAAAACCCCAACCCAAACCACTAAACCAAGCCAAATCAAAAACCAAACCCTAAACCAATGAACCCCCACAAACCCAACCAACCCCCTCAAAACACAAACTCCAACCAAAAGACCCCAACCAACCCACTGTGCTAGAAGTGTACCCCAAATTTCCAGTAACTAACTATCCACAGCATTGCTCTGTAGCTTACCTAGCCCATTCCAGGAGAAAAAAAGCACTCTTACACCCCAGTGGGTTTGGTACTTACACAACAGCTCCAGCAAATAGAGACTACACTACAGAAATTAAGAATGTGGTACTGAAGCTCAGAAATGTCTCTCTCAGCACAACAATCTCCTTTTTCTCCTTTTACCAGTTCAGGAGAACTTTCCTAGCTTCACTCAGGGAAATGTATCACTCAATTTCTTACAATCCCCCCTCCACATTTCAAGACCTAGGGGATGTACTAATACAAACAGCTGGCAGTTAGGCTGCACGGTTGTTGCAGGTCCCTGCCCTAGTCTATCCTACACAAGGCTTTACAGTCAACAACAGAAAATTACCCTCCAAGGCAGAAAAGGAGAAAGAGCACCTAGGACCTTCTATTCCTTCCCCAGTCTCAATCTGATTTCAGTCAGCTGTGTTACTGTTGGAAACCAACATATGACAAAAGAAGTGAAGAAACTAGGAGGCATTCTGAGGCAACAGCAAACTCACTGTTCCCCTTAGGATCAACAACTGGAAAAAACACTACTAGGAAAAGTGCAATGCAGTAACATAAAGGTTTATATTCATGTAGAAAAGTGACAGTTTCACAGAATCACAGGAGTTATGTTGGAAGGGACCACACAGATCATCTACTCCAACCTCCCTGCCACCTATCAACTACACCAGGTTGCTCAAGGCCTCATCCATCCCGGCCCTGAAGAGCCCCAGGGAGGAGGCATCCACAACCTCCCTGAGCAATCTCTTCCAGAGTCTCACCACCCTCATACAGAAGAACTTCTTCCTCAGCTCCACTCTAACCCTGCTTTCCCTCAGCTTCAAACCATTCCCCCTAGACACCCTTATGAGAAGTGCCTCTGCAGCCTTCCTAGATCTTTCCAGGTACTGGAAGGCAGCTCTAAGATCTTCCTGCTGTCTTCTCCAGGATGAACAACCCCAGCTTCCTCAGCCTGCCCTTGTAGCTTATTTCCTAAGCCACAGGTGGGAGAAGAAACAACTAACTCTGAACAGAGACTGAAAACCCCAACAGTAACTGCCTGAACTGTTACATGATACTGAATTTGAAATCCTGTGAAGGAAACAAGCACAGAAGATCAGAGAGCATGCCTAGGTACAATGCTGATGGTTGCTGATGTATTCATCCTAACCATTTTTCACTGTTCCTCTTTCACAGCAGGCCAGGTGCAACCTCTATAGCTCAAGGGAGGATTTAAAAGGAAGTGGCTGTTACGATTGTTAAGGCTGTTTACAATCAAACCCTAAACAACTAAAAAGACTGAAGTCTCTAACTGCTAAGTTACAGAAGCAATGCAAGCATTTGTCCTCTGAAACTGCAAACTAGAACATTTTCCTATTGAAAACTGTTTGACTGATGTAGAGAGCTAAAAGACAAAAGAATAAACACCCAGCATGTAGTTTGTGCATTTATAGAGCTCCACATCCACTGAAGAAAAAGTGGTGGAGATTTTCTGAATCTCTTAAAAGCTGCTCCCTGATGCTTTCAACTTCAATGATTAACACTGTATTTGGTACTCCTTTTTTATTGCTGATTTATTTACATCATTACCCTCAACTCCAAACAAAGACAGGCTTGGTCTCCTCAAAGCACTCTGTGACCTTTCCAGACATCTGAAGTGCACTGACCGTGGCCCACAGCAACCAAGAGCCACCTCTGCTGCTGAGCAGCCCTAGCAGTTAATCCTGGGTTTCAAGAAGAGATTTAACTTGCACAAAGCCACTTTCTGGATGCAAGGCACAGTATGAGTTCAATTCCCCAAGAGCTCTCAGTATACTGAAATGAATTCCTGCCATGTTGAGCTGTGTAGCCTTCAGAAAGGTGTCAGTGATTCTGTAGGAGGTTGGCTTTTCCATCTGATTGTTTGCTGACTGTTACTGTAGCTTCTTAGATCAAACACAGTAAAAATTCAGTAACCATCACTACAGAGAATATATGATTGCACTTTCTGAATTGTTTTCTTGTGTGCTGCTTAAATTCAACCCTTTTGAGACAGGTAGAAGTGATTTTAGCCTTGCTTTTCCAAGACGTCGTCAAATTTGGCTTTGGCACTGATGGAGACATCAGGTAATTCGGTAAGATTTCAGCAGATCCCCAATGGCTTTTGTTACACAAAATTTTATAATACAAGTCAAAAACTGTTTTTCAGATTCCAGCTTTCCCGTGTTTCATGTTTTAAATTCATGTTTTCATGTGTTTCAAAGCTTTCAGCCAAAAGGAGTGCTGCACTCAGAAGCTGCTGACACAACACAGCAGACTCCCATCTGTCCAGATGAATGTACTAGAAGATGATTTTAGCAATGCTTCTTCTCCCAAATGGCAAAAGCAGCACTAAACAAATGTAGTCTCCTCAAAAAAAAAAAAAATCCCTTTAACAACAGCATGAAATCTCTTCCCATACCTATGATGCAAAGGTACAAACGGTGCTTTTCATTTCATAGAATCATAGACTTGTCAGGGTTGGAAGGGACCTCAGGGACCATCCAGTTCCAACCCCCTGCCATGGGCAGGGACACCTCACACTACAGCAGGTTGCTCACAGCCACATCCAGCCTGGCTGCAAAAACCTCCAGGGATGAGGCTTCCACCACCTCCCTGGGCAACCTGTGCCAGTCTCTCACCACCCTCATGGGGAAGTGCCTCCCCAGCTTTCCTGTTGGCCCCCGTCAGATATTGGAAGGCCACAATAAGATCTCCTCAGATCCTTGCCTTCTCCAAACTCAACAATCCCAACTCTCCCAGTCTGTCTCCACAGCAGAGGAGCTCCAGCCCTCTGCTCATCCTCATGGCCCTTCTCTGGACATATTTCAGCTCCTCCAGATCTTTCCTGTAATAGATGCTCCAGAACTGGACACAGTTCATTCTCCTTACTCACAAAACACAATCACTAACACCTTTGCCACAGTTAACAGTCTCAGGGCCTTTCTATGTCCTCTTATTGAACTTCTCTTCCTTCCTCCTATTTCAGGTTTCTGAAATATCCACCAGACCTCACTAGGCTACAAAAGGCACATTACAAGTGTTGAGAGCTTGCAGACTCACCTCATCATGGTCAATATCTGCATCTCCAGTGATTACGATGCGCTTCTCGATTCGTGTTTCTGATACCCCACCCTTGACCATCTACAGAGGACACAAAAACAGTGAAGAAAACACCTTTGTAATCACAGAATTACAGAATGGTTTGGCTTGGAAGGGACCTTAAAGATCATCTAGTCCCAAGCCCCATGCCATGGGCAGGGACACCTCCCATCAGGCCAGACGCTAAAAGCCTCATCCAACCTGGCCTTGATTACTATTCCCCATTCCTCCAAACCATCCTTCCCTGTTAGGCCAAGACACTCTCAGTGCTCCATCACCCTCCCCATTTGTCACTCTGCAGTCAGCCACACTCTGGCAGCTGCTAAACTTGATAAAAAACAAGCAATAGAGAGTTCCTTCTGTTTGAACAGATCCAGATATGCAGACAAACTGGAATTCCAACTCCTTCCATCATCTAGATCTGGCAACACAGAAATTCCAGGAGTCTTTCCTTTGATTTCAAGCCATCTGTCATGGACCTCTAAAGATGTTCCATTAAATACAAAGGTCATCTGATTTTCAGTTGGTCTGTTCAAGGACCTCAGTGAGATTTTCAATATACTTCACATGGCTGATGGAAACAGCTTTGTGCTTTGTTGCTTTGCTTCTTACTCTAATGATTGCATTTAGCTTACAGAAAAATTAACATTTTAGCTTACAAAAAAAATCTCACAGAAATAACAGAGAATCAAAGAATTGTTCTGGTTGGAAAACCCTCTAAGATCATCAGTTCCAACCACCAACCCAACAGCACCATGGCCATAATCTAGTAGCAAAACAACAATCACCACCACACTTTGGTAGTTCTTAACATACTCTGGCATGAAACACCACGAGACTGAAGGAGATGGCCTCTTGACACTGAGTTTCCTTTTCAAGCATGGAATGCAGAGCACCTCATTCAGCACCAAAAGATGCTTGCAAAATAATGCAGTGGTATAACCTGATTCTAAATATGCTCTAAACATCATCACCACAGGGCTTAGAAAACACTGTTTCAGGTTATCCTCACAACTAATGCCATGAACAGGGCTCCTGAGGACCTCAGACAAACCACTTACCTCACAAAGACTTAAGATGTCAGTGAATGATGAAAGGGCCAAAAGTGTAAAATATTAGGCACATACTCATTTAATAAACACAGAATTAAGTACTAAAAGCCCTAATAATATTTTCCTTCCTTTTACCTGTCCTGTTCCCAGTTTATGCCTATTAATTAGGGCATCTCTCTTCAAAATCTGTGTACAGGAGGATTAACTCTCACATGGCTGGAATGAATCCAAGCCATTTCAAGGCAGTCGTCTTCAATAAATTAGCAGATATATGAGAGAAAGTTCATGAAAGACTTTATTTTGAGGTGGTTTGGGGTATTTTTTCGTTCAGAGACTTTACCTTTGTGATGTGTGTAGTTGTGGTAGTCGAAATAGGCTCCGCTGTAAGTGTCTGTGTGCTCAGCATCAAACCAGCACTGTCACCAGCACTGCCATCAAACTGCAAGCAATTGAAAACATTGGAAGCATTTAAATGCTTTGTTTGCATAGGAGAACAGGTGTAGGGAAGGGACCCTCAAAGGTCATCTCATCCACTCCCCCTGCAGTCAGCAGGGACATCTCCAACCAGAGCAGGCTCCCCAGGGACACATCAAGTCTGACCTTGAAATTCTCCAGGAATGGGGACTCAAGCACCTCCCTGGGCAGCCTTTTCCAGTATTTCACCACCCTCATTGCTCAGAACTCCCTCCTGATGTCCAGCCTAAATCTGCCCTGCTCCAGTTTCAAACCACTGCCCCTCGTCCTATCAAACAAACCTTTCTAAACAGTCCCTCCCCAGACTTCCTGTAGGGCCCCCTCAGATATTAAAATGCTGCTCCAAGTCTCTTCTCCAAGGTGAGCTGCCTCAACTCCCTCAGCCTGTCTTCATAGGAAGGTGCTCCAGCCCTCTGATCATCTTTGTGGCCTTCTCTGGACCCTCTCCAGCAGGTCCATGTCCCTCTTGTGTTGGGGCCCCAAAGCTTGATGGAGTGCTCCAGTTGGGGTCTTCCCAGAGCAGAGGGGCAGGATCTCCTCTCTCCATCTCTGGCCATGCTGCTTTGGATGCAGCCCAGGCTGCCCTTGGCCTTCTGTGCTGCCAGTGCCCATTGCTGGCTCCTGTCCAGCTTCTCCCCCACCAGCACCCCCAAGTCCTTCTCTGCAGGGCTGCTCTCAATCTCAGCCTGGATTGCTATCAAGGACTGCCCCAACCCAGCTGCAGGACTTTCACTTGGCCTTATTGAATCTCATGACATTCTCCTCAGTGCACCTCTCCAGCCTCTCCAGGTCCCTCTGAATGCCATCCCATCCTTTAGTTAGAACTGAAACAGAAGCCATGCAAGCTTATGGAGCCCTGTAAGACTGCTGTTCTGGTTCACTGTTGTGGAAAATGTCCTCTCCAAGTTACATCTTCCTTTCAGGAGCAATGAATTAATCAAGTTCCCAGAACTAAAAACGAGCTCTATATATGCAGACAGCCACTAAGTCCTTATGTAACCCCACCCTGCAACTCCAGAAGCATGGCCACTTTGTCTACAAACACTTGACTTTCCTAATTCATAGCCAAAGGACCACCTCAGCTGCTAGAAAGAACTTACAGGTTTTTAAAAAACATCTTTTGGACACTATCTGTCTTGATCAACAAATAACTGGAATAAATATGAGACTGCAAACAATAAAAGCCCAGCCACGATACCTGTGGAGACTCATATGTGATAGTTTTCGTTTCTGTCTGAACAATGGGGACTTCTTTAGTGGAGATCTCAGTTCTCTGTGTGGCATCTGAAATGGTTACCATCTCTGTCTTCACTACTGGAGGCTGTGGTGCAAGAAACAAGCAATCAATTGAAAAGGCAGAAGAAGGTTTGTGAAGTGGACCCAGATAACAACCAAATACTCAAGAAAATCCTAACAGTAAGACAGCTGTTTGACTGCATTCCCAACCAAAAAGCATGCAGTAAATCAGGAAAGTGAAATGAAGACTAAGACACCAGCCCTCAAGCACCTACATAACATGGGAGAGTGATTCAATATCCTAGGAAGCTTGCCAAAGCTCTGTGTTTCAGCCACCACTACGCATCACAGAAGGCAGCCTCTACAACCAAGCTGCAACACAGCTGAAAATGAGTAAAAGAGCATCACTGGGGAAAAAAAAATAATAATAACCCCCCTAGTTTGCATCAAGAAGCTTAATAGCTAGCTCAGATCTCTAAGCTTCATCTTAGGATCAAGCTGGGAAAATGCCTATCACTGCTCTGTCAAACTGCAAATAAGAACTAGAAATTCCAAGGGAATTCTGTAGAAATTTAACTTTTTACTATGTCCTATTTCTGGAGCAGAAAACCAACTTTGATGACTGGGTTTTAAGTAGCCTCCATTTAATAGGTTCTTTTATCCACAATGCTAAAGAGCCATTTCATGAAGAGTTGGCTGTTGGTGTTCCCTACAGAATCCCCAAGACAGACAGTGAACATTTCACTTATCTTACTGCAGCAGACTTTCAGTATATTGAGGAACTTAAGAAAAACATAGCAAAGCCCTTTACTGTATCTCTAGATACGTAGGTTGCCATCTCCCACTGATCTGGGATGCACACAGAGGGAAAACCCAGGCCAAAAATACCCTTCCCACACACAGCAGCCCTTCTCTCCTTCCTCCAAAACAGCTGTTTTGAGGAAGTGTGAGAGCCTACAATTTCTCAAGCCTTAGACACCAATTCCTCCGCAAGGTTAAGCAGAACACCTCTTTATGCAGAAGGCAGCTAAAGGAAGAAGGGAAGCTGTCTGGATTGAAGTGCAAAGGAACAAAACTAAAATTGCTACAAGAAGCAGCAAGCAGGTAACTAGTAAAGAACCCAGCCAACTGTGGGGAAGCTCAGCAGAAGATCCTGACAACTTTGCAAAGAGATCCAGCCCTGTGCCTCATTTTTTGCCTTCCTGCTGCTTTATGAAGTTTGCCCACTAAGAACCCTGGGACCTCGTTTAACGACAAGTGATTGTGACTGGAACCCATGCCTGCTTCCCTACTGCATTAGGAGACTTTGGAGTAAGATTCATAGAATGGGTTGGGTTGGAAGGGACCTTAAGAGCTCATCCAGTTCCAACCCCCCTGCCATGGGTAGGGTCATCTCCCACTAGCCCAGGTTACTCAAGGCTTCATCCAGCCTGGCCTTGAACACCTACAGGGAGGGGACATCCACAGCCTCCCTGGGCAACCTGTGCCAGTGTCTCACCACCCTCACTGGAAAGAATTTCTTCCTCATCTCCAGTCTCAATCTCCCTTCTTCCAGCTTCCATCCATTGTCCCTTATTTTTTCACTACCAGCCCTTGTAAGAAGTCTCTCCCCAGCTTTCTTGCAGGCTCCTTTCAGGTACTGGAGGCTGCTATAAGGTCTTCCCAGAGCATTCTCCATGCTGATTGTGATCCATGCCTCATCCCTTGCCAATGCAGTGCTCTCACCTGTGCAATCTCTAGCCATACTTATTCCAGTCTCTAAAGCCATAATATTTTTTAAAAAGAAAAAAAGGTAAGAAAAGCAGGCAGGGGGAGGGGAGGCGGGAAAAAAGGAAAAATTTGTGCAGGTTATTTTGTAATTTCAATTGCCAATAGCTTTCCAATCACAATTACGTGTCATGGACATGTGTCAAAAACAATTGACAAGGAGACAAGACAAGACTGAAAACACTGGCAACATGTAAATAATCCATATCCACCATGTATGTGCATATCAAATAAGGGGGGCAGAGAAAGGAGGTGTCAGTCTTCAGAAGGTTTGCCTTACTGATGACTCTCAGTTCCAGCAAAAAAGTCAGAAACCATAGCTGAAGGAGACAGAATTGCACTGCTCATCAATGGTTTCCCCTTCCAAATGATCTGAATCCTGCTGGATGCTTGAAGAGTGGAAGGAATAGGAGAAGAAGAAAGGCAGGTCTATTTTCACCCCAAGAAGTACCTCTGCTTAGTCTAGTTGTCAAACTGTTTTTACCATTTACCTCAGAACAACAAATTATTTGTGGTGCAACATCAATGTCAACATGAGACACATCTCCATTGACTTTGAGCTGTTCTTCCTCTTTTTCTTCACCTAAATCTTGCTTAATTTCCTCTGACAAATTCTTCTCTTCTGTAGCTATGGTAACTGCATTTTCCTGGACCAAATCTTCAGCTGTAACTGGTGTCTGCTCAACTGGCACATTTAGTTTACTGCCTTCTGGTGTGGCTTCCACATGCTGTGTTTTTTCTTCGTGTTCTTTCCTTTTCATATCTTCCTCTTCTTCCTGTTCTTCCCTGATGACTTCCTCAATTGCCCTATGATGTGGCTGGTATTCTCCCACCTCTTCATCCTCACTCTCACTACTACTGCTGCTGCTGCTACTATCTGATGGTAATGATGAAGAGTCCTTTTTTGACAGATGTTCCACCTTACATGTCTCCCCAGCATCAGTGGCAACTTGCACTTTCCCTTTGTTGGTTTCCTCTACGACTAGTGTATCTTCTATCCCAACCTCTGCCTGCTTCTTCTCCTCCACTATGTCCAGAGTCTCATGTGAACTCTGTACAAAAAAACATGGATGAGGAAAAACAAAAGTAGAGTACATGAATAAATTAAAATGATGGAGACAACATTAGCTGATGGCTGGTTCATGTCATGTAGAAGACAAAAGATGGTTGTGATGGTTAACTGAAAAAGGAAGGAAAGAAAGAATGAAGATGGATTGGAAGTTAAGAGCCAAACTGAACTATAGAAAAAATCAGTAGAACCTTATCAGCATCGCTGACTCCAGCACAAGGCTCTTCTGCTCTGGAAGCATGTCTCTGTGAAACAAAAAAGCGATCAGAGGACAACAATCAATGCATGACCCTTTTCCACAGTGCAACACCCTCGAAGCAAGCTTTTAAGCAAGTATGTAGGTGATACTAGACAGATAACTGTTAGTCCCTGCAAGACTCACACAGAACTAGGCTCATTACCTTCCACTTCATTGCAATACTCCACAGGTAGGTAAGAATTAGGGGTCATTATTAATTAAGGTGAGAATTTCATTATGAAAGACTGCAAATAAAAGCATGAATGCAGTGGCCAGCAATGCTGTTGAGGAAGTTACTTCTCTGAGTTAATACAGGAGTTAAAAATAAATAACATCAAGGGAAAAAATAATTTTTAAACTTACTTAGCATTCCACAATCAGTTTATCATCATACAAAATAAAAAAGGCTTTGCTGTGAGATTTTAGTAGTTGCTCATCTTTGGTCTGTTACTTATGAAACCCAAGAGGTAAGAGGGAGGCTGCTGAGGGTGGTATGTTGTCAGAACAGCAACACAGGACTGCCCAGAGGATCCCATTAGGATTCAGGTTGGAGTCAAAGTGATGAGATGAAGCCAGCTGTATTAGTACTTGTTCCATAACAACATGATCTGCCATGGATGTCCCACAACAGCCCACCAGAGATTAGGCGTTAGGCAGAGCCTTTGTTTGGATCTAATACAATGTTAAGTGAGAATTCTGAAGCAGGATTTTAGTTCAGGTGGAAAGAATACAAAAATCAGCACATCATCTGTGACTTAATCCTAGCTTTCATGGCTGCCTACCAAGCACAGTACCTCCAGAGCACAAGCCGACAGTGCCCGGGAAGGTTAAGCCGGCACCAGTTACTCTCTCTGCGTGCTGCCAACACAGAACTGGGCTCCCTAGCTGAACCTCTCTCCCCTCCGGCACAAGCTGCCAGCTCCCCGGCCCTGCCACAGGACAGGTATGCAGCAGAACCCCGTCCTGGCCCTGCCTAGTCCCCAGACGGCAGCGGGACCTCCCCCCGCGACCCGCTCCCGGCCCGGCGCCGCCGGGGAGCGCGAAGCACCTGGGGCGGCGGCGCGGCCGAGGCGGCGATCTCCTCCCGCGCAGCGCCCTCTGCTGGCGCCGCGCTGGCGGCGGCGAAGGGCCGTCCGGAGCCCGCGCAAAAGCCCTCCTGACTAAACAAAATGGAGGCGATCTCCTCTGCCAGGCTCTGCGCGGGAGAGGCAAAGGAAAGCGTTAGATAGAGGCGAGCGCAGCGGGAGCCACCTACGAAGGAAAGGTTCGGCAAGAGAGAGACGAGACAAAGAGAAGGAGGCGGCTGGGAGAAGGCTGCAGGAGGACAGAGGGCACAGGGTTCCCGTGAGGGGAATGAGAGCGGAGGGGACAAAACCACCACAGCACACAGCTGTACTCCATGCATAGCACGGCAGAAAGACTGAAAGCATCTACAGTGACGAGGATGTGGCAAAGGGGACAGAAAGCTGCTGCCACCACAGCACACAGCTGTACTCTATGCATATCACACCAGAAACATTACAAACATTTATATTTACATGGATTTGGCAAAGAGGACAGAACGCTGCTGCCACCGCAGCACACAGCTGTACTCCATGCACATCACTCCGTGAGAATTACAAACATTTATATTTACACGGATTCTCCAAACAGAGCACTCATTCCATATTTACTGTTGGGAATTTTTTCCCTCTTTAAAAATCCATTTTTTAACACCTAATTGGCTGAGAGCCTCAGGGCAGCCTGATGATGTTTGCTTGCCAGAGGAAGTAGCCACGACACTGAAACAGGGTTTTCTTTCTAGTTTGTTACAGATACATTTTTAAAGTGCTTAAATAACCTAAGCAAGGTCATTTCTACTAAAGAGATTTTTTTTTCCAAAGAGTTTTTTCCCCTTGGGGAAACTTGTTTTATTCACCTAATAGGGTACATGTTGCTTTAAAGTATAAAATTACATAGTCTGCTCCATTTTCTGTAATACATATTTTCTATCCTGTACTTCTGGGCTATTTTCTGTATTCAGTGCTATAAATCTGCAGGGGTAAAGCAAACTTGTAAGCCTTGCGTGGGTACAAGCCTCTGAAAAGGCTAAAATTCTTGATTCCAGTTTTCCATGTGCAAGCTCTTGTACAAAGTAGAGGTAAACCCTGGTACAATGAAAAGGCAGCGATGCACTGAACACCTCACGTGGACACAACACACACTTGGGCAGCATTCACTGGTAGATTTGTCCCAGAAAAGAGCACCACAGAGAATCACAGAGCAGAGGCAAGCCAGGATGCCATGTAGACAACTGCAGTCCGTGCGGGCTCAACGTGTGAGCAGCGACGGAGAACCTGAACTGACATAAGTTACATCAATGCTACTGTGCATAAACTACAACACATATGGCATGCACAAGGACAGAGAAGGGAAAGAGTAAGAATCCTTCCTGGATTTTTTCACTACAATAAATATTTTAGAAGCAGCCAAGAAAATTTAATGCGAGTGCAAGCTACAGATTTTGCCCTCATGCAGCATTCGCTCTCCGTCAGGGATCCAGCAGTGTATCTCACCCTCACTTTCTTTCACTGTGCCCAATAAACATTCCAGGATTACATCAAAAGGCAAAAATGCTCATGATAACTCCTCCTACCATACTCAGATCCACCCATGGATCTGCTGTGTGGTTCCAGAGTATGGTAGAAGGAGTATCATGAACATTTTTGTGGTACCACAATGAACATCATGTGGTACCACATAGCAGATCCACCTGTGGTACCACCTGTGATCCTGGGAGAGAATCATAGAATTGCTCCAGTTGGAAAAGACCTCTAAGATCATCGAGTCTTAACTGTCAGAACCACTGTGGCCATTAAACTATGTCCCAAAGTGCCATGTCCAGACATTTTTTATGCACTGGAATTGGCTGCCCAGGGAAGTGGTGGAGTCACTATCACTGGAGGTTTTTAAGAGATTGGATGTGGCACTTGGTGGCATGGTTTAGCTGATGTCATGGTGTTAGATCATAGGTTGGACTTGATCTCAGAGGTCTTTCCCAGCCTCAATAATTCTGTGATTCTTGATCATGTTTTCTAACTACTCAGAGCAGTAAAAATAATAATCATTGAAAAAAAAAAAGTTAGGGGGGAAAACCCAATCTGTGGTCAAACTGTGTGCATCTCTCTCTCCTCACAAATGTATATCATTAAAGGCAGGCACATACCAGTCATCTTTTTGCATTTAAGGTACACCTTCACATTTTTAGGTCTTCTAATCTTTTAAAAAGAAAAACCCCAATCACGAATGTAAAATTGTAACCCAGTCCCCTGAGGAGGTCAAAAGGATTCAGTTTATAGAGAGAATTGGCGTTTCCCCATCAAATTACGGTAGTTACAATGATGTATCAGGCTGTGAAAGTGTTTACATTCCTGCCAAATTCTTCCTGGTCCACAGCCAGATACACTAACAAGAAATCCTGTTTACAAGCAGCAGAGGTGGGATGGATTAAAAAACCAAAAATAATCCCTTGTGAATATTCCTAAACTAACATTTCACATATTCACTTGTGACAGCTCTCAGGGTGTCACAATTTCTGTTATAATTAAGTCACAGATGCTGTGCATTGTTGGCAGTATGGTGGTACAGAAGTACAGTGGTGCAATGAGATATACCCAAAGTAACACTTCCCATACACTGAAAGATTACTTATTTGCAAGGATTGTCACCAGAGCAAAAGAATGAAGAAAAGAATCATAGAATCAGTCAGAGTTGGAAGGGACCACAAGGATCATCTAGTTCCAATCCCCCTGCCAAATAGAAAGAATACTAGCAGTGGTATCCCTGCTTTATTCTCCTCCAGAGTCCAGGAACAGGACTACTAGCACCAGCAGGTTTATCAGTTGAGGGTAACAAACTACAAACTTCTGTACATCCATCAACAAATCAGGATGGAAACAGCTTCCCAAACCTGTTACTGAAATAGGACTGACAGCTTTGCATTACACTACTTTTGTCCCAGTTCCTAGGTGGTGGAAAATAATCCAAAAGTGATGTGGAAGAGCAGCATCACAGTCGCTGCCCACGCTCACTACCACGCTGCCAGCACTCCCACTGCTAAGCAAGGGCTTTTGCTGCAGAGATGTTAACCCAGCTTATGGGGGAGAAGAAAAACCCCATAGGGGAGGTGCTTCAGCCCTCTGTCAAACAGCTGCAGACAATTACTTCCACATGGAATGGAAGCACATGGTTTGCTGTCATCCCACGTAAAGTGTAGGAACCTTCTGGTGAAAGTTTGTTTTTCTTCTCAAGAAGCAGCCACTCAGAACCTGACAGCTAGTTAGGTGTTCAAGCAGAACATTCATAGAACCATAGAATGGCTCAGGTTGGAAGGGACCTCAGAGATCCTCTACTCCAACCCCCCTGCCATGGGCAGAGACACCTCTCAACTGGCCTTGGCATGCATGTCTGTGTTGCTGGTGTCCATTTCTGTGTACATGTATAAACACACACACAGATCCTGCTTTTCAAGTCCACCTTTGTCTTTCAGGGGGGAAAAAAAGAAAAAAGAAAGAAGTGGCCAAGCGAGCCCACAGCAGCCACAGCAAAGAGGCAGGAGGTTTCAGGGCAGCCACCTGGTCAGCTTCCTCTGGTTTGGCTCCAGCAATCCATGGCCTTGCAGTCCATTGCTTCTCCTTCCCAGGCAGTGGTTTCACTTGGA
The DNA here is from genome assembly GCF_027791375.1 of Indicator indicator. Taxonomy (NCBI): domain Eukaryota; kingdom Metazoa; phylum Chordata; class Aves; order Piciformes; family Indicatoridae; genus Indicator; species Indicator indicator. The sequence goes on from NC_072036.1 coordinate 2,221,218, forward strand.
AAATGTGGTCTCCTTTTTTCTATTTGGTTTTCATTTTATAAAACCAGTGTAAATCAACAAGCAATGAGACAGACACACACTATACACATCAACATCAACCCATCTAAAAGTGACACAACATACTGGAGAGGGAAAAAACCCAAAACAACTGATAGCAAAGGACTGGGAGGGGGGGGAGGGGCTCAAGACAAATAAATCAACACAGCAAATACACACAACCACATACAACAAAAATCATGTTATACTTTTACATTAACATCTATTTTAACCCCAAAAATATATAGCTATAAAATGATGTGTCAGAGACATAGGAAAATTGGACCAGCATTTACAGCTAGGCATATATCACTGTGCATAGAAGTGTTCAGGTCCTGCTCAGAAAGCTGAGGACTAATTTTCTTGGCAGTAACCATAAATCAACAACAGTCATTAAAGAAGTGATCCATAGAGTCAGGGACTGCATTACCTGTATGCACATCCTCACAGCTCAGATTGCTTAAGGAGCTCACTGAAATAAGAGCTTATTAACAAAAATCAATTGGCAGCATCAAGCAAGCTTCACTGAAAGTTCACTTCTCTGGGGACCCAAGAGAATAGATTCATAGAAGGGTTTGGGTTGGAAGGGACATTCAAGATCATCCAGTTCCAACCCCCCTGCCACAGACAGGGACACCTCTCACCAGCCCAGGTTGCTCAAGACCTCATTCAACCTGGCCTTGAACACCTCCAGGGAGGAGACATCCACAGCCTCCCTGGGCAACCTGTGCCAGTGTCTCACCACCCTGTAAAAAATTTCTTCCTAATCCCCAATCCAGGAAGGAATTCTGGGGGACAGGACAACATTACACTTCGGAGGGAAGAGCAGAAACAGTGGTGAAATAAAAGGATAAAAATAAAACAGCAACTGCTTGCTCTCAGAGACTGGTTTGCTCTATGAAAGAAGCAGCAAGTAACTCTCCATAAAATTCAAAGTTTCTCATACAGCAGTATGAGAAATTTAGTTGGGTAGTTTTCTTGCCATCAGGATTCAAGATGGCATTTTTAGAAAACTACATTCCAAACTGTTTTAAGGTTCAGTCAGGAGGGAGGTATAGAGAAAAAAAGCAGGTAAATTAATTGTACAGACTTCTGGAGAGTCAACGTTCTCAACCACATTCCACACGTCCCAAAGGGGTCAGCACTGTAAAGGAGCTGAGCATCTAAGGTCCTCCTGAAGCACCACACAGGTTGAGTGTTTATGCACAAAGACAGGGGAAAGGAGGGGCAAGTTCTGCTGCCACTGTAAAGTTACCTACATCAGCCTGTGTAAAGCAGGGTGAAATTTAAGCTGTCCTCAGCACACAGGAAAATTCTGGCATCACCTCCAGGTTTCCCTTGGGATTCTAATGCAGTTCTCGTAGAAGACTCAAACTCCGCACATTAAAATCAAGCGGTGAAAGGTTACTGTACACTGAACACAACACATCTTCCAATAGCCAGACCCTGTTCATCTAGAGAAAAAGCAGAGGGCTGCAGGGGCAGGCATGCAGAGGAGTGCTGAGGTGACATACCCCCGGTGTCTGGAGGGCCAGAGGTGTGATGCGGCGCTTTTCCCACTCGTTGGGGCGCGGCTCAGGTGTGGACTCCATGAAATTGCGCTTGAGCTCACTAATGCTAGCCTGGTGTTTCAGTAAGTCCTCCTGCGTCTTATCCAGGTCCTAGCAACCCACGGCGTGAAACAGGGGAGGACAAAACACGACAACAGAAGCAAACTTAACTGGACAAAATGAAAACAAAAGGAAAAAACAAACAAGCACATGGAAAGCAAACCAAGGAAAGTGCCTTGTGTCTGAGAAGCTGCTCTTTGGGCTCCCTTCAAAGAGTTTAAGGCTACAAGGGGAACAAGATTGCTTAGTTTTGCTTCTGAAGAGCTTTTCTTCTTTGGGCAGCCTTAAGGCTATAGGGCACACAAGATTTTCTTGGGTGTGTTTTTGTAATGAAAGACCACTCAGACACAGTTTCTACCCTATTTTAAAGCAAAAGTAATGTTGTGAATGGGTAAGACAGAACTATTTCCATCCAAAACACAAAGCCACCAGCACCTTTAAGCAATCATCATTTCCAGTTGTTGCTTTTGTGTCACATTTGTAAGCACAGAAGCAAACATTTTGGGATACTGCACAACTAAGATGACTGAAGGTAGCTGTAAGAAAGATCAGTCTTAACAAAAAAGACATCGGGAAATTGGAGCTTTCTTGATCTTCACTGAAGTGTCACCAAAACCTGCTTAACCTCAAAGGGACTACTCATTGTGCCTATCATGTAGGCTTCAACTTACTGGAAGAATCCAACCCAGACCATTCTGTGATTCTGTGATTAAAAAACTTAATTCCATGTTTAAGAACCTGACAGCAGACACAGCACCGAAGTTGAGATAGGTTTTGTGCATGCCAATACTCAAGAGATATTCTATCTAAACTGCACCTACACAGGCAAGTGCCTGAGGGGACAACCAAAGAGTGCGTATTGAATCCAGGCATTGGAACAGGCTGCCCAGAGAGGTGCTGCAGTCCCCATCCCTGCATCTGGGGACATGGTTTGATGGCCATGGTGGTGCTGGGTTGATGGCTGGACTCAATGATCTTAAGAGGGCTTTTCCAACCCAAACAATTCTATGAATTAGATTTTGGGATGATCCTTTGAGGCTAAGCTGCAACACCTTGGATCAAGTAACTACAAGCTAGTCTTTAACTTTATACCAGATATAGGAGCAGACATAAGGGTCAAGAGCTACACAGAAACACAACTGTTCTGAATCATAGAATCATTAAGATTGGGAAAGCCCTCTAAGATCAAGTCCAGCCTCCTACTAGATCACAATGCTCAAGGCCTCATCCAGCCTGGCCTTGAACACCTCCAGGGTAGGAGCCTTCACAACTTCTCTGGGCAACCTGTTCCAGTGTCTCACCATGGTCATGGTAAAAGGCTTCTTCCTAATGTCAAATTTAAATCTAGCTTCTTCCAGTTTGAAACCATTACCTCTTGTCCTGTACCACCATGCCTTTGTAAGAAGTACCCCCCCAGCTCTTCTGTAGCCACTTCAGGTACTAGAAGGCTGCTCTAAGGTCTGCCCAGAGCCTTCTCCTTTCTAGGTTGAACAAACCCAACTCTCTTAGCCTGTCTTTACAGGGGAGGTGCTCCAGCCCTCTGTTCATCTTCATGGCCCTCCTCTGGACATCCTCTAACAGTTCCATGACTTTCCTGAGAGCTCCGGAGCTGGAAACAGTACAGCAGGTGGGGTCTCACATGAGCAGAGCAGAAGGGAAGAATGATGTTCAGCCCTCAGAGCTGTTTGGTGCTGCACACCTAACTCTGCACACATGCACTTTCACTTCTAGAATGGTTTGGATTGGCAGGGATCTCCAATGGTCATCCAGTCCAACTCCCCTGCAGTCAGCAGGGACATCCTCCACTAGATCAGGTTGCTCAGAGCCCTGTCCAGCCTCACCTTGAGTATCTCCAGGGATGGGGCCTGAACTAGCTCCCTGGGCAACCTGTTCCATCATTGAGCACTAAGAACCGCTCCTCTTTTGAAAACTCAGTGTTGTCCCAGGCTCAGTGCTTCACTTTGTGTCTAAGACTAGGACAGGAGACATTAAAGATGTCCCCATGAAGTGAGACTTTGCTGAGTGAAGTAAGACCTTATGCCAAAGAGCTTCTATCACTCCAGTGACGCTCACAGCAATCACATCACAATGGTGAAACTTGGCTAGACACAAGGCACATTTCTTGGACTTGATCAAAGCACATTTATGCAATAAACACTTCCAGTGCTTTAGTAAGTTACACACAAGCAGAGTTTCAATAGTGATCAAAAGCTGCAGAAAGCCAAAAACGTATTAGTTGGGTTACTGTGAGCTGTACATCTCCTTAGTGCTGACCAAAAGTAATGGCTGGGGGTTGTGAGAAAGGGAATTATTTGTAGCCCTATCTGGATGAATACAACAGGGACAGCAGTAGGATTGTCTAACAACTCTTTGGTTGCTAGCTTATGTATTAGCCAGGAGGTAAATGACTGCTTATTGCTATAGACAGTCTGGATAGAATAATCCAGATTAACAGAAGTGGGAATCTCTCCTTCAGTGACAAAGCACTGTGCATTCACACGCTGCTCAAAGCTCACTGCTGCTGCTCAGCTTCAAGGAAAACCAAACTTTAGGAAGCAAGGATTACCTCCTTTTGAAAAGTGAAAAAATAAAGCAGAGGTTTCAGAACCGTATCAAAAAAATCCCATTAAAATTTTGATCCTCACAGATACTTCTCACAGCTCCTAAAATCAATTGGCATCAGAAGCAGCATTAATTTTGTCATGCTTCTCCCAATGCTTGTACCTCACTAACTCCAATCATTCAGATAAAGCATTTGATAAAGGTTGATTAACTCGTCAAAAATAGAAACTCTGCTCAGCAGAAGATGCAAACACTGAGAAGCAATGAATTAAAAAATCCCATTTAGGATTATGAACTGGACTTGTGTGTTTGCTTTATCTAAGCAGGGTTAATATTCCCAGCTGCCACCTCAAATACATCTGGCAAAAATGTTTGTTTGGGTTGTGGTTGGGTTTTAGTTGGTTGGTTGGGTTTTGGCTGTTTGGTTGGAGTTGGTTGGGTTTGGTTGGTTGGGTTTTGGCTGGTTGGGATTGGTTGTTTGGTTGGGTTGTGGTTTTCTGGTTGGGTCATGGTTGTCTAGTTGGGTTTGGTTGGGTTTGGTTGGTTGGTTTGGTTGGTTGGTTGAGTTGTGGTTGTTAGATTGGATTTGGTTGGGTTTTGGCTGGTTGGGTTTGGTTGGGTTGTGGTTGGTTAGGTTTTGGCTGGTTGGCTGAGTTTGGTTGGTTGGGTTTTTTGGGGGTGGGGTGGTGTGTCTTCATTTCTCTTTTGTTTTCATTTTGTTGTTGCTGGCTTTAATTTAAACTCAGAAACTCTCATGCTAACATGCAACATTTCCAAGCTGGCTTTCCCCCATGCACTTCATGCATTGTGTCCGTAACAGCCTGCAGGTGACCTCCCATCCCATGCAGCCTGGCAGCCCGTGAGAAGGGAAAGTGTTTTCTTAGACTATATACAAACCTCCAACATTAAATTGCTATGTCTGACATAAATATTTTCCCCGTCTACTCTCAAGGAATTGCTCTGTGAAATTAAGCCACATACAAACAAACAACAATGGATTACAATAAAATTAAAATAAATGAAAAAAAACCCCAACTCACAGAAAATGCACCATCAAGTAAATAAAGCCCTTAGAATCAGACAGCTAAGATGGAGGAAATAAAAGGGTGAGGTGGAAAGGCACTAAATCCACAGAAGGTTCAGGCTGCTAGCAGGGCAGGCAGCTGCAGCCAGAGGAAGTTGTAAATAAACAACCATGCACCTTCTGCTCTGCTTCCTCCTCTTCGGATCCCACCTACGTGAGCACGTGGCAAAGGACCAAGAAAAGGAGCTGTTAGCAGAGGCTCCCAGAGCAAGGCAGAGGCTTCATCTCTTTGCAGTGCTGCACAGGGTGCTGCATGTTACAGACCTTCACTGGCCCGGCCCCGGCTGCCGACACTGTTAACCACTTTGGTCTTCCTTCACCTATATTGGCGCAGAATGGCTGAAGGCATATTTGGCATAAGTGGCATGAAAAATGGAAGCTTCACACTGGGTCCCTCTTTCTTGCTCTACTTTTCAGCGTTTTCCCAGGTGGAAATTTAAGAATGAACAAATTAAAAAAAAAAACAACAATGATATGTGTAACTTCAATGGGAAGCACCTTGAACTCTGGAACAGGTGGATGGGAAGATGGAATCCAATGCATGAGTTCTTTTGGTGAGAGAGCTGAGGAGTCGAGGCAGACACCTGAATGCTGTATTTACAAACTGCAGTCATTATTCTAGGAGTGTGGCTGTCTTGGGATCAGTTATTTGCACTCCATCCCTCTTCTTAGGTCAGTGTATTCCTCCTCAAGCTGCACTGCACTCTGCTGGAAATGAGAGCTCATTTCCCTGCCCTTCCTACATGTGCTCTGCATGCCTTAAAGGAATAACCTTCTATAAAAAGCAAAGCACCTCCCATTCATTCCAGAGCTACAAACACCATCTGCTCAGCTTAGGAAAAGATGCACTTAGAAGTCACCCCTGTGCAAGTACAAGAATCTGAGGAGGAGTGTCCTTGCTGCCCTTGCTGTTGCAGTTTGGGTGCTGTGTGAATGCACACAAGGGGGCACAGAGCACATTTCGATGCATTTCTCACTGATCTGGGGTTCTGGTTTATATTTATGTTACAAATGATGGATTGAATCAGGTTACAGAAAATTTGAGGAAGGCTTTAAAGTCATGGTTTTCATTCTTTTAGCAGCCCTAGATTGGTGTCTGTAATGGCACCACCTTGTGTTTGGTTTGTTTTCCATATGCATCTGGCATTGGTTTAATCACCTTAACAAACTTTGTTAAATGTAACAGTAAACCCTGGGTTTGATGTTGTTTTGGTTTTGGTTCTCCTTTTAAGATCAAAATAACAGATGTTTATTTTCTGGTGATATTAAGGCCATTTTGTCAACCCCTCCAGGTGATCAGAGCAATCTGTCAGTGTGACAGAGGCTTCTGCACAGCAGTGCTCAAAGGGAATTGCAAAGAATGCTCAGACTCCAGTGATTAAAGTCTAACACAATCTGCAATCCCTGCTAATGAAGGCAATCAAGTCTCCTCAACTGCTACTAGAGATTAATCAAAGCGCTTCAAAATAATAAATTTTTAAAAAATAATTTTAAACACCAACAAAAAAACCCCAGTGAACAATAAAAAAAGGCGGCCTTGGACAGACTCAACTTTGCACACTCCCTGTAGAGCAGAAATATCTGAAGTGTGTAACAAGAAGAAAGCTGACTTTAAAACATTCCCTGTGTTCTGAATTCATCTGTTAGGAATTTCCCTTTTCAGATCTGTTTAGAGCCTTGGAGATGTGCATTTTAATGCAAACCAACAGTGCAAGCAGCACATCTTGCAAAGAGTGCCTTGGACTAACCTCTCTATTGTTGCACAGCACTCTTCAGTACTCAGATTTGTGTGCTTGGAAACATTTTGAGCTACAAACTGACTCAAGCTGCAGTGCAGTACCTGTGGAATCTAATGAGAGGATGCATGCTGTAGGAATTCAGGCAAACAAAACAGCAGGGAGCTAGTGACTGGAAATCCTGCAAGGGCAATTTTCCACAAGCAGCACAAGCAAGGAAGCTGCAGACATCCAGGGGTGTGTTTATCTAGGAGCAGGCATGTAGGTAGATACAGCCCTGGAGCAGGAAGTGTGCAAAACTGAGCGAGCCTCTGGGAGAGAGAGCAGAAGAGCTAAATGCAAATGTCAGCACTCAGGCAAGAAAATTACACAGCTCCTCTTCCTCTGCCTTGTCACTTAGGTCATTGCCATTAGAGGTACTAAAGGAAGTGACCTTAGGCTCCAGGTAGCAGAGGGACAGAGCAAGAGGAAGGGAAAACGTGAGTGAAAAAGGAATGGACTGGAAAGCTGACAGAAGCAGCACGAAGATAAAGAGAAAAGAGGGGATGAAGGAAGGAGAGGTAATAGGAACATAGTGCTGAAGGGCAGGTGGGAGGAAAGAGATGCAAACATCAGGAAGGCTGGGCAGGGTGATATAGCCATCCTCATCCAGGAGGGAACGGCAGCGGAACGAGAAGCATCTGATCAGGCTGAGCGAGACACACAGCTCGGTGCCTTTGTAGGCATCTGGCAGGACTCTTCCCTCCACAGCAGGGGAGCCTGCACTAGCTAGGGCCCTCATGGAGTCAAAGATGCTCAGTGAAGCTGTTTCATTTGTGCTATGGTCTGGTGTTTCTTTCATGGAACTGCACTCTGAGGTGTCTGTCATGGTAAGGAGGGCCTCCCCTAAGGGATCTTCCTCTGAGATGTCTGAAAGCATGTCAACCTCGGGGACAGGGGACAGGTTTCTGAGGTGGGATGACACAGGATGGATGGGCAGTGATGATGATGGGTGTAGGTGGCTGAGCTGAAGAAAAAAATTCTGTGCACAGTGAAAAATGAAAGCACAACAAAATGCAAGTTTGAAGGCACAAGAAGAGGGGAAAAAAAAGAAATTACTGGTTAGTGAAAATTCTTCCTTAGAAGCAGGGGTAGCTCTGCTAACACCACAGAAATGCCAAGTAAGAACAGAAATCCCCTGGTGTTTCACAAGCAGCCAGCTTGTTTACTTCATTGGCTTATGAAAGGAACCCACTCCCAATGGTTTCTTCTCAGGCTGTACAGAACTGTGCACTTTTGAACTTGAGAACTCTGGAAACCCTCCCTTCCAGCAGACATTCAGACATTCAGAGCTGTGGCAGGAAGGTCAGGGGACAGTGCAGTGCAGGCAAGAGAAGCTGGCACTTGGATTCTTGGGTTTAGAAACATTTCCTCTCAGACTTGAAGAGAGCCAGAAAGGAGAAGTCTCTGTGCTAGAGGGCAAAGCAAGCTGCTCACAGAATGGGCAACAAACCTTCACTTAACAGCTTCCTGGAACAACAGCCCAGAATAATAGGGGTGGGGTTTGGGGACTGTTTTCTTTCTTTTGGTTAAAATATTGATAGATCATTGCCACTTTGAAACCAAGGGAGTATCATCACTTTATCAAGTCCAAAGTAAAACCAGAATCGTTTGGTTTACTCTTTTTCTCCCATAATGAAGCTCTGTGTCTGTGTCTTTTTCCTAGGCTAATTCCAAACTATTTCAACTTGACAGCAAGCAAACGAACACAAAAAGCAACTGTTTGTATTTGCTCCCTTCCTAGACTTGAATGCAGTGGAACAGGTGAACTGCACAGAGATTCCCTAGGAATCAAGTGGGGAGCTAGCTTGTAAAACTGCTTGAGAACAAAATGACTCTTTAAATGGGAAAGAAAGTTCTGGAAAACTGCCAAAGAGAGAAAAAAAAAAGGACAAAGAGAAAAAAAGTGGAAAAGAAAAAAATATAATAGAAAAAGAAAAAAGTGAAAAAGAAAAGAAGATAAAAAGAAAAAGGGGGATTTTTTTTAAAAAGAGAAAAAAAGGAAAAAGAAAAAAGATAAAAAGGAAAAAAGTGGGAAAAAAGGTAATAAAGAGAAAAAGAAAAAAGGGAAAAAGAAAAAAGGGAACAAGAAAAAAGGGATAAAGACATAAAAAAGGAAAAAGAACAAAAGAGAAAAACAGGGAAAAGAAAATGGAGAAAAAGAAAAAGGGAAAAGAAAAAAGGGAGAAAGAAAAAAGAGAAAAAGAAAAAAAGACAGAAAAGAGAAAAAGAAAAAAACGAGACAAAAAAAAAAGAGAAAAAGAGAATCCAAGAGAAAATCCAGGTAGCAGATTTTAGCTGATAACCTGAAGAAATTGTTTACATCAAATCATAAAAGATCTAAATTTAATTATTTTTAACTATTCCTGAAGTAGCTTAAAGAAACAAGACAAACAAATGTGGGTGTTTTTGCAAGAGGACCAGAGTGAGGCACTCAGCTTTCCACAGGACTCTACACCACAGTCAGATCCAAGCTGTTAAGGATGCAGTCATTGTGCACTGGCTACCAAAGCACTGCTGCTGCCTCTGGTGAGGCTGTCAGGATCCAGCCTGCAGGGTGCACACAGTGTGGATGCAGCCATCCTTTGTTTGCAAGTCTGGAACTGGAGGCAGTGACTCCAACATTGTTAACCTGTTGAAAGCCTTTTCTTCAGCAACTCCTGCAGGCTTACTGAGGATCCCAGTGCAATGTATAGCAATAAAAGCAAGCCCAGGTCAGTTCCACTGGGGAGTCTGCATCCTCTTTTGCTCACACCCCCCTCAGGTAAGCATACAGAAAGCACCTGCCAGTTGTTCTTAGCTTTCTGTGTGACAGTCAGGAGTGACAGGCCCTCGACACATGGACACACACCACAGCAACAAAGAACTCTGCCGTCAAAGCCAGCTGTACCTTTCCATCCTGAGTCAGCTCTAACTGGGGAGTTTTGAGTGGGCTTCCATCTTCTTCTTTGCCACCTTCTTTCAACTTGGCCTGACCAGCAGCTTCTATGTCAAGGATTTTAACTCCAGCAGCCTGCCCTCCTGTAGCAGGGAAGTCTCTTAGACTTAGGTCTGAGATACCCATGGGAGCTATCAGAGAACAAAATCATTTTGGTTAATTGAGGTAAGTTGCAGCATTTTGTTTTTTAAAGACTTGTTAACAAAATGATTTTAAACTGAAGGAGGGGGGAAACTGGCCCAGGTTGTCCAGAGTAGTGGGAGATGCCCCATCCCTGGAACCATTCCAGGCCAGGGTGTTTGGGGCTTTGAGCAACCTGCTCTAGTTGCAGATGTCCCTGCTGACTGCAGGGCATTGGACTGGATGGCCTCTGAAGGTGCCTTCCAAGCCAACCCATTCTATGATCCCTTGGTGATGCCAGGCATGAGCAATACAGGTTAGCTATTGAGCAACAATTTTCATCTTGTTAGCTTTTGCAAAATCCCTGTGGTTCTCACAGCATACTGCTGAGCAGCAATGTGCCCTTGCCATAAAATGTGCACTTACTGTGTCGGGGGAAAAAAACTTCACAGCATCAAGTAGGTCTTTAATTATCAACTTTTTGATTAGTCTTGGAAGAAGAGCCTGAGGGCTGCCCTCATTCATGGTTATAGAGATGTGCAGGGCAGTGTCAGAAGGACGGAGCCAGGCTCTGCTCAGGGATGGCCAAGGACAGCACAAGGGGCACTGGGGACAAACTGGAGCAGAGGAGGTGCCATGGGAACAGAAGGGAAAACTTTGTCACTGTGAGGGTGCTGGAACCCTGGAGCAGGCTGCCCAGAGAGGTTGTGGAGTCTCCTTCCACCTAGGTAGTCCAGCTCTGTCAGGGGGTTGGACTCAATGATCTTTCAATGCCCCTTCCAACCCCTGCCATTCAGTGATTCTGTGTGGCAAGACTGAAGGTATTGACCTTGTGACTGTGCAAACCACCACAGCCAAAAGGGTAAGAGGCAGCAGTGCTGTGTGGAAATTGACTATTCTGAGAGCACAGTTTTATTGGAAATAGGCATGCACAGAACTGTCACAGCTGTGCATTCTGGAACCTGAGCATGACTGCAGAGACAGCAGCTCAGCTACAGTAAGGCTCCTCCTCCCCTACATGCTTGTGAAAAATGGGAGGGGGAAATACTGACTATTTATACTTGGATACAGTCAAAGCACAAGACAGTGAAAGGCATTCACTTAGGTATTTATATTATTTCCTAGAATCACAGAGTGGCAGGGGTTGGAAGGGACCTCCAGAGATCACCCAGTCCAACCCCCCTGCCAGAGCAGGGTCACCCAGGGCAGGTCACACAGAACACATCCAGGTGGGGCTTGAAAGTCTCCAGAGAAGGAGACTCCACAACCTCTCTGGACAGCCTGCTCCAGTGCTCTAGCACCCTCACACCAAAGAAGTTTCTCCTCATGCTGAGATGGAACTTCCTGGGCTCATGTATCTATTGCCCCTTGTCCTATCCCAGGACAAAGAGCCTGGCCCCTTCCTGACACCCACCCCTCAGATATTTGTAACCATTGATCAGATCCCCTCTCAGCCTTCTCCTCTCTGGGCTAAACAGCCCCAGGGCTCTCAGCCTTTCTTCATGGGAGAGATGTTCCAGTCCCTTCATCATCCTCATAACCTCTGTTGGACTCTCTCCAGTATTTCCCTGTTCCTCTTGAACTGGGGAGCCCAGAGCTGGGCACAATCTTCCAGATGCTGTTTGATGCAGTAGAACAGAATGAATGTGCAGGATGGCTGCCAGGGTCAGGCGCCACAGCAGGAATGAGACAGGAGAATCCATTAATTTCAGCAGCTTCAATAAACACAGCTTTGAGAGAAGTTTATTCCATTTAGCTTCATTTACCTTCATTCATCATCCTCTGCACTGCCTCCATGTGCCTTTGCTATACAAAGCCAAGTTGAGGGGAAGATGTGTCTCCTGGAGTACCTTTGAGGGGCATTTTCTTTTGAAAACACTCTCAGCTTCACATCAGAGACTTCCTCAAGTTACTGAGAAGACAAGGCCAGCAGATGGCAACCGTGGGATTTGGGATACTAGGCTTTCAGGGTTGCATTTAAACTTCTGATTCCCTCTTGGGTAGCAAGCAGAGGTTTACATCCCTAATGTGACACAAACTCCTGACGGAGTAGCTTAGGCTGGAACTTCTGGAGGTAAGTCAGTCCAGCCCTCTGCTCACAGCAGGTCCAGTTAGAGCAGGTTGTTCAGAGACTTGTTCAGTTGAGTTTTCAGCATATCCAAGATCTTTTTAAACAGAAGAAATGAATCCTGAGATGTGTTGTGCCTCAGCTCAAGGGCACCCCTTCACTGCCTCATGGGCACCTCATGGCTCTGTCTTCTTCATCCTGTCCCTGTAGGTAGCTGTACACAGCAGTATCTCACTGAAAGCTTAGGTACCACATTCCTCTCAGCCTCTCCTCATGTATTATGGACACCAGGCCCTTACTGGCCTCACGGCAATATGTCAATGCCCACCTAACACTGGGGAGTGCAACAATAGACACAGTACTCCAGATACAGCCTTCAGGAAGTACTCCATGGACAGGAACAATTTCTTCTGATATGCTGTGCTCTGGCTAACACAGCCCAGGACACAGATGGCTCACAGCTGGCTTTCTTTGCTCCAAGGGCACACTGGTGACTCACATTCAATTTGTCCAGCAGGAGAGTCCCCAGATCCTTTTCTGCAAAGCTGCTTCCAGTGCACCTACTGGTAGTGCTCCTCCTCAGCTGCAGGACTTTGCTTTCATTTTAAGGGCCACAAGGTTGATCAGAGGGCTGGAATACCTCTCCCCTCAGGACAGGCTGAGAGAGTTGAGGCTGTTCACTCAGGAGAGGAGAAGGCTCCCAGGAGACCTTCTTGTGGCCTTCCAGTATCTGAAGGGGGCTACAAGAAATCTGGGGAGGGACTTTTTAGGCTGTCGGGTAGGCCTAACTGGACTGGGAGGAATGGAGCAAAACTAGAAATGGGTAGATTCAGATTGGATGTTAGGAGGAAGTTCTTCACCATGAGGGTGGTGAGACACTGGAACACGTTGCCCAGGGAGGTGGTAGAAGCCTCATCCCTGGAGGTTTTGAAGGGCAGGTTGGATCTGGCTCTGGGCAACCTGCTCTAGTGTGAGGTGTCCTTGCCCACGGCAGGGGGGTTCGAACTGGATGATCCTTGGGGTCCCTTCCAACTCTGACAATTCTGATTCCATGATTGTTGAATTTCCTAAGATTCCTTTCACCCCATTCCCTCCAGCATGCTGCAGCCCCTCTAGTGAGGGTGAGGTGGGAGTGGAGCAAGGGCAGCCCTTGCAAGGACAAGTTTTGAGGAACACTGGCATGGGACACAGTGCTCACTAAGGGCAGGCAGTGCAGGTGCGCCCACCACAGAACTGCTTGTTGGAAGTCCACACTCACAGTGTGAACCCACACCTGGGACATTTCTTGAGAAAGAAACAGGATTTGACTTTGAATGAACACAGGTTGCAACAATGACACCGTCTGCAGATGGCAACACCAGCAAGATGCCTTCCACGCTGCCAGAAAGAGCTGGTTCCATTTGAGAGGGAAGCAAAGGTGACTGAGGGGAAAAACAACACACGAAGAATGAGGCTTCATTATGCTCAAAAGTTTGACTGTATGGTTCTGTAAGAGTGAAAGTTTGGGCCTGAATATATATGTGTACATATCTGTATTCATAGAGTCATAGAAGTGTTTAGGTTGGAAAAGCCCGCTGAGATCATCCAGTCCAACACCAACCCAACCCCACCATGGCCTTTGAACCATCTCCCCAAGTGCCACAGCCACACCTTTCCAGAACACCTCCAGGGACGGGGACTCCACCACCTCTTTGGGCAGCCTCTTCCAATCCCTGACCACTCTTATAGCAAAGAAATTTGTCCTCATCTCCAACCTAACCCTTCCCTGGCACAATTTCAAGCCATTTCCTCTCCTTCTTTTACCCCCAACTTCCTTTCAGGGAGCTGTAGAACAGCCTCCTCTTCTCCAGATTAAACAATCCCAGTTCCCTCTGCTGCTCTTCTCTCACTGAACATGAGCTGCTTGAGGATGCAGTGCTCCAGGAGGGGTCTCAGCAGAGCAGATCCCCTCCCTGTCCTATTGATCTGACTGCCTTTGATGCAGCCCAGCACACAACTGCCCTCTGGGTTGCCAGTGCCCACTGCTGTCTTAAAATGATACAAAACTAGGAAAAGCAACTTTTTTTGTCTTTGCTTTTTGGTGACCTCGCCAAGGTCAGTGTGTTATCTTCAGCCAGAAGAGAAAAAGAAACAGCAGCTAGACAGCCCAGCAAGTTGCCCTGACTGCAGACTGCCCCACTTTGTTTTGAATAGTAGTTCTTAAACATTTCTATCTGTCCAATGGAAGTGTTTAGAACAATCATTATTTTGCTTTCTTACACCCAATAGTGACTTATTTACACTCTTTAGCTTTCTCTGCTTGAACTTTGCAAAGAAAAATTAAAGAGACAGTTTCAAACCATCACAAGACCCCTTCAGGCCAATCCAGAGCCCCAAAGACCCTGCTGAGCAGTTGTACTGCAGGGCACATAGTGCACACCTGCCCTGCAGAACAGAGAGGAGCAGTGAACACAGATGCTCTGTATCCTCTATGGATCCCCTGCAGCAGTGCCACATGATTTAGGCAGTGACTTTACTTCATGTTTAGGGCACATGAAACTGACAAGTAACCAAAGTGGCTGCTCCTCAGATCACCCATCAGAAATGCATAGCCAGAAGATCCAGAGAGGTGAGATTGTGCCACTGTGCCCAGCTCTGGAGCCCTCAGTATAGGAAGGACACAGACCTTATGGAGAGGGTCCAGAGGAGGGCCACCAAAATGATCAGGGAGTTGGAGCAGCTCTGCTACAAAGAGAGGCTGAGGGAGCTGGGGGTGTTCAGCCTGGAGCAGGCTCCAGGGAGACCTAACAGCAGCCTTCCAGTACCTGAAGGGGGCTACAAGAAGGATGGAGCAAGACTGTTTGCAAAGGCCTGCAGGGACAGGACCAGGAGCAGTGGCTTCAAACTGGAAAAAAAACAGATTTAGGTTGGATGTTATGAACAAGTTCTTTACTATGAGGGTGGTGGAACACTGGAACAGGTTGTCCAGGGAGGTGGTTGAGGTTCCATCCCTGGAGATATTCAAGGTGAGGCTGGACAAGGCTCTGGACAACCTGATCTAGTGGAGGATGTCCCTGCTGACTGCAGGGGGATTGGACTGGATGACATCGGGAGCTCCCTTCCAACCCAGACCATTCGATGCCTCTATGACTGCATGACATCGCCAGCAAGGTGCTGGTCAGCCGGGGGTGACGCCAGCGGGTGCCAGCACGGCCCGGGGCCGAGCCCTTACCTCCGTCCAGGCTGCCGGGGCCGCGCCTGCTGGAGGCGCGCGGGAAGACGGGGGCGGGGCGGTCGATGAGGCTGCTGGCCTGCCGCGACTGCGCCTGCGTGCGCCCGCTGTAGCGGAACTTGGAACCCAGCGACAGGAACCTGGCCTTGGCTGGCTGCTCCGGGGACACCAGCCTGCAACGAAAGAAACACCGGGGAAGCCAGCGGAAAAGGCTTTGCGTTATATACTTAGGGAGGTGCTGTAGAGCTGCTTGACAAGGGGGAAGTCTTGCACCTAGGAAAGAACAACCCCATGGAGCAGGAGAGGTTGGGGACTGAGCTGCTGGAGAGCAGTGAAAGGGAAGAGGACCTGGGGGTCCTGGTGGATGGGAGGTTGACCACGAGCCAGCAATGTGCTCTGGTGGCCAAGAAGGCCAAGGGCAGCCTGGGGTGCATTAGAATGGCTGTGGTCAGTAGATTGAGAGAGGTTCTTCCTGCCCCTCTACCCTGCTAAGGCCACATCTGGAATATTGTGTCCAGTTCTGGGCTCCTCAGGTCAAGAAGGACCTCGGGGAACTGCTTGATAGAGTCCAGCACAGAGCCACAAAAATGATGAAGGCAGTGGAACATCTTCCTTAGGAGGAGAGCCTGAGGGAGCTGAGGGCTCTGTAGCTTGGAGAGGAGGAGCCTGAGGGTGACCTCATTGCTGGTGATAAAGATGTGCAGGGGGAGTGCCCAGAGGCTGGAGCCAGGCTCTGCTGGGGGATGTCCAATGCCAGCACAAGGGGCAGTGGTGGAAGCTGAGCCAGAGGAAGTTCCATGGAAACAGGAGGAAGAATTATTTCACTGTGAGGGTGACAGAGCCCTGGAACAGGCTGTCCAGGGGGCATGTGGACTCTGCAGATATTCAACACCTGCCTGGATGTGTTCCTGTGTGACCTGCTGTAGGTGACCCTGCTCTGGCAGAGATTGGACTGGATGAGCTCTTGAGGTCCCTTCCAGCCCCTGACATTCTGTGATTCTGTGCTTCACCTGCAGAAAGCTCCTGCAGCTCCAGCTCAGCACACTTGGTTTGGGCACAACTCCAAGAACTATTGCATGCTCTTGGTCATTGTTTGCAGCTGGAGCTGGAGTGATGCTGATGACCATCACATTGTCCACACTGTGACCAGCCACCTGGGATTCTTAGCTTTTAGTGCTATCTTGGCTAAATTGACTATTTTTTTGGTTTTGCAGACAGCTGAGGCCATTCCAGGTCCATGTGGAGTACCTCTTAGATCTCTCTACTTACAGTGGAAACTACACATCCCACTTCCACTGCCACTCATGCACTGAGGGAGCAATACAGCAGCTGCTACTCCTCAGTTAGGGAATGGCATCCCAAAGCTATAGAGGGCTGGAGCAGGTGAAAAGAAGAGATTGAGATGGCTGGAGAGCTGGTACCCAAGCTTTAGAAGTTTTTAACAAAGCAGGTTCAGATTACAGTTTCTCTGCAATCATTGAATCATTAAGGTTGGAAGAGCTCTCTAAGATCAGCAAGTCCACCCTACTGCCCAACACCCCTGTGGCCACTGCTAAAATCATTTATAAAATGGCATTTATACAAATCTTTTCTAGGTTTCTGTAGGTTGATGTGTGCTGAAAAGGAAAACCAACACGTTGTGAAAAGGGTGACAAAGAGCTTCAGTCACAAGTGCTGTTAGTGCACCTCTGTGCTGGAGATGGTGCCAGGAAGTCCAAGTAGCACTGGGGCAGAATTTGCAGGAAGGGATTCTGTGTTCACCAGTTTTTGACATTACAGGAGTTCACAGGATCAGAGGATGTTAGGGGTTAGAAGGGACCTCTGGAGATCTTCCAGTCCAACCTCCTGCCAGCGCAGGTTGCACAGGAACACGTCCAGATGGGTCGTGAAAGTCTCCAGAGAAGAAGACTCCACAACCTCTCTGGGTAGCCTGCTCCAGGGCACTGTGACCCTCACAGTGAAGAAGTTCCTCCTCATGTTGAGGTGGAACTTCCTGTGCTGGAGTTTCCATCCATTGCCCCTTGTCCCAAGTGAGCAGAGCCTGTCCCTTCCTTCACTGACACCGAGCCCACAGATATTTATAAACATTTATTAAATCCCCTTTCAGTCTTCTGCTCTCCAGTTGGAAGAGATGAGTCCTTTACACCTCCCTGAACTTCTTTCAGTATGAGGACTTAAGGCCCTTACTCATCTAACACTCCTTGCTTGTACTTTGGGTTTGAAATCTGAGCCATCAGCTCCAGCACTGAGGGTGCTGCTCCAGTGCCATCCTTGCTGGCAGGGTGAGCAGCCATTGCTGCAGGAACTCTCCCCAGTCTCTGCTTCTCTAGAAGGCTTTTGATCTTGCTTCCTGGATCAATGGAGTGCTGCAAATCATAGTCACAGAATTGTTTGGGTTGGGAAAGACCTCCAAGATCATGGAGTTCAACCAGCAACCCAACCCCACCATGGCCACCAAACCATGGCCACAAGTGCCATGGCCACACCTTTCTTGAACACCTCCAGGGATGGGGACTCCACCACCTCCCTGACCACTCTTCCAGCAAAGAAATTTGTCCTCATCTCCAACCCAACCCTCCCCTGGCACAATTTCAGGACATTTCCTCTCTTTCTGTCACCTGAGACTAGGGAGCAGAGCCCAACCCCCACCTGGCTCCAACCTCCTCTCAGGAGCTGTAGAGAGCAATGAGGTCTCCCCTCTGCCTTTCCTCCTCCACACCCCCAGCTCCCTCAGCTGCTGCTCCCCAGCCCTGTTCTCCGGACCCTTCCCCAGCTTGGTTGCCCTTCTCTGGACATGCTCCAGCTCCTCAAACTCTTTCAGGACTCACCATCAGTGCTGAGTACAGGGGGAAAATCACTTTCCTGCTCCTGCTAGCCACACCATTGCTGATCCAGGCCAGGATGCTGGTGGCCTTCTTGGCCACCTGGGCAGACTCTGGCTAATCTTCCTGGCTGTTGACCAACACCCCCAAGTCTTTCTCTGCAGGCATTTTCCAGCCACTTTTCCCCAAGCCTGAAGTATTCCTAGGGTTGTTGTGACCCAAGAGCAGGTCCCAGCACCTGACCTTGTTGACCCTTGTCCCACTGGCCTTGGCTCATCTCTCCACATTGTTTCCAAGGGGATGCATTATGCATTAAGAGGAAGAAGGCTAAGAGGTTTTTTCCAAGGCTCTTTCTGTTCCTTATTTTCCAGACTTGGCAAGGCTGCAGCATTAACTGCCTTTTTTATCCTCTACCCTGCTGAGATAAACTTTTAATCTTTTAATGTGGAAAACCAAGAGGACTAATTACCTCCTTATTAAGGGCATTTGAATGGATTTTTTGTCCTGCAAGCTTTATTACATCAAATAACTGAAAGCTGTGCTTCTACCATTTTAACACATTCTGGGGAGTCACTGCAACAGCCATGACAATTTCCAGTAGAAGATCCTAAAGCACAATTGTCAGCTGTTTTCTGCACCCATTGGTTAAAATCCAGAGTTACAGACCAAGGTTACCTTAACTAAAAGATGGATGTAGATACATTCTAGGTACTAATGCCTCTTGGTTGTAATATTCAATGAAGAATCATAGAATGGTTGGAAGGGACCTTAAAGATCATCCAGTCCAACCTCAATCCCCCACTGCAGGGCCATCTTCAAGTAGAACAGGGTGCTCAGAACCCTGTTCAACTTGTCCTGGAATGTTTCCAATGGGGTATCTGCCATATCTTTGGGCAACCAATGGAACAAGGAAAGGTATGGAGATGCCCAGAAAAAGGCTACACAGCAGGTCAGTGGCTGAGCAAGGACACAATCCAGGTGACCACAGCCACAGCTCCGTTTGGGGCACCCAGCCAGTTTGCATCAGGAGTTGTGTCACCATGATATGGTTTGGATTGTTTTGAAGGAGGACACTTTCCAACCCCACCTGGATGTGTTCTGTGTGACCTGCCCTGGGTGACCCTGCTCTGGCAGGGGGGTTGGACTGGATGATCTCTAGAGGTCTCTTCCAATCTCTAACAGTCTGTGATTCTATGAAATCACTGTGCACAGCTTCAGGTTAAAAAAAATCATCAGATTTTGATGAATTATTTTGATACATAAATAAAGAGGGGAAAAAAAAGTCAAGCTCTTGATGCTCACTGGGCAAACCACACATCCAGGCTCTTTTTACAGGAGGGTTTAACGTTTAATTTGTATAAATTATTTCCTATGCTGTCTGACCTTCTCTTACATTGTACAAATCTGAATCTTCCTGTCATTATTTGGGAAAACCTGACACATTGCAAGAGACAACAGAAAAAATCTTACAGGGTTATACAGGGCATGCCAAGAGATCTGGAAGCCAAACTGTACATCTAGGTTGAACATAGTTCAACATTTGGAGATACTCAAGACCTGCCTGGATATGCTTCTGTGTGATCTGCTGTAGGTGACTCTAGGGTCACCTAGGGCAGGGGGATTGGACTGGATGAGCTTTGAAGGTCCCTTCCAGCCCCTAACATTCTGTGATTCTGGGATAGTTTCCTGCAGTACACACAGGCTTTATACATGCTCTGCATGAGCTCCAGTCTCTTGCACTGTAGCAACTGATTTTTGCTTTTTACTTTCTGAGAGAAACAGAGCTGGATTTATTTTACCATTTTTAAATCATGTTGAGAGTTCCTGAGGATCTTGTCCATGATGACATCAGCTGAGTGTATGGATTGTATAGAATGATTCAAGTATTTGTTATATGACTTCCATTATGATGTTATTCCTGGTTAGGATAAACCACTTCTGACTGGAATAAAATCCAATTGTTTTGATTATGTCAGAATTTCTGTAGGAAGATTATTTAATAGATGTTAACACTACCCAGAAGTTTTATATTTGCAAATCATGGAATGGTTTGGGTTGGGAGGGACTTCCAAAGCTCATCCAGTCCAACACCCCTGCAGTCAGCAGGGACATCCTCCACTAGATCAGGTTGCCCAGAGCCCTGTCCAGCCTCACCTTGAATATCCCTAGGGATGGAGCCTCAACCACCTCCCTGGGCAACCTGTTGCAGTGTTCCACTACCCTCATGGCAAAGAACTTGTTCCTCATATCCAATCTCAATCTGCTCTGCTCTTATTTCAAACCATTGCCCCTGGTCCTGTCACTGCTGGCCTTTGGGAAGAGTCCCTCTGCAGCCTGCTTGTAGTTCTTGGTTTAGGACTTTTTACTTCCATAGGATTTGAGGTTTCTGTCTTCAGGTCCATTTTATTACAGCTTGCCAGCAGAGCAAATCACTAGAGAGTATTTGAAGAGCATTGATAAACTTTTCACTGCAGACAGAACTGTTTGCTGTTTGTGGTAACAGACAGCAGCAGCCAGAGCAGACTTCAAACATTACAAGAAGAATAAAAGGGTGCATCTTAATAAGCTTAACTAATTAAGTCAATCAAACATGAAGGAAAGTAATAATCTTCTATCAACATTTACAGTAGAAGGGGACCATAAGGGGACTGCAGGAACACATCCATGTGGGTTGTATGCCTCCAGAGAGGGACACTCCAGCACCTCTCTGGGCAGCCTGCTCCAGGACTCTGTCACCCTTAAATATCACAGGAAAATATCACAGGACGTTGGGGGTTGGAAGGGACCCTCTGGAGATCATCAAGTCCACCCCCCTGCCAGAGCAGGATCATATAACCATAGAATCTAGTGCAGGTCACACAGGAACACATCCAGATGGGGTCTGAAAGTCTCCAGAGGAGACTCCACAACCTCTCTGGGCAGCCTGCTCCAGGGCTCTGTGACCCTTACAGTAAAGAAGTTCCCCCTCTAACATAAAGAGGTTCACAGAATCAGAGAATGGTAGAGGTTGGAAGGGACCTCTGGAGATGGAGTCCAATCCCCTCCTCTTGTTCAGATGGGAGTTGTTATGCTCCAGTTTGTGCCCATCACCCCTTGTCCTGTCACTGGGGACCACTGAACATGAACTGGCCCCACCCTCCTGCCACCCACCCCTGAAGTACTGAGAAGCCTTTTTTGCAGGGTTAGCACTCTGAAAATGTCAACAAAGCAGTTCAGTGTCCTGGAGACTTTCAGAACTGGGAATCTGTGGCCAATGAGTGTTAAGAGTGTCTTTAGCCTGAGCTGTTACTGCTCTGAGAAATGAGATGCAAAGGGGTGGGAAGTCTTCTCTACTTTTTAAAAGAAAGATCTGAGCATGCCTGGCAAATGTGGGGGAAGCAGAGAATTCTCTTTTACCTGAAGAAAGTATGGTGCTCCACACAAACCTTCCATAGCCTCTTAGCAGCACGATGGTTTGGCAGCTTGAACCCAATAGTGCTCTCAAACTGCTCCAGCTGGAAAGAAGCCACAAAGACATTAACCCATTTCCTTAAGCTGCCTACTGACTAGCAAGCAGGGTTCAGATGGTTCCATTACTGCAAGGAGCTGTAATTCTCTTCTCAGAACATTTCCAAAAATCAATAATAAAAAGGAAATCAGAATTTCCAGCCTTTTAGGAAAATGATACTTGTCAGGTAGTCAGGAAGTGTAATTATCACATTATCACTTCCTGTCTCTACTAATGACTCTTCTGAGAAATCCAATAATACTTTAGTGTTCCTTGCTGATTTTCTGCCCAATGTATTTATTATTAAACTCCAGGAAACAATTGTCCTGCAGCTTGTGCTGCACAGCCTCCTTGGATTTAATGAGATCCATACTGCACTGCTAAGCTTCCCTGGTCTGTTTCACTACCTAACAGCTCCTTAGCAAAAAGATTCCAGTTCTGTCCCATCAGAGAGCCCAAGAACAATGGATCTGTGCTCCAAAACTTACCAAACTACAATGTTAGTATTGTAAGATTGGGATTTAGACTTCTCTTTTGCTTTATTTATTAACACAGTAAGGTGTAGTTTTAGAGAGCAGACAGAAGCTCTTTTACCCCTCCCCAAAGGAGTAAAAGAAAACTCTCCACACAGGACTGGAAAGAATTGGGAATTTAAATGGAAGAACTATTCACAACTATATGCAAAACCATACAAAATACACAAATCCATATTTTGCCTCAGCACAGTTCTCTCCTGGGCTTACCAAAATCTCACTAGGCCAGAACCTACCAAAACCTTCCCCCCACCAGGCCTCAATGCTCACTCCCCCCATACCTCCTTACCCAGGCCCAAATGACACAGTAAATATTAGCTCTGCCAGAGCCATGCCAGGCCTCAAACCTCCCCACAAGAGATAATGTCCAGATGGGAGCAAAGAGAGAGTGAGAAGGGGGAGAATAGCCTATGCAGCTCAATTATAAAGGGGAGATGCAGGAATTGTCATAGAATCACAGAATTGTCAGGGCTGGAAGGGACCTCAAGGCTCAGCCAGTTCCAACCCCCCTGCCATGGGCAGGGACACCTCACAGCAGCCCAGGTTGCTCACAGCCACATCCAACCTGGCTGCAAAAACCTCCAGGGATGAGGCTTCCACCACCTCCCTGGGCAACCTGTGCCAGTCTCTCACCACCCTCATGGGGAACAACTTCTACCCAGCACCCAACCTGAATTTCTAGTTTTACTCCATTCCCCCCAGTCCTATCACTCGCTGACACCCTCAAAAGTCCCTCCCCAGCTTTCTTGGAGCCCCCTTCAGATACTGGAAGGCCACAAGAAGGTCTCCTTGGAGCCTTCTCTTCTCCAGACTACACAACCCCAACTCTCTCAGTCTGTCTCCAGAGCAGAGCAGCTCCAGCCCTCTGCTCATCCTCATGGCCCTTCTCTGGACACCTTCCAGCACCTCCAGATCCTTCCTGGAACAGAGGCTCCAGAACTGGACCCAGAGCTCCAGCTCAGCAGAGTGGAGCAGAGGGGGAGAATCCCCTCCCTCGACCATATGGGACGAAATAACCAAAGATTACATTTTCTGTGTCCACCTCCCTGCACCTCTCCTGTACTTGGAGGACTTTCAGCTCCATGGTTAAGACATCCAGTCTTAAACCCACAACACTACCTTAAACATTGTACAGTATCACCTGAAAAAGCATTACAGTGGTTGGTGTTTTGTTACATCTGGTGTCACAAGGTGTTCGAATCCTAATGCCCCTGCCTTCAGCAACTCCCCCCAAGCTTGTAACAGCATTAGAAAAGGAAGCTGAATTCACTGTTCCACAGCAGCCAACAGAAAGAGCTACCTTGTCCTCCAGGACAGCTCAAGCCTTTGGTTACAGCCTAGACTAGACGTGTTGACATTTGGGGAACAATTATATTCAAAGAGGAAGAGAAGCTGGCTGTGTCCCAGGGCTGCAAACTTGTGTAGACAGTAAGAACAAGGGCAGTGGCGCTGGCTTCCCTTGGTAACAAAGGACAAGACTGCACTTAGCAGCAAAAGAAAAGAGATTTGCTGCTTCTGGGTTTGCATCTCCTGAAGACGAGCACAGAATCTGAAGAGGAAATTAAAACATAAGTCTGTGAGGCCTCTGGGTAAAAAAAGGGAGGATGTTTCCTTGTTCCTGGATAGAAATGATCTCACGAAAGAAACAAGACAGGAAGGGGCTACTTACTTCTGCTGGCCTGACTTTGATGTAGAAATTACTTCGCTTGTAGGAAATCTTCAGGATTTTTGGCCAGGCGAAGCGATTGATCCGGAGTCTGTCTTTGTAAATGAGCAGTCCGTTAGCACACACCCCCAGCATGATATCCACACCTTCAGAGTCCTGCCACGTGTGAGACAAGGGCATATCAGCTTGGGAACATTCCAAACAAGGGATTCTCACTGGGAATAAATCAGATGGGACTTGTTTCATATCTGAACCTGGAAGACCCTAGCAGTGTGATGTGACAATGAGGGGAGGGCTGGAGCACCTCTCCTGTGGGGACAGGCTGTGGGAGTTGGGTCTGTGGAGCCTGGAGAAGAGAAAGCTCCAAGGAGATTCTTAAAGCAGAAATGGACAAGTCTATTAACTTCATAGGAAGGGCCTTGGACTCTCACTAATGGCTTTAGATGCCACTGGAGATCTCACTGAGGGTATGGAAAGTTTTATTATCTATATAAGCTATGTTCTTTAATACTAAGCATGAGTACCTTAAACCAAACAAAACCCAAATCAATCCCCAGTACCTTGGCATGATGTAAATCCACTCCATACATGGAGAGTCTCTTAGCATTTTCTAGGAACTGGGAATCTGCCTGTGCTGGAGTCAAGCCCCTGAAAGCATTGAATAAGCCTTGAGGTTATTGACAAAAGAACAGAGAATGAAAACTGAGTGGAATTTACAGTTCAGACACATAGCAAACCCTCTGTTTGTATCATAGAATCACAGAATGGTCAGGGTTGGAAGGGAGCTCAAGGCTCATCCAGTTCCAACCCCCTGCCATGGGCAGGGACACCTCACACCACAGCAGGTTGCTCACAGCCACATCCAGCCTGGCTGCAAAAACCTCCAGGGAGGTGGTGGAAGCCCTGGGCATCCAGTTCCAGTGTCTCAGTTGGGGAAGAACTTCTTCCTAACATCCAATCTGAATCTCCCCACTTCTAGTTTTGCTCCATCCCTCCAGTCCTATGACTCCCTGACATCCTAAAAAGTCCCTCCCCAGCTTTCTTGCAGCCCCCTTCAGATACTGTAGGGCACCAGGAGGAGACATCCTTTTAGAGCAGATTATATTCCTTTAGTAGAGATTTGCACCTTTGCTTTCAAAATACTCTAGCTGTAGATTGCTTAGACTAATGCAGATGGTCAGATCACATTTTCTCCAAAAGCTCTCCTTCTAGAGGCTAATTCAAACTGAGTATTTTAAATACATGAAAGGAAGAGGTTCTGGTCACACAGCAAAAGCTTTCCAAAGTAGTAATAGCTCAGCTTGGCAGTTCCACACCTGCTCTTCAAAGAACTGACAGAGCCATGGCAAAGCAGGAGGATTTCAGCACCTCCCACCTGTGTGTTTTGTGTAGCTCAGCTACTTTCTCTTCCATTTCTGGAGTTTGGTTGGGTGCAAACTGGAATTCACTGATATAGTCACTGTGGTGCTCCTCTGGGTCATGGTCACCCAGCTCAGCCTGCAGAGTGTAGGACCCCAGGAGGGCATGAGTCACAAAGGAGCAGGGCAGGCGGCCCGAAGCGATGTCCTGGCGGAGCTGTAGGCACAAGAAATATCTGCAAGACAAAGGGGACAAAAGCCTGAGCAAAACAAAACCAGAACAGGTGTTACCAACAGCAAGTGCCTGAGAGAGAGGGCAGAACTTAGCAGGATCAGGTGATCACAGCAGCAGATTTTAAATTCAGACAGGGAATTGCTAATTTGTTATGTCTTACATTATAGAATCACAGAATTGTCAGGGCTGGAAGGGACCTCAAGGCTCATCCAGTTCCAATCCCCCTGCCATGGGCAGGGACACCTCACACTACAGCAGGTTGCTCACAGCCACATCCAGCCTGGCTGCAAAAACCTCCAGGGATGAGGCTTCCACCACCTCCCTGGGCAACCTGCTCCAGTGTCTCACCACCCTCATGGGAACAACTTCTTCCTAACATCCAATCTGAATCTCCCCATTTCTAGTTTTGCTCCATCCCTCCCAGTTCTATCACTCCCTGACACCCTAAAATGTCCCTCCCCAGCTTTCTTGGAGCCCCCTTCAGATACTGGAAGGCCACAAGAAGGTCTCCTAGGAGCCTCTCTCAGGCTGTCTCCAGAGCAGAGCAGCTCCAGCCCTCTGCTCATCCTCATGGCCCTTCTCTGGACACCTTCCACCACCTCCAGATCTTTCCTGTAATAGAGGCTCCAGAACAGAGCTCCAGGTGTGGTCTCAGCAGAGCAGAGCAGAGCAGAGGGGGAGAATCCCCTCCCTGGCCCTGCTGGCCACACTTCTCTTGCTGCAGCCCAGGCTCTGCTTGACTCTCTGGGCTGCAAGTGGACACTAGTGGCTCATGTTGATCCAGCAGCACCCCCAAGGCCTTTTCTTCTTTGACAGTTATTTCCATACTTCCATTCCCTTTTTAAGAATCAATGTTACTTTCAGAAATAATGTGAGGAGCAGGAAAAAAAACCTGATTTCTAAGAGAAATGAATGAAAAACTGTGTCTAGTTTACAACAAAAGCTGACTGAGGAACTCCTTCAGTTCCCATTGTAGCCTGCAGGTATCTAATAAAATCTCCATGCATTTCCTCTGACATTTCCCTTTGGCTTTAAAATTCTGACTTTTATATCCTGTGCAGCTCATGTGCTAATCAAGTTCTGTAAGACACAAAAGAAATCCTTTTTAGTACTGAACCCACAACTGCCTGCCTTACACCATGCATGGATAAGAGTTTAATATTTCATGTACTGCATACAGCCTTCTACCAACTTTACAAAGTAGCAGTCAGGAGACATCCAATGTCTGCACAGATTTTAATGAAAACAAGGAAAGAAGCTTTACAAAGGAAGCTGAAATTCTAAAGAATCTAGCTTTAAGTTATAAGCATAAAAATGCTTTTATCAGTTAAAACACAACTCAAAATCCAATCAACTCACTGAAAATTCTCAGAACAGACAGCTCCTTTTAATGTGCAGTGCAGTATGTGTCTTAGGCTGTTTGCAGGAATACACAGAATCACAGCATGGTAGGGGTTGGAAGGGACCTCTGGGGATCATCCAGTCCAGAGCAGGGTCACCCAGGGTAGGACACACAGGAACACATCCAGATGGGTCTTGAAAGCCTCCAGAGAAGGAGACTCCACAACCTCTCTGGGCCTGCTCCAGGCCTCCAGTAGCCTCACAACAAAGAAGTTTCTCCTCCTGTTGAGGTGAAACTTCCTGGGTTCCAGTTTGTGTCCACTGCCCCTTGTCCTATCCCAGGACACCACTGCAAGGAGCCTGGCCCCTTCTTATCCCCCACCCCTCAGATATTTGTAACCATTGATCAGATCCCCTCTCAGCCTTCTCTTCTCCAGGCTAACCACCCCAGGGCTCTCAGCCTTTCCTCAGCACACAGATGTTCCAGGCCCTTCAGCATCCCTGTAGCCTCTGTTGGACTCTCTCCAGTGGACTCTTGCCCCTCTTGAACTGGGGAGCACAGAACTGGACACAGTACTCCAGATGTGATCTCACCAGGGCAGAGTAGCTGGGGAGAAGAACCTCCCTAGACCTGCTGGTCACTCTTCTTCATGTGCATTTGTGCAGCTCTCTCATTCTGTGCAGCAGCCTGCTGTGATGCAGTGTGCAGTAGCACAGCCCCAGCAGTCTGCAAGCTCCAAATCAACACTGAAGGTTTAGGATTCCCATTTCCTGTAACAATGAGTGGCAATTTCCTGCAGGCTACCCACTGCTACTTTTCAGCAGCCTAGCATCCACCAGATTCTAGGTATTTTCTAATACCTAAACCATCTTCAAGGTCCCTTCCAACCCATTCCATTCTAAGTTTTCCAGGCTTTATTAAGTTGTATGGTTTTACTTGCTGCATATATACACAACTACCTGTCCACCAAGCCAGCCAACATCATGGCTGAAGAACTTTGGCTGCCCTAAGCTTCACTCTTCAGTCAGTACTCCTCCATTTCCTATGTCATAAACCAGCAGCCCAACAACAAACCAGTGGCTTCTTTCAAGTATGATCATTCCCATCTAGCTCCTGCCCAAATCACAGCTTCACTTATTCAAAGATTCATAGAATGGTTTGGGTTGGAAGGGACATTTAAGATCATCCAGTTCCAACCCCCTGCCAGAGGCAGGGACACCTCCCACCAGCCCAGCTTGCTCAAGGCTTCATCCAACTTAGGTTTGAGCACC
Source organism: Indicator indicator (assembly GCF_027791375.1). Taxonomy (NCBI): domain Eukaryota; kingdom Metazoa; phylum Chordata; class Aves; order Piciformes; family Indicatoridae; genus Indicator; species Indicator indicator. The sequence goes on from NC_072036.1 coordinate 2,249,336, forward strand.
TCCAGGGAGGGGACATCCACAACCTCCCTGGGCAACCTGTGCCAGTCTCTCACCACCCTCACTGGAAAGAATTTTTTCCTTGTCTCCAATCTCAACCTCCCCTCCTCCAGCTCAAAGCCATTGTCCCTCATCCCATCTCTACAAGCCCTTGTCAAAAGTCCCTTCCCAACTTAGTTCATTCTTCTGTCTCAGGTTTCTTCCTGAAGTTTTCACCTTGCCTTTTCCACCTTATTCCAAAAAGCAATTGATGTGAGAAGATCTGTAGTGTTCTACAGTAACAGCCCAAACTGGTATGGCATTCACAATCTGAAGAAGATATTTTACATGACCCTCAAATTAGAGGAAATTTAAAGTTTAAAATTAGGAACTTTGCATACCTAGTGATGTCTTCAGTCAACTGGGAAGGGTCAGGAGGATAAAACTTCACATTAAAGGTGAATATCCAAGGCAAACCTAAACATGGAAAATGTCTGATCATTAATGTCAAGCCAGTTGAAGCAAAGAACCTTACTGCAATAAGCAGCCACTGAAATCCTGAAGAAAGCTTTTTTCCCCTCTCTTTTTACAGTCTATTAGTAAGAAACAAGGATTATTTTCATTGTCAGATAGAAACTCACACATCCATACAGTGAAAGGTTAGCAGATGATAAATGCTTTTTAAAGAA